>NC_141536.1:140817498-141117498 GCF_021556685.1 Rattus norvegicus
GACTTAGCTCAGTGGTAGAGCGCTTGCCTAGCAAAGGCAAGGCCCTGGGTTTGGTCCCCAGCTCCGAAAAAAAAAAAAAAAAAAAAAAGAAAGAAAGAAAAAGCTGGTAAACTCCTCAGCCCTTGGCTGGATCCAACTTTGCCAGAAGGTATCCAACATCTGGTCTCTTCTAGAAAATGAACTTTGTTGCTGAAGTCTATTTATGCTGTACTTTTGGCCCTTGAACATGGGACTCCTGACCATCCTCAAGCCATGATCTGGCCTCAGTCCAATCCCACCTTCTCCCCAAGTCACAGGAGCCATTCCTTCGGCCTTACCTTCCAACACAACGAGGGCCAGGGTCGGTTGATGTACCGGATGGGGAGTTTCTCTGGGTTATAGGGGAGACTGGTACCCAGCCAGTCATTGTAGAAGAGATTAGGATAGAAGTCCACCCCATACCATGTACTTTCCTCCACATTGGTGCCATGGCTACAGACACAGGGGCGACTGCAGCTCATCTTGGATCCCTGTGGGCACAGTGACAGAGGGAGGTCAGTAGCATTGCCATGGTAACCCTTACGACCCCTGCATGGGAGGTCCCCTCACCACTCCTCTATCACTGAATAGTTCGCCATCACAGTGCATCTATCCTTTCAGCATCCAGTCTTCCCCTAAGTTCCTGCACGGGCCAGTTGTTGGCAGCTGTCTGTCCATCTGCATGTTTTCTGTGTAGACCATCTGGCAGCTGGGATGTGGCTCTGCAACCTCACTGTTGGGCTGAGTCCCAGGCCCGCAGCTTCTTCGATGTGACTTTAGATTGTGTACTGACCTCCCAGGCTTCCCTTGTTAGTGAAATCGAACTAAGAATGACCTTGTCCGGGAACAGCCTGCTGTAGTTATCATGGCACTGTCTTCGAGTTTACTTATATGTGCGTGATGTACACATATGTGTGTGCAAACCCATGTGGACGTTAAAGGAAGTCTTGCAGGCGTCAATTCTCCCCTTTTACCAAGTGAACCCTCCTGGGGATTGAACTCTGGCCATCAGTTTGGTAGCAGCATGTGTCTTTACCCCCTGAGCCATCTTGACAACCCCAATTACTATATTTTGTTTTTTATTCCCTTCCTCAACTTTTTGGGCTCCCATGTTTACAGTGAGAGATCCTCATGTTCCCCCTCAAAACTTCTGTCCCTTTCAGGACCCTTTCTGGGGGTCATTTTCATAGATGATATCCCAGTTGGACGGGAGTCCTCAAGCTACACGCTCCTAAAAGCCTGAGGCTCATTTCTGCCGCATACAAGTCCTAAGGAATTATGAGTTCAGGATTAAAGGCTCTCGGTCCTTTTGATTACCAGATTTCCAGAAAGACCATTTAGGAACCCACAAAAGAAGACTCTGAGATCTTGGGAATGGAAGGGACCTGTGTACATCGAGGCACTGGGAAAAAACTTGGCTCTTTCTGCTGCTTTTTTCCCATCCCTCAGCTCCATGTGAAGCTTCAAACAAAATAAAACCAGTGGACTTGTTCTGAAGGGTGATGTGGATCTAGGATCCTTCTCGCCTTCAATCAGAGTGGCCCCAGAATCCCTGTGTAAACACACACACACACACACACACACACACACACACACACACACACCATTGTGACTGTCTACTCAGACCCACAATTCAAGGGAAGGAAGAAAACTAAAAGGAGGAATAAAGGACACAGCAACAACAAAAACCAACCTAGAGAATGATAAATGGTAGAGGCCAAGGTGTAGCAGTGACCTAAAAATGAGGTCTGGATAACTGGACTGCAAGAGGGGGAAGAGATGTGGCCAGAGCAAAGACCACAGAGACCCTGGCTGGGAATGCTAGGGAGGAAAATGAAAGCGGCCTGGATACTCCACAGCCAGAGCGTCAAGTAGAGGCCCAGAAAGGGGGTGGGGGGCACAGGGACAAAGGGCCAGAGTCAGCCCCTCCCCTGTAGTTCTTTCTCTCCCAGCCTCCAAATGCAAAGGGCCTGTTGTTCATCCAGCTGATAATGAAGAAGGAAGGTGACCTTGACTGTGCCTCCCCTCTGCCTGGCCCCTCCTCCTCCCATCTTAGGGTGGTCTGAAGCAGGTCTGGGGTGGGGGATGGGAAGAGGACAGGCAGCGACAGGATGCTGAGGAGCCCGCGGGGTTGCCATGGAAACATCCAGGAGTGTGTTCCTAACCTGCAAAGGGAGTCATTAAATGGAAAGAGAGCTGGAAGAGGCAGAGGCTGCGTGGTTCTAGAAAGGAGGCTTTAATGCCAGGGACTTGTCTCGAAGGAGACAAACCTGTGGGCCACAGGACTCACAGAATCTGTCTTTAGGTCCGCCCACTCCAGCGCAGCAGGAAATAAAGCCCTGCTTGTGCGGTGGCTAGAGGAGTCTAAATAAATAAATAAATAAATAAATAAATAAATAAATAAATAAATACCATCAGCCACATTCTCTGACCTGATCATCTCTGGCAAAATAAACTGCGTAGTTTCCCAGAAGGGAAACTGAGGCACAGAGGAATGAGAATGAGTTGTTAGAGAGGCGCGGGGGAATTCATTCTTTGAAGCCTCTGCCTAGTCTATAAGCCCTGGGGTGTCGAGGCCCACAGTGCCAAGGGGCTCTGTATCACTTCCACTTCCCCAAGCCAGAACACAGGGAGCAGATGTCCCACCTGTGACCGGGCACTATCATTCCGGGGGTGCCAGAGGTGGGCAGGGGGCGCCTAGGGGCAGGGGAGCCAGCCGGGCGGGGGTCGGGCCGCAGGGGTCTGAGCTCACCTCTGGACCTGCGTCTCCGGAACCAACAGAAGCTGTCGGAGCTGGAAGAGAGCAAAGCGAGTTTGCTTCGCGCCTGCGCTACAATCCCGGGCGGGGGTGGAGTGGGATGGGAGGAGGTGATACTGGGGAGAGGAGAGGTGGGGGTCCCTCCGACACCCCCCGCCCCAGGCTGGCTTTGCAGACTGTAGTCCTGTGCAGTTCCTCACCTGTGGCCCTTCCTGAGTTCCCTTCTCTCCTTTTTGGAGAGACTCTTATTTGCATCTCTTTGGGCATCTGTCAAGCGCTCAGACTCCTCAGCCACACTTTCATCACTCCTCAGACCTGACGCTCACTGGAGACCATGAGCCTCTGTCTCCTCACTGTATATCTTCAGACCCTTCTCTGGGTCTCCATTCCCTCCAGGTGCCCCCAACACATACAGAAAACAGACACCTGGGCCTGAGGATGTAACGTTCAGTGGGTAGAGTGAGTACACGAAACGTACAGGAACGCGTGTTCTATCCCAGAACTTTATAAACCCAACATGGTAGCGCCCGCCCTGTAATCCTAGCATTCCAGAGGTAGAGGCATCAGGATCAAAAGGTCAAGGTTGTCCTAAGTTTTATATACCTAGTTTTAGGCTAGCTTGGGCCACTGAGACCCTATCTCAAAAACCAATACAACAAACCCTACCTACATCTTAAGGCAGCCTAGAGGTGCATATCAACAAGGACGGCTGAGGCAGGAGAATCTCCAACCCTGTCTCAAATTAAGAAAATCTACAGATTTAGGGATTCTCGGGGCCTCCACTCCCTGCAAGGCCATGGCCTCAGAAGCTGCCTTTCTTAAGTCCCATCTTAGAGAGTCTTTCCCATCTCCGTGAGACCCCTAATCTCTCTGACTCCGTCTCCCTCTCAGAATCCACCACCCTTATTCTCCCTTCATGTCCTTTCTTCTTTGAGTCTCCACTCCAGACTAAGCATTAACTGCACTTACCTTGAGATGGGAATCGGGATGAGGAGGAGGAGATCCCTGGAGAATGCCCTCTCTCCATCAGAAGTCCATGACACAGCCTCTCTCATGCTCCATGCCTGTTTAGCTCCAATCCTGTGGTGGGCAGTGCCTGTCAAGGACATCAGTTAGGGATCCATAATGGCCTCTGCTAAGCTATGACGGCTTCATAGCTTGTCATGTGCTCCCACATTCACTGCGTGGTCCCAAGGGAATCGCAGCACCTTTCCGAGTCTTTTTCAGAGACCACTGCTCAAAATGCCTTTGTATCTTGAGCATCTGTGATGGTTTGGATAAGAATGGCTCCTATGGGCTCATTTATTTGGATGTTTAGTCATTGGGGAGTAGTGCTGTTTGAAAAGAATGAGGGGCACGGCCTTGATGGAGTGGGTGTGGCCTTGTTGGAGTGAGTGTGGCCTTGTTGGAGTGGGTGTGGCCTTGTTGGAGTGGGTGTGGCCTTGTTGGAGTGGGTGTGGCCTTGTTGGAGTGGGTGTGGCCTTGTTGGAGTGGGTGTGGCCTTGTTGGAGTGGGTGTGGCCTTGTTGGAGTGGGTGTGGCCTTTTTGGAGGAAGCATGTGACTGAAGGTTTCATTGAGGTTTCAAAAGCCCATGCCAAGCCCAATCTCTCTGCCTGCCTGTGTGCCTGCCTGGGGGTTAGGATATAAAGATCTCAGACATTGCTCCAGCACCATGTGTTCTGTTATGCTCCCCGCCATGATGATAATGGACTAACCTCTAAAACTGTAAACAAGCTTTCAGTTAAATACATTCTTTCAGGGGTTGGGGATTTAGCTCAGTGGTAGAGCGCTTGCCTAGCAAGCGCAAGGTCCTGGGTTCAGTCCCCAGCTCCGAAAAAAAGAAAAGAAAAAAAAATTCGTTCTTTCTATGAGAAGTGCCATGGTCATGAGGTCTCTTTACAGTTATAGAACAGTGACTAAGAAAGCCTCTATTCTGTCACTGCCTGTGCTGGGGGCTAGGGATATAAAGATAAATGTGACATGCGTGATTGTACAATGCGCTTCTTTTTCCATACCATATCCCAAGCTCCCCATGCTTCACTGTGTCAGTATTTACTGAGCACAGGCTAATAATAGCCCCAAATGAATGATGCTCATTTTGTGTGAAGGGCTTTGTATGCACCACAGTACTTACTTAACCAAATGTATTGGGAAGTGGGGCTAATCTTGAGCCAGGAAATACATTATATTAAGTTATGTTAAATGTCAGCTTGACAATCTTTTTTTTTCTTTTTTTTTTTTTTTTTTTTTTTTTTTTGGTTCTTTTTTTCGGAGCTGGGGACCGAACCCAGGGCCTTGCGCTTCCTAGGCAAGTGCTCTGCCACTGAGCCAAGTCCCCAACCCCCAGCTTGACAATCTTGTATCACCTTTGTATCTAGAAGCGTCTCTGGGCATGTCTGTGAGGGATTATCTAGATTAGGTTAATTGAAATGGGAGAACTCACATTTGGTGCAGGGAGCGCTATTCCAAGACCTGAGGCCCTGGACTGTAAAAAGGAAAACTTTGCTCAACACCATGGTTCACTCTGTTTCCCAATTGTGGACACCATTTCACCTGCCTCACCTCAGGCTTCGACCACCCTGATTGCCCTGTGACTGAGAACCATGCTCTAAGACCATGAGCTGAATAAACCCTTTCTTCTGTAAGTTGATTTTTGTTTGTTTGTTTGTTTGTTTGTTTGTTTTCTGGTCAGGTATCTTGTCACCGCAACATGTCAAGTAAGTGAGGAAAAGCTGTGCTCCGTCATATCCTGTGCCCACTGGGAGGAAGGTGGCCCTGGGTGAGAGGCAGAGAGGAGGCTATGAGTCAGGCGAGGAGGCCCTTGCAGCTCATGCGGCCTCACCACTCTGAATGTCACATCATTCTCTGTACATAAACTGGAGGTATTTGCCCCTCAGAGAGTTTGAGAGAGTGAATGAGGCATGCTTACAGCAAGGTGTTTAGTGCTCCTGGGCAGAGTAAAAGTAAAGTCAATCCATTATTGTTTCTGGTGTTGTCCCTGGTGGTATTACTCTCTTTGCTTATTTCTTGAGACATTCTCACCCTGTAGCCCTGAACTCCCTATGTAGATCAGGCTGGCCTCCATCTCACAGAGATCTGCTTGCTTCTGTCTCCCAAGTACTGGCATTAAAGGTGTACGCCACCTTGCCTAGATATCCCCTTGTTTGTTTGTTTAATGTTTTATTATTTTATTTTATGTGTGATTATTTTACCTGCATGTATGGCTATGCACCCAACTGCTCTTGAAGTGGACTTGAGTTCGGTTCCCAGTGCTCATGTCTAATGGCTTACACATTCCTGAATTCCAGCTCCAGGAGATTCTATGTCCTCTTCTGGCCTCCTGGGGTCCCCCATACATGTACACAAACACACAGAGAGACATACCCTAATTAAAAAAAAATAAAAGCAGAGAGATGGCTCTGTGGTTAAACACTGTATGCTCTCATTGGCAGAGGATTCAGGTTCAGGTCCCAGGACCCAGCTGGTGACTGGCAACCATCGATAACTCCAGTTTCAGACAATCTGAAGCCTTCTTCTGACTTCTGAGGACACCAAGTGATGCACATATACACCTGCAGGCCAAATATCATACCCATACAATAAATAACTCTCGAAATTTAAAAATAAACATCTTAAAGGGGGAAGTGAATAAGTGAGACAGTCACAACAACAGTGGTGGACATCACATATTGGTGAGGAATTTTGTTTTTCTTTTTTTCCTTTTTTAGGTTTTGTCAGACTCAACCCCAGCTGCTCTTGAACCAAGGACTCCTGACTTTCCTGTCTCTACTTCCCAGCTAGTTAATAAGGTATGTATGAACTCAATAATCTGTAAGATAGGGACTTGAAAATGGTTATGATGATCTCAAGGTGGTGAAAATAGTTTAAGTGAGCAAGATGTGGCAACTCAGGCCTCTAATCCCAACATATGAGAGGGTAAGGTGTGGGGGGTGGGGAAGGGGGGTCAGGAGTTCAAGGCCAGGTTCCTTCCACTACACTCCAAGTTTGAGGAGAGCCTAGATAAGATCTCAAAACAAACCATTCCAAAGAACAGGGTCTAGGACAATGACTTAGTGGATACTCATACACCACAAGCATGAGGACCTGAGTTCAGATCCCCAGAACCCATGCAAAGTGGGAGAGGCAGGGAGAGCACCTAGAATCCAGGCACTCCTGCCAGGAGGAGAGGTGGAAAAGGGAGGGCTCCTGAAAGCTCGTCGGCCTTCAGTTAGACTGGTGTTTGCAGTGGCAAACAACACAGAAATCTGCTCTTAAACAAGGTAGAAGGTGAGGACAGACATCTGAAAGCATCCAAGGACCACACAATTGCTGTGGAGTTGTACCTGCACTCAGGAGCACACAAGCACGCACCCACCCACCCACCCATGTACACATACACAAAAAAATAACAACAACAACAACAACAACAACAACAACAATAATAATAAATAGTATCATCATTATTATTATTTATTATTATTCCAGTAAACAAAATGTTGTGGGACCCCAGAGAAATGTCTCTGAGGGTAAAATACTTGCAAACAAGTCTGATGACCTGAGTTTAAACCCTGGAACTCACATGATGGAAATAAACAAGACTACTGCAAGTTGTCCTTTGACTTCTACATGAGTGTTATGGTATATGGTACATATTCACACACACACACACACACACACACACACACACACACACACACACACACGCACGCACACACACAATGAATAAATAAAATGCAGCTTAATTTATACCTCCCACAAAAGCACACATCATATTCTCTAATGCCCTTGCTCAGAGTGAGCCCTCTGATGATGTCATCTACTCAAGGTAAACAGAAAAAGTTGTGTGGGACTGAGGATGCCACCAGCCCTCTGTTCCTCTCCCTTCCCGAGGGGAGAGGCTTTTCCTTTTCATGGGATCCTACTTGATCCCATGAAAGCTTCAGCTAGCATAATATGGCCGAAGTCATTTGTGCCAGCTCTGAACTTGGCAGTTTCCCGCTTGTCCCTTTTTGAACCACTCATGTGTGAGAAGCTTCCACATCCTTCTTTGTCCCCAGTCTCTACACTACTGCACTGGTGGGATCATGTGAAGAAGTCATCTTAGATATCCCAGCTCTCACATGACACCACATGATTACAAGGACCAGCAAACCAAATCTAGAAAACCCACAGAATCTTGGCAGAGAATAATACAGGGTTGTCTCCAGCTACTGGGCTGTAAGACGGATTCTTAGAGGGCAACAGAAATTCAGAGCCAGACAGGCATGGTAGCTCACCTCCTGTAACCCTGGCACTGAGGAAGCTAAGGCAGGAGAATTAGTTTAAGGCCAGACAAGGGTATAAAGTGAAACCTATCTTAAGAAGGAAAAAAGTGGGTTGGGGATTTAGCTCAGTGGTAGAGCGCTTGCCTAGGAAGCGCAAGGTCCTGGGTTCGGTCCCCAGCTCCGGAAAAAAGAAGGAAAAAAGTGTGCACGACATTGAATTTGGGCCCGCTTACCTCTCTTTAACCACATCCTTCACTCAAACTGGACCCCAGCCACTCTGGCTCTTCTGTGCTGCTTGCATGAGCCAAGCACCCAGGCAAGCGCCTGCCTCAGGTCTTCAGGGCCATTGCATACATTTGCTTCTCTTCCTGTTTCCCCTGCTCCTCCTCTTCAGGTGTCTGCACAGATGGTGTCTTGCTTTCCTGAGCAAATGTTTCTAATTCTTTTAAAGCAATGCTAAAGAGTAAAAATGGCCTCACACATGCTAAATAAACGCTCTGTCACTGAGTTCTGCCTAAACCCTCAAAGGTTGATTTAAATATTTGTTTAGTGGCATAGGACTGTAATTCCATCCACTAAGAGGGCTAAGGTATAATGACACACACTTTTAACCCCAGCACTTGGGAGGCAGAGACAAGTGAATCTCTGTGGGTTCCATGTCAGCCTGGAAAAAGCAGAAGAAGGAGGGGAGGAGGAGGAGGGAAAGGAGGAGGGGCAGTAGGAGGAGGAGGAGAAGGAGAAGGAGGAGGAGGAGGAGAAGGAGAAGGAGAAGAAGGAGAAGAAAAAGAAAGCCGGTGGCAGCGGTGGCAGCAATGACAGTTCCTGGCACATCGTGGCTGTCATCAAAGTTTGCTGCAACAGGAGCCTGGAGAGATGGCTCAACGGTTAAGAACCATAGCCCTTCTTGCAGAGGGCCAGGGTTTTCAGCGCCTTTATCAGAAGGGTTTCACTATCACCTTTAACTCCAGCTTCACAGACTCTGATGCCCTCTTTTGGCCTCCGTGGTCACCATGGTCACCACATGCACATGCAAATAAATGGCCGCCCACATTTTATTTTTACTTTATGTCTGTATCTTTTGGGGGGCGGGGAGAGGGAGGCTACACAGGGTTTCTCTGTGTAGCCTTGGCTGTCCTGGAACTCATTCTGTAGACTATGTTGGCCTCAAACTCACGGAGAGCCTCCTACCTTTGCCTCCTGAGGGCTGTGATCAAAGGCACTTGCTGCCATCTCTCAGATAAAATGTATCCCCCCACTCCCACCCCGGAGCTGAGGACCAAACGCAGGGCCTTGCGCTTGCTAGGCAAGCACTCTACCACTGAGCTAAATCCCCAACCCCAAAATGTATCTTTTTTTTTTTAAAGATTTATTTATTTATTTTGTATATGAGGACACTGTCGCTGTCTTCTGACACACCAGAAGAGGGCATCGGATTCCATTACAGATGGTTGTGAGCCACCATGTGGTTGCTGGGAATTGAACTCAGGACCTCTGGAAGAGCAGTCGGTGCTCTTAACCACTGAGCCATCTCTCCAGCCCAAAATGTATCTTAATAATGTAAAAATAAAGCAAGTTTGTCATCATATGAGTAAATCTGTCAGTTTACTCAAACACACACAAGAGAAGAGAAAGCCCAAAGGAGCAGGTGTCAGGTAAGCGTAATCTGACATAAAAGCCAGAGAGGTTAGGTGGCTCTTTTAGACGATACAGCAAACACTGCACTGACCTCTAGCCTAGGCCTCTGAGTTTGGATCCTGGTTTATACAGAGATCTTTGGTCTTCGGGGTTTTTTTTGGAACAGAAGAAAATAACTTGACATTTAGTTAATAAGAGGCCAGAAACAGCTGAGGGCCAGAAACCTGTAAGGTTGCTATGAAGCCTCCAAGGATGGAGAGAGGATTGGCACTCACAGCAAGCAATCTAGAAGCAGCTAGATAGGCAAGTTTGCCTGCAAACACCTCTCCCTTCCCTTTACAGACTCCCAGACTGCCAGGCTGGGTATGCTCCTGGGAGCCATCTAGTCCATCCACCCAAGCGCACAGCTAAGGAAACTCAAGTCTCTGACACTCTCAGCAAGTCTAAGCGGAAAATGGCCTGGCAGTGTATCACCATGAGATGGCCAGGCGTGGCTGAGGCAGTTTGGAAGTAGAGTTAATGGCTGAAGAAGAAGCTATAAGAGTGAGGGAACCAAGCTCAAAAAGGCCTTGAACTAAAGCCAAGAATTTGGGGCCTGTTTCCTGTGAACAATAGGGTGCCTGGGAAGGTTTTCCACACTGACCATTGTCTGCGTTTTCCAAAGGCTCCTCCTGGACTGCGGTGTGGAGGCCTCTGATAATATCCAGATACCTCAAGACCCTTCCTACCTGTTAGTCCACATCATCTGTCCCACACCATCTCCTGGAGCCATTTCTGGCCAGCCACTGCTGTTGGGCCCTCCCCTTTCCTTTCTTTAGACTGTGTTTTTGTTTGTTCTCTGCAAGTCTCTGCCTCTCCTACTGCTCCAGTCACTGCCTGCTGATGAACTTGTCTGAAGCCTCAGTGTGAAGAGGGATTTCACTACACTGAATTCAGATAGGTCACAGCAGAGTGGCTTGACCCAGTCTCCTGATGGCTGAGATTTCAGACCCTCCAATAGCTGGCAAGGATACAAATGACTCTACCCTGAAACTGTCCCCCAGCTTCTGCATTTGTACATCCAGTGTCAGACCTTGATCCTCAACTGCTGATCGCATGACAGCCTCAGTATTGGCCTTTCAACATAGTGGTTCATAGTGACCTTATCCTGAAAAACCCTGCAGCCTTCTACCTGCTACATCCTGTTGCTTACAAGGGATTTCAAAAGCTAGTCCTGACTGACAGGGAAATTCAAGGGAAACTGTCAGAATCTGTAGCCATACTCCAAAAAGTCACCATCTACTACAATTTCATGTCATAAGGTTAAGTGATCTGAGAGTGCCCTACCCTGATTCTGCATTCCACCAGCTCATTTACTGAACCTTTTCAGGCTTGGGTTTATGTCTTTCTGTTTAGATCCATGGGTGCAGGGAAGACCAAGACTCATCTGGCTAAAGCACACTTGGGGCCTAGGGACAGACTCGGTTGCTAGAGTGCAGGCCTAGCATACATGACGCCTTCAGTTCAAGCCTCAGCACTACGGAAATCCAGCATGATGGTCTACACCAACAATCCCAGCTCAGGAGGCCAGCCTGGGCTAGAGACCAACCCTATTTCCCCAAAAGCAAATCGGGAAGTGGATCGGCACAAGCCTTTAATCAGCACACTCTGGAAATGAAAGCAGGCAGAACTCTTGAGTTTGAGGCCAACCTGATCTGCACAGTGAGCTCCAAGCTAGTCAGGGCTATAAAGACCCCGTATCAAAAACAGATGAACCGAAAACCAATCAAAAGGTACTCCATTAAACAAAAGCAAAGGGTAGAGGGAACAATGTAGCTCAAACGTTCTCTGTGAGACATGACCCCAGAAATACCAGACACTTGAGCTCAGTTCCTTGGAGACTTGACCTCCGCCTACTAAACCTGCTTTCTACTCCTCACTCACTAGATGTCCCCAGAGTCTCCATGAACATTAGTCTTCCCCTCCCTTCATATCAGCATCTGAAATGGAAGATGTCTCCCTTCTAGTCCGGCCCCCACCACCCTCAGTGTAGGATACAGTCTATTCCCATTCCAGATATAAGGTCTGCAGATAGACAGGACTAGTAGCCAAGTCTACTCCCATTCCAGATGTTAATGTCATCCACCAAGCTCACCTTTTTTTTGTGCCTTGACTCAGGAAGGGCAGGCGACTAGCTGCCTCAGCCTGTCAAGCAGCCTTAGAAAGGGTTAGCCTCAGGGTTGGGGAGGGTCTGGTGAAAGAAGATGCCTTCCTTGGCAGTTAGATGGAGTATCTGAGGTGCTCTAACTGCCACTGTTAAGTCAGTGACTACATTCCCTTTGTCAACTTTCAGCCCCTCCACAGTAGAAAGCTCTTCCAGAAGCAGACAGAACACCAAGACTGAGTTTGAGTGTTAAGATGTTTATTAGGATGAACACCTGTGGAAAAAAGGCAGGGGTTGGGCGTGAAGAACTCAAAATGCAGGCGGCCTGACAAAGCCCTGGCTGTTCATGAGCAGGGACCAGAGGGGGCGCCTGGTGGAAGAAATGCTTGACAGAGTCTACCCCACAAGCACTAAACTTGCTTAGAACCTGGGGCAGGCCTACCAGGGGGAAGGGTGTGGCCTTGGGCAGACTGACATTAGGGGCAGACTTTGCTGGAGGTTATTCATTGACCCTGTTCCCTGGCCTAAGAAACCTTTCCTTCTGTTTGGCACATAGCCTCGCTCCCCTTCTCAATGCTACCTATTCATGACTTCTTCTCAGTTTGCTTCCAACCAGAAGCAGAGATGACGCCCTAAAAAGTCCCACGCCCTGGCTTAACATGGGCTTTTCTTGAGCACTGGCATTCACTGGACAAGACAAAGCATTGGGGAAAGGTACAGCACCAGGAAGGAAGAGTTAGAACCCCATGAGAAGACTCATGGCCTGTTGCCCTCTGGCCCTGTGGAAGGGTTACACTGTGGGCCTGTGCTCGTGTGAAACAGCATGGGACAACACATTTGAGGGATACCTCAGAGTACTTCTAGCCATGACTGCTTGACGGGAACCCCCCAGCTCCCTACTCTGGAAATGAAGCAACACAGTCCATGGAGCACGCCACATTTAATGTTGCTTACCTCCAGCATGGTGTCACTTTGAAAATACCATGCTGAGCCTTACAAGACACACGCGGGTAGAGCAGCTCGGGAGATGGGCTCTGAGCACAGCTACCAATCTTGCTTCCCAATCCCCATTAAACAGTCGAATTGACCCCAATGGATCAGTCCTGCCTGCTTGCATGCTTGTCTCGTCCGACATAATGGGACTTAGCAAGCACAATGGCTGGTTTCGGGCACCTCTTGAAAAATATGGCTATGTGGCTACAGAGGCCTGCACCCTTGCGTTGTTGTGAGACCAGCGCCCACCCCAGTTCTCCCTGTTATGACGCCTGCCTAGCCACTGTAAAGATGAGTTTGCCATCTTTAATGAAGGCAGGGATTCCTGAGATAGAGGAGAACAGGTCTGGAGTCCTGGCTTTCCCTGCACCAGCCCATACACTAGGCTCGTGAAGCTGGCCAGGGGTGAGAAGCACACACATGCAGAACCACAGGGCGAGGTCGGGGCAAATACACTTTATTCAGTCCTGGCATCAGACTGGCGAGTCCTGCTGTGGGTGCCAGCGCCCCAGAGGAGGGAATCCCCTCCCCTCAGCTACGAGACTAGTTCTCCAAAGACCACAGACAGTGACATCTCTTCACTCACATGACGTTTTCCGTTTTTTTTCATTGTCTTTTTTTGTTTTCTTAAAAAAGAAAAAAAGAAAAAAAAAAAGGAAGAAAACAGAAAGAGAAAGAGAAAAAGAGCGCAAGAAAGGCCCAGAGCCGGAGCACCAAGCTTAAAGGAGGCAGCTGGTGGCATTGTCAGCGAAGGGAACGCGTGGGGCAGAGACCTGCAGAGACCCAGGGCAGGGGCCGAGGAGGACTCTGGGACCGTTTGTTCCTGAGATTTGTGTGTGTGTGAATGAGTGTGTGTGAACCACCCAGAGGGTGAACACACGCCGGTGAGATACAGGTAGTGAGGGCAGAGGGAGGATGGGGAGGCTGGAGGGGCGGGGCTGGAGCGGGAGACCAGTGGAGCAGACTTGGCAACCGGGCAGGGCTCCGGAGGGCAACCTAATCTCAACACAGCTTCCTAACTACAGCAGTGCCACCCCATATCTCACAAGGGCAGACCAAGGTGCAAAGCACCCGTGTCCGCTAGCTCAGCCACAGTCCCCTGGCCTGGTCTATCCTCAAGCCAAGTTTGTTTAGATGTGGTCCTCATTCTTGCCACCCGTCTGCTGGTATGCCTGTCCTAAAGCCTAGCAACAACAAGCTTCAGTTTCTGCCACGGAACACTGTAGCCGTGGATGCTGAGACTGGATCTGAGTGATAGGAAGGGGTGATGGACTTAGGGAGGAGCCCAGGCAGAGAGGATGCCCTGAGCTGATAGGGCGCTTCCCGAGGAGGGGGATTGAGGGGGCAGCAAGAACTCTGTCCCCAGACCGGTAGGTGTCTTGGTTCTGAGTTCTCTTGGACAATCCCATCTTGGTGGATTTCCAAAGACCGAATTCCAAATTCCCACTTGGGGAAATCAAGTTTCCGGCGACCAAGATGGGCTGTAAAGGCAGTCACGCGGTGGAGGGTGGTGGTGGGCGTGGGTGACCCCTTTATAGGAAAGGGGTTGACACTTGCAGAGTTTAGGGCTAGCTAGTTTCTATCTCTCCCTTTGAGTGCGCCTCCCATTAAGGCAGTGACGCCCCGTTGGGTTGAGAGTAAGCCACAGGCTCTGGGATCAAAGGATTTCTTAGATCACTCTATAATCGCCCCCTCCCTTCCGGAGTTGGCAACAGAGGCCTGCAGCTTAACTGGGACCTACCCCCTCCAAGAAGCATTAAGCATGCGCAAGAAAGGGGGTGGTTCAAGCCGAGGGGTGGGGCCTTGAGATCAAAGGGGGGGAAGGGGATGGTGCCCTTCCCCCCCCCACCTCCAGAAGAGGAGGGGACTGGGAGGAGCGCTGGACTGCCAGACTGCAGCGCCCCCTTAACTACCAAGGCAGGCCCAGGCGAGGGCGGAGGGATTCTGGAGCAAAGGGGCGTGCCGTCCGGCCACGAGGAGGGGCGTGTGCAAGATGAGGGGAGGGGTTAAGGTATGTAGGAGGAACGGGAGGTGTATCCGAGGGGGGCTGGCTGCTGGTGGCTACGCGGGACAGGACTGATGGGGAGGGGCTTAGATGTCAGGGAGAAAGTGGGGGTTGGGCTGCCTTGGGGTGTGTCTGCGGGGGAGGGGTATGTCTGGATTTGTGGGGGGATGGGCACGACTAGGAGGGGGGAGGCTGCGCGGGAGATGGGGTGCCAGCCTCGGCCTCCGAGGGGCCCCAATACCTGATTCCTGTATGTAAACAGCTGGTTTGGGGGCGTGCGCGCCCCGCTGACGGTGGGCTCAGTAGGTGAAAACCAGGTCGGCGATACTAGACGGGCGCCAGTCCCCTGCGATCATCTCGGTAACCTCAGGGGTGCAGTAGTCCGGGAATTCGAAATGTGACGTGCCCGAAGGGGGCAGCAGGTCTGGGTCGCGGTCCAGGGCACTGCAGTCCAGGCCGGTGGGGCCCGGGGGCATCCTGGACAGAAAGCCCAGCGGCTCCTCCCCCGATGCCACCGTCTCCTCTTCGCCCTCCTCTGCTGTAGCCGCCTCCTCCTCCTCTTCCTCCGGCTCCTCGTCCTCCGACAGGGTCGGAGAGGCGGCGCTAGCGGCCGCCCCCTCGCTGGATGGCCCCTGCGCGCGCTCCGCGGGTCCGCGGGCGGCGCGCCCCGCCGGGACCATCCTCCACAGCTCGCGCCCGGGGGTCTCCAGCAGGCGTACTTCCAGCAGCTCCTCCTCTTCGTCTTCGTCGTCGTCCTCCGGCGCCGCCGCGCCGCCCCCCAGAGGTCCTCCCGTCGCTCGGCGGCCCCCGCGGCCCGGCAGCTGTGGCCCGGGTTTCAGCCGACTGCCACCACCGCCGCCTCCGGGGGGGCGGGGCCGCGCCTTGGCGGGCGCCCCCTTGCTCTTCTTGCGAGGCCGGTACTTGTAGTCCGGGTAGTCCGCCATGTGCTTGAGGCGCAGCCGCTCCGCCTCCCGCACGAACGGAATCTTCTCCGAGTCCTGCAGCAGCTGCCAGCGGCGGCCCAGGCGCTTGGAGATCTCAGCGTTGTGCATGTCGGGCCACTGGTCCATGATCTTTCGCCGCTCGTGCTGAGACCACACCATGAACGCGTTCATCGGCCGCTTGATGTGGCCGCTCGGGGTCTTGCACCAGCCTGGCTCGCGCGCCCCCTCGGCGGCCGGCCCGGGCCCCGGGGGCGGCGGCCCGCCGTCCCGCTTGGCCCGCGCGCCCCGCTGCTGCACCATCGTGCCGGGCCCGGGCCGCTAGACGCCGCCGGGGGCCGTCCGCATCCTCCGCGGCGGCGGTGGGGGAGGAGGCAGCGGCGACGGAGGGGCGGCCCCGCCCCGCGGCTCGGCCCGGCCCCCGCGAGCTGGGAGCGCGGCGCCGGGCGCTCGGGCCGTCTGTGCGGGGGGGAGGTCAGCGGCGCGGGCTCAGGAGGGCTCGGCGCGTCCCCGCCGCCCCGGGCCAGTAGAGCTCCTCCGCGCGCCGCGCATTGTTTTGCAGGGGCAAGGACTGGAGCCTCGTGGGCTCCCGCGGGCTCCGGTCGCGGCCTGGCTCTCCTCCGCGGCCCCGCGCGCGCTTGCCCGCCCGCCGCCGCCTTTCAGTGTCTTTCTCCCCGCGCGGCCCCGGAGGCGCGCGCGCTCCCCTCCCCCTCGCCGTCTGCGGGCCGCTGCGGCGCGCGCGGGGCCGCCCCGTGTAAACACCGAGGTGCCTGCTCGGGCAGTGGCCCGGCCACGCCTCGCGCTCCGTGCGCGTCATCCGTTGCTGGGCAGAGAACTCAGCATTTGCATCTCCCAATCGCTGGATGCTTGGGCGGGCGGTCTCGCGCCTGGGATGGGGGCTGGGGGACGGATGAGATCGGTTTCTTTTCTTAGGATCCGGGCTGAAGTGAAGTTGGGGGGCGGGGCGGGACGCGGAGCGCTGCCCATCTGTCCTCCAAGGTTTTCCTTTCTCCACCTTGCACTCGTTTATTCAATGACACCTGCCGCCAGGTAGGACTCCTTCCCGGTCTCTTACTGGGACATGGATGGACTGCCTGCTACACAGGAGCATTGGCAGAGGAACGGAGACTCGGAAAAGGCTTTTAAGGGACAAACTCACCTTGTCTTGGTTGGAGTCCCTCCCTACTACACACAGGGTCCAGCCACAGAAGGCTTAACAAATGCTTTTAGGCCCAATAATGGTTTTTATTTTTGTTCTTTTTTTATCCTTAGGGCGCTAAAGGAATCCTTAAGGGACTAAAACACCGCTTTCCAAAAACAAGCTGCAGGACGCTCGCCGCTATTCTAGCTAGTCTGGCGGTCCTAGCGCACTCCTTAGAGCACCTGGGGCAGGGCCACCGGGAGCCGAGAGCAGAGCCACCTAGTACAGTTCTTGCATCCCGGGCGCGTCCTGGATCTCGCCCAGCGCGCGCAGCCAGTCCAGTGGGGGCGGCCGGGCGCCTCGCCCCGCCCAGGGCGGAGTCTTCCTAGGGGCGTGACCGAGAGGACTGCGGGCCGCGCGTGGCGGGGAGGGGCCTCGTTCTCCAGGCTCACCACGTGTGAGCCAGTTGTAGCACCACCCGGCGCGTGCAGCCCTAGGGGGAGGTCACCTTCATGGCGCCTGGGCTTGGCGATGGGAGGGGCTGTGAGGGCCTCGCCCCTCTGTACCGGTACTGGGAGGGGTCGGGTCAGTATCTGGAAAGTGATCTCCTCTGTAGTGGCGTGGGCATGGTTCGGGGTAAGCAGCGAGTGGTAGACCTCAACTCTGGGCGAAGCAAGGACTGAATGCGAGGTGGAGTGAGCGCGGGCCAAAATGCAGCTGCTGGATGCGGGATAGTGATCTGAGAGGCGGGAGGGCGGCTGGATGGAGCATCCCTCGTGGGAGGGGTCAACTCTAAAAGGCTCCGATGCTGGAAAGGCTCTGGCTGTGCTCCTGCCCAGGGTCCCTTCTCATTGGAAGCTGGAAATCACTGCATTTTAATCTCTCCAACTGAGGCCTGGGTGGTTCTTTGTTCGGTGGAAGCAGACTTCCTGCGCTCACGTCCCAGCCCCTCCTTTTGCTTATCTTCAAGTGCAGATAAAGCAGTTTCTCCTTGGCTCAGTGGCCTTATGGATTAAGTGGGATAATACTTGTAAACATGGCCTTGATGCCTCTTAAAAAAAAAAAAAAAGAACAAGTTGTCTGGAATTAAGATTTTTCCTAGGTCACCAGCAGTGCACAGATAGCAATTTCATGAGAAAAACATTTAGTGAATTTAAGGTGATCTTCACATTTTAAAAAAGGTACCAAAACCGTAATCATAGTGTGTGTTCGTTAAAATTTCATTGGCAGATATCTTCACGCATTCTCTCAATGCTTATAATCCCAGCAGCAGTCAGGCTGTGTCAGAAGGATTACTTACCTTCGGTTTGAGGCTAGCCTTGGCTAATATCCGAGACCTTTTCTTAAAGATTAATACTTTTGCTATTTACTAGACAAAGTATTTAAAGTGGTATAGGAGCCAGCGAGATACCTTGGCAGTTATGTTCACTTGCCTGGGTTAAAAAGGACCCCAGAGATGTAAGTAGAGAACAGACCCTTACAAGTTGCCCTGTGTCGTGTGCCTCTTTAGTTTTCATCCGTTCTCTGTGTCTGTCTCCCCTACACAGACACAAAATAGGCAAATACCTTTCTAAAAATGTCACAAAGATTGCTGGCAGAGCTTTTCTTTCATCGCTTCAAGGCTGTCTACAACCATTTCATTCTGAACCATGTTCTTGGTCAGATTAACTTGGTCGGGTTGCTTCACTGTTCTCAAAAGAACAAAAAAAAAAAAAATCCACATCAATTATTCCACCGCCCTTCCCTGGGCCCTTCCACACATGCTCATCCGCACAGTTACTAATATCAGTCCATAGGTAGGCCCTGTAATGGGTGCTGCATGGATCATCTGGCAGTCGTGGTCCTCTGGGGGAGGCGGGGGTGGGGATTCTGCTTCTGTATTACAGCTGTTAGCATGGGATCTTCATGGAGAGAAATGTCACCACCCATGTTTCCCCTTCCCTAGAGATATTTATGTAGTTTGTGAGCTGTCCTAAACTCCCCCTAAATGAGAGGACATTTAATGTGCAAGACATTGAGTTTGGAGCCAGAGCTACTAAAGTACAGAACTAACACAGAAGTACTCCTGTTTTACTTTATTTCAGGGGTAGGATTGGCCACAGAAGCATGGGTATGCAGAGATCCAAGAACAGCTAATGGCCGTCATTCCTTTTCTATCATAAGAGTCTTGGGGATCCTCACCTTTACCGACTGAGCCATCTCACTTGCTGGGGTCCCTTCTTAAGGAGCAATTGGAGAGACAGAAGGACAGAAAAGCAGAAGAGAGGTTTGGGGATTTAGCTCAGTGGTAGACTTGGGCAAGGCCCTGGGTTCAGTCCCCAGCTCCGAAAAAAAAAAAGAAAAGAAAAAGAAAAAAAAAAAAAGCAGAAGAGTGAGTGCCCGGGATGGAAAGGATCTAAAGCCTGGGTGTGGGTTTACATCTCAGGATATGACATATGCATAGGTCCTTAGGAAAATACAGACATCAAACAAAGCAGCAGGCGGAAAGACTGGAGTTGACTAAGGAGTTGGGGGCGAGGCACTGAAAGATTTGGAGATGGGATGCAGGTAAAATTCACATACACATTAAGGAAAGAAAGCAGGTGGAGTTAAAGGTCAGCCTTGCCGCCATATTGAGTTTCAGGCCAGTCAGGGTATTGAGACCCTATCGTAAACAATGAAGTAGAATTAAGAGCCAGCTCGGGCTCTGGCTCTGTAGTTCTGGAGTTTGTCCAATGTACAAACCACAGCCCTGGGTTCCTTCCCCCAGCACCTCAGAAATCAACAAAACCTGAAAAAATTTCTCAATAGGTACATGACAGCCAATTTCAGTATGAAGTATTCACATTGGGTAAAATAACTTTTTACTAAAAGTAGAAACAGAATTTTACTGAATTATACGTTGTGTAGTTTATTTGCTTTTTTTACTCTTTTAAATTCTTAAGCTGGGGGCCAGCAAGACAGGTCAGTGAGTAAAGGCACTTGCCGTCAAGTCTCATGACCTGATGAGTTCGATTCCTGGTGACCTCATGGTAGAAGGAAAGAGAAGAAACTCCTACCAGTTGTTATGTGACCTTCCTCTGACAGGCACAGTGCCCTGTAGCTTCTTTCCTCCCCCAAAATAAATAAATGTAATTAAAAAAATTACATTTGATACAAATGTTTCAAATGTCCATATGAAAATACAGGATGGAAACATCTCAAAATCAGATCCTTCGGTGTGTTACTGTTTATTTTGAATCTGCTGTGTAAATGTAGACTTGTATGATAACAGAGGGAACCATTTCTGTACAGGAATCAAATGTGCAGGGAGGAATTATCCTCAAAACTGATGCATGTAGCTACCGCTTGCTTCTGGGGTGTTGGGGGCTGAATGTGTGACTGGGGTGTTTTGGATTAATTTGCTTGTAAAACGTTACCTGTAACAGTCTGTCAGCAACTCAGAGCTTACAAATGTGCTGCTAAAACTCAAGCTAGTGCATCAGCTCCCTCTCTTAAGAGATATGGCCTGTGGCATGCTTCGGAGAGCTGAGGTTGCAGGGTGTTTAATGAAAAGTAGACTGCATTTCAATTCTATTTTATGTGTGTGATTGTTCTGCCTGCATGTATGTCTGTACAACATGTGTGCCTGGTACTCAACCTAGATGAACTGGAGCTACAGACGGTTGTGGACAACCATGTAGGTCCTGGGAGTTGAACCCAGATCCTCCGGAAGACCAGTCAGTGCCCTTAACTGCTAAGCCATCTCTCCTGCCCTGAAATCAATCTTATTATTTATACACTGTAGTGTATACCAAGCACCTAGCAGAACTACACATATTGTAGGGTCCCACTGCATGCTCAGGGAAGGAAGGTGTAGTCAACCAGTGTGGACACAACTGTGCTAGACTTAACACCAACTGTGCAGCTCCCAAGCACCCATCTTCGTGTCTAGGGTAGTTGTCTGGGACATTCGGGAAGTCAAGACAAATGAGTGGATTCACGATGTAGCCCTGGCTGTCCTGCAACTACTTATATGGTCCTTCAACTCAGACATCCACCAGCCTCTGCTTCTTGAATGCTGGCCTTAAGGGTATTCACCACCATGCCTGACCCTTGAATAAATTTCTTCACCTAAAAAAAAGTTTTTTAAGGGGTTGGGGATTTAGCTCAGCGGTAGAGCGCTTGCCTAGCGAGCGCAAGGCCCTGGGTTCGGTCCCCAGCTCCGAAAAAAAAAAAAAAAAAAAAAAAAAAAAAAAGAAAAAAAAAAGTTTTTTAAGAGATTAGGCCAGCAAGGGTGAAGGTGCTTGCTATCTAAAGGTACAACATGATGACCTGAGCTTGACCCCTGAACCTTACATAAAGGTGAAAAGAAAGAACCAGCTCCACAGAGTTGCCCTCTGACCTCTACGTACACCATGTGGTGGTTTGAATGTGCTTGGCCCATAGGGAGCAGTGGTGGTTTGAATGTGCTTGGCCCATAGGGAGCAGTACTATTAGGAGGTGCGGCCTTGTTGGAGGAAGTGTGTCACTGTGGGGTTGGGCTTTGAGGCCCTCCTCCTAGCCGTGTGGGAGCCAGTCTAATCCTGTCTGCCTTTGGATCAAGATGTAGAACTCTCAGCTCCTCTATCACCATACCTGCCTGGACGCTGTGCCATACCATGCTTCCTGCCATGATGATAATGGACTGAACTCTAAACCTGTAAGCTAGCCTCAATTAAATATTGTCTGTAAAGAGTTGCCATGGTCATGGTTTCTCTTAATAACAGTGGAAAACATATCTAAAACACACTGTGATGCTTTTGTCCAAGTATCACATACACATGCAATTAATTTCTTTAAAACTTAGATATGACATGATGATACATGTCTTTAATCCCAGTACTTAGGAGCCAGAGGCTGTCTCTTAAGACCAGGTTGGTCTACATAGCGAGTTCGAGGATAGCCAGAACTACATAATAGAGAGAGTATCTTCAAACAAACAAACAAACAACCCTCAGATTATAATAGGATATGTGTGTCCTAAGGATACGTCATGTGTGTATATGCATTCACATGTGTGCATGTGGAGGCCAGAAAACCGTCTCAGATGTTGTCCTCTGTGGCTCTGTACCTTACTTTTAGAGATGGTTTCTAAAAGGTTGAGAACTGCTGTAGAGCATCAAAACATTTATGTGGCTTGTTTTAAAATTAAAATGACTCATGCCCATAATCTTAGCACTCGGGAAGCTGAGGTTGGCAATAGGTTTGAGGCCAGTCTGGGCTCAGCCTGAGCCAAAGTGAGATCCTGTCTCAAAAGATAACAAGACTTAACTGAACAAGTAAAGAAGAGAAAATGAAATTAAAAGTAAGAAAAATCTAAATTTATTGAGATGTGTAGCAGGATTGAAGTGGAAACTTAAAGGTTCTTCGGAAAGTCGGTTGTGTTGGATGGTGTTTTGCTGGGGCAAACTCGTGAAGGAGTGTTTCCCTGAAGTGGGCACAGGTAAAAGACTAAGACTTGTGAAGGAACATTTAGCTGAAGCAGACACAGGAGAAAGGATGTTCTGCTAGAGTAAGCACATGAAAGGACACGTGATGAAGGATTCTTTGCTAAGGACACAAGTGTACTGGTCCACCTTACATTGTGTAGTTGAGCTGCATTTGTCGGGATTTCGGAGAGAGAAACACACTAGAAAACTTTTGGTGGCGTGCTGCAGTTTCCTGTCACTCAGGTTGATTGGCAGAGTGATATCAGCTGAGATAGGCAAGACCTGAACTGGAGCAGGCACGGGAGCTTACTCTGACTTGGTTACCTGTCTATGGATCCCGTGGACCTGCTTGAGCTGCCTTGTCTGGCTTCAGTGGGAAAGGATGTGTTTAGTCCTGTGCCAGCCAAGGTGTGTTGATCCCCAGGGGTGGGGGACCTCCTCCTTCTTAGGAGGAGAAGGGGACAGGGATGGGGAAGGGCTGTGTGAAGGGGGCTGTGAGGAAAGGGGCTTTGTGAACGATGAGAAGTGAGTAAATACATGTTAATGGGGAAAATGATTTATCCCTTAGTTTTAATATGTGTGGGATTCAGGAGTTAGGCTGGATTCTATAAAAGCCATCTGTTAATTAGGCCAACATCTCATGAGCTCGATATCATAAAGTCCAGTATTGGGTCCACAAGATGGCTGATCGGGTAAAGGCACTTGTCACATGTTAGTGAAAGCTGGCTGAGACCCTTGATCTCCTGACCTTCCCACCTTCACCTCCCAAGGACTGGGAGTAGTCTTTCACCATCATACACAGCTTGCAACTTGTATTTAAAATATGAAGAGGGGCCAGGTGATGTTGACTTGTAACTTAGCACACGAGAGGTGGAGCTTAGAGGATCGCTGCGAAGTCATGGCCACCCGTGAGCTGCTTGGAGAGATCCTGTCTCAAAATGCCAAAGGATGACGAATTTTTTGATCATTTGCAAAAGAACCGGTCACTGTTGAAACTGCTTTAGTAGAGATCAGCATGTATTGTTTGATCTTGTAATACAAGATGAGACCGAAGAGCACTCGGGCTGCAACTGGCAGAGAGGCCTTTTTCCGGCTCCTTCTATTTTGAATTCCTTTTTTTAAAAATCAGTCCCGTTCCAGAGAAGCCTTAAGGATGTCAGTGACACTGTTCATTGGTGCCTTCCCTGGGCAGAAGGCCGAGCACTCAGTCGTGGGAGCCTACCGATTGGTGAGCTGCGCTATGGGGCTTGTTGCCTATTGGCTGAGTCGCTGGAGCGTGGGGCCCGCGCCGCCGTTCCCTTGGCAACCAAGGGCTGGAAGAGTAACTCAGGCGGGTGCCGCCCCCAGCTCTCAGCGCTGGGGGCAGGGCGGCCTGGAAGACAGTACCGGGTCCCGCTTGGGGACTGAAGGGACATGCACTGCCAACCTAGAGTTGGGGATGGGATGTAAGTGTGTCTGTGGACGAACCATCCTCAAAAAGAGAAAACTGACCTGTAAATCAACCTCCTCCAGACCTCCTCAGTTGGCATCATTTTGAACCAAGAGCCTGACACAAGAAGAGGATCCTAAAGATGAAGGCAGCAAGGCCTGGTGGGAGGCCGGAACCTGCCCTTGTGGACTCCTAGTGCCAAGGTTATGACAACCTTGGATTAAAAACGCATATTCTGAGATGTGGAACAATGAGGGATGGATGTGTGAGTGTGGAAGTTTGAAAGCTACTGCTGTGTGACTCCTGTTTTATTTCTCAGGCTCGGGACTCTCCTGGGAGGTTGAGGGAAGTGCTACTCACTCTCCACGGTCCAGGAAGACAGCCCTCGACTCTTCCAGGAGAAGCAGGCTCTGTGAGGAGGCCAGAGCTGTGGAGGAGCCCTTGTTCTCACCTGGGTCCCAGCCTCCCTTCTCACTTTCCTTGCTCTTTCCTAGTCTAACTTGCCGAGTGGTTAGGGGGCCTAGGCTGCTTGCTGTGGCCCAGGGACCCGGGCTGAGGCCATGTGGGGGAGGGCCTCCTGTCTGCCTGGTGCCTGTAATATATTTGAATTATCTCTACAGATGAACCCCGATTTAGCAAACAGTCTAGAGTAAACCTCGGCACTCCACATCTCCTAGACACCCATGGACACTGACTTGGCATTCCTGCTGTAAACCGGAGGAAGGAACTTGTTTTAGCTCAGAGTTTTGTTTCATCGTAGTGGGTAGGGCAGCATAAACAAAGCAGACTGCCCAGCAGTGGCCAGAGGCAGTGAGACTACCTACGATGACTACCTCACACTTAGTCCAGGCTTTTGGCAGTTCTCCTGCTTCAGCCTTCAAACTGTTGGGATTACAAACATGTTGAAATGATAGTTCCCTATATCCAGGTTCCTAAATCTCTCTTGAATGTGGATGTACATGTTTTGTTCCTAGACCCCAGGTTTGTTTTTGAGACAGTGTCACACTCACTGGCCTACTGCCCACCTGCTTATTAAGTAGGTTATGTATTTATCCCTGGCTGGCCCTGAGCCTCAGACATCTACTTGTCTCCCCCCTCCCCATGCTGGCCACCATACCTGGCTATTTTCCATATTACATGGGCCCTGCTGATTGGATCCGGGTCTTCATGCCTGCATGGCAAACACTTTAATGACTAAACTCTTCTTGGAGCTGAGGACTGAACCCAGGGCCTTGTGCTTGCTAGGCAATCGCTCTACCACTGAGCTGAATCCCCCAACCTCAGGTGCTAAACTCTTAATCTTGTTGCTTTCTGTTCGCCTCCTCCTTCCAGATTCAGGCACTGTTTTCCACCACGTAAGCTGTATTCAGCTTCTAGTCGGGATCATTCTTTCCTTTTTTCCTCTTTACTGGATATTTAAAAACTCATCTCTGGGCTTGGAGTTGTAGCTCGGAGGTAGAGGGCCTGTTTAATCAGTACGATCAAGCCTCAATACTCTAAATAAAAATACCCAAAAGAAGGAGGTACCCTATATTACATTACTTCCCTGCTTAAAAATTCCTCTCTAACTCATCATTTTTAGACTTAAATTTGTATAAATTCTCCCTCTCCTTCTCCCTCTCCCTCTGGTCTTGCTTTGTAGCTCAGGCCCGCCTGAAACTTGCCATGGTCCCACTTTTGCCTCTGGGGTTCTGAGCTTCCTCAGGAGTCTCATGCTGGGAAAAGAAAGAGACTGACCAGTCAGTCATGCCAGCCAGATGGGGAGCTGGTCTTCGGGTCAGAGACCTCACAGTCCCAACAACTCACCAGAGCATCTTGAGAGCGGCTGGAGCACAGTGACAGCACAGCGTGGCCAGGACTGCTCAGCTGTGTTTACCTCTGTTCAAATTGGAAACTTGTTAGGACCCCAAAGATGGACCTGACCTCCAGACCCTATCCAAAGCGTCCACATTGAATAAATCTCCTTTCTCTGCTTTTCACTATTGTTTAACTGCCCTATGATGGGTGACTGGCTGACCCTGGCTTGTTCTGGGCCGCCATGGCCCAGGCTCTGACCCTCATATGTGACAAAGATGGATTTGCACTTCCGACATCTTCCCTGTGGTGTTGGCAGTGGGTGCTTCATGCCAGCAGCTTGCCTTCCTTGTGCATTAGCGTCGGCAGTGTGCCCTCAGCCTTCCCGTGGTAGCCCTGTCTCTCAGGAACTGGTAGCTCAGCTCTGTGGTGATCTAGACGTCACTGTTTCCACCCAGCTCAGGGTCCATCCATTCTTAATACCTACAGCGGTGTGTACACACCCCGGGGCCAGTACACTGGGTTTCACAAAAGTTTCTAGAATCTTCCCACTCCTTATTTTAATTGCTCTCGTATTTACCTAGGTCAGCAGCACTCTTGCTTTCTCTCAATTCACCTCCCTACCTTCTTGTCCTTTCCAAGTCATGTAAGAGTTTTGCTTTGATTTGAAGACAGGGTCTCACTAAGTAGTCCAGCTGTCCTGGAACTCACTATGTGTAGTCCAGGATGGCGTCTGCTTCTCCAAGTGCTGGGATTAAAGATACGGGCCACTACCCACAGCCTACTCCAGGTATTTTCTGTGGAAAGTTATTATCTCTGACCCCAGTCTGAACCAGCTTTCCTTGATCAACAGGGACTTCACCCCTGCGTGTATGTGCGACTAGATTACTGCTGAGTTCCAGATGCTTCCAAAAGGCCCTTGCTTTACAAAATGTTGAGGTGGACAGAACAGAGGCCTGACTGGAAGCTCCGAGGCAAAAAGCATTGTCCTTAGATATGATCTACTAGCCCCAACATCTCCTAGCCTTGTCTCTAGCCACATATGCAACCCTCAGCTGACCTGGATCCAGTCTGTACCTAGGGTATACTGTGGTAGGCAGGCACTATGTCTCCGGTTGTCTTCCCAGCCCTGTGTGCTCTCTGCTCCAATGATGTCTGCTATTATTTCTCTTCCCAATCCTTTGCCTTCCTTGTATGGTGGGTCTCAGTAAAAACCTTGCCTCTTCAAAGATAGATTTATTTGTTTTAGATAGTTCTAGACAGGTGGGTTTGATTGCCACACGAAGTATCTTAAGATAGTGGATGTGACTGCTCAAGCTGCCTGTGTGGCTTGGTAGCTTGTATTCCTCTCCACCGTGGCCCTCTGAGCCAGATGGCGGCTCTACAGAGTGCCACGCTGGGCCAGTTTGCAGCAGGGACAGGCTCTGTAAAGCTGAGCAAAATCACTGGTCGAGCAGCCTCCCTAAGGAGTTGCAGATCCGGGCTTCGCTCTGACGGCGGAGAGGAAGCTGGGGGGTGTGGGGGGGAAGGTTTGGTGTGCTCCAGCCCGGGTCTGGACCGCCTGCGGGAGGCCCTGGCGAGCATTCCGAGGGGGATGGGCAGGGAAGCTGTTTCTTCCTCGGGGTTCCATGGATGGGGGAGGGGCGTCGAGAGAAGACTCCTTCAAACACCAGCTTCTAGGCACACAGCCTGCTGGGAAGAAGGGGGTGGGGAGCGTGCTGAAAGCCTGCTTTCTCTAGGAGGCCACTAGACTTGTCAGAGGGAGGGGGAATACGGGGGAAAAGGAAGGGGAGGGAGTTATATTGGAGGGGTGAAGCTGATGGCTTTCTGACTTAGGAAGGAGAGGGGTTGAGCTGGTTAGGAAAGCAAGTTCCCAAGAATCTCCCAGGCCCCCCGATTCAGATCATTTCTGCAAAATCCTGATCGCCAAATCTTGAGACTCCTACGCTGGGAGCCTTCTGCTAGCATCAGATCTCCAGAACACCTAAACTGGTGGAAGCCCTCCAGGCCCTTAGCAGCACCAGGGAACCGGATATGGGTCCAGAGACCTTGTCTAATTTGTCCACACGTCAACCTCACCCTCGCGTATTTCCAGTTGTGCTCTGAGTGCACACACAGATACACATCTGTCCCCAATAATCTCAGCGCACCCGGGAGGTCTAGGCAAGACTGAGAGTCCCAGGCCTGGCATGATGGCGCATCTTTAATCCCAGCACTGGACCTCTCAGAGTTCCAGGGCAGCCAGAACTACACAAACACCCTCCCCCACCCCCAACCTGAAAAGCACATAAACTACTGAGCCGAGCGAATGCAATGCGCTGGGCTTAGCTCACTGCAGAAGGCTTGGCTACTGTTGCTTGCAGGTTACAGAAATTGCAAGTAGGGAAGGGTTCTGAACTCAGGGTCTGCAACTTCATCTAACACTTCCGGGAAGGAAAAAAAAAAACTCGAAGTAATACGAAAGATAAATATTTATTCAGAACAAATCTTAACAATTGATTTTACATTCTAAGCCACAAGGAAATAGCAAAACAGCAAAGAGAAGACAACAACTGAAGAAAAGCAGTTTACTGTCTTTCACTTTAACTTGTAACACTTAACTGACCCAGGCCCTGTCTTGGCCTGTTTCCCCAGGAACATTTTCTAGTTTACAGCTCACTCATGATTCTGGGTTATAACCACCTTTCTTGGGAGGGTCAGAGGTTAAAGGTTGTGGATGAGCTTCTCTAGGGTTCCGAGTGGCTGAGGCAGAGGTGTGAATGTAAACGTCTGGTGAGTCTCTTTACTGAGGGGAACGTTTCTCACTGGTGACGGTGACAGTGGAAGGCGACAATGGCCCTGGAACATTTAAGATGTGGTACTCCAGGGGCTGATGCAGGCAGCCTAGAGTGGGCTGCTCTGCCCCTTCCTACCCTAGCTCCCAAGCAGCAGGGCAAGCTCTCTCTGCTGTTTCAGCATTTCTCAGTGCTGCTGGGACCATCACCGTGGAGAGCAGACTCCCCTGGCCCACCAGTGTCAAGGAGGTTGTTGTGAAGTGTGAGAGGTAGTGGGATGAGCACCGGGCTTGGGGTCAGGGGACTCTACTCTGGGCTCTCTGAGGCACCACGCTGTGTACTTTGTCCCAGTCATTTAACTTCTCTGGGTTCACCTTATCTGCTGGAAAACCAAGGGGTTAGTTTAAAATACCCTTCAGGGAGGCAAAGGCAAGAGTGGAGAGGGTCACTGCAAGTTTGCAGCTAGCCTGTTCTGTGAGTGCAGCCAGTTCCAGGCCATGGGAGGAGGCAGTGAGACCCTGTCTCAAAACACGAAACCAAAAGCACCCCCCCCCCAAAAAACAACAAAAACCACCTCTTGAGTCTTGTCCAGCAGATAAGCCTATATGCTCCATGATCCTGGAGAAATATGGCTTCTCAGCCACCACACGGAGCTGTCACAATATAGGTATACACCTTTTTTTTGGCCATGAGAGGCCCTTGGCCATCATTCAGAGCTTATTTAGATTACACACTTCTAGCAACACTGTTTTCACAAAGTCTGACACCACATAGAAGCAGCAAATGAGAAGGGCCCAGCAGAGAGTTGCAAAAGGTAGACACTCCTGACAGAAGTAAGTCAGGAAAGTTTTGATTCAATGAAACACTTGACAGTGTGTCTATCCCATGTTGGGCCCTCTACCCTGGGCTGAGGCATAAAGATGAGCAAGGCGGCCCACAGGGCAAAACTCTTCTAAAGAGGCAATATATGAGGAGGGAGGTAGTAAAAAACAAAGGGGGGGGGGGTAGGGGGATCTGCCAAAGTACCAAAAACAAATACAAAACGGGAGAAAAAATTAAAGACAGGCGACATATCTGTACGCCACAGTTCCGAAAATCCTTACTGATAAATTCACCATTTCAAACAGGCCAAAAAGGAGCACACGCGGTTTTAAAAAGGCATAGAGAGAACGTCTCTGGTAGGCTTTGGAAATGTTTCTGTCCAAAATGATTTAAAAAAATGGTTAAAAAAAAAAGTTTTGGCACTTAAGAGGGGTAAGCTGGCTGTGTGTTCACCCTGGCAGGCTGACGTGCGTTCAGTGTCCCGCCAAGCCGGTGAGCTGAGCTGCCATGGAATTGTGAACTGCTTTGGGACACTGGGCAAAGGCGTGTCCTCTTTTGCCACAGAGGTTGCACACGATGACCTTCCGGCAGTAAGGGCTCAGGTGTCCCTCTTCCCCGCACCTGAAACACCTGTCCTGAGTGCAGGTGCCGCTCATGTGGGTCCGGGAACCACACTTAAAGCACGTCTTGGGCTGCCCCTTGTACCAACTGTAGCCCCTCTCCGCTCCCAAGAAGAAGGCCCCGGGCAGGTGCCTCACTCCGCCCTCCCCCTGGCGCAGCTCGATCTCACACTTGTACTCCCCGGTCCAGATCCCAAACCTGTCGGTCACTTTCACGGGCACGGCCAGCACGTCGCAGTGTCGCTTGAGCCAGGTCACGATGTCCTCCACGTCCACGGTCTCGTTCCGGAAGAGGATGAAGAGGGTCTTCAAGCTGGACTTGCTCCGCCCCAAGACCACAAAGTTCTCCCAGCAGTCCTCCAGCTCTCGCTTCTCCTCGTAGACGCGGAGAAACAGGGCTAGTTTTTCTGCGGATCGGAAGCTCACGTCGAACTCACGGCTGCCGGGGATCTGAATGACTGCGTAGATGTCGTCAGGGTCCATGCCGATGGAGCGAAGGATGAGCGCACCCACCACGAAGTCCCGGGTCGGACACGCACTCTCGTCTCCCTGGAAACAGATGCGCACGAGGAAGCGGCCCTTACCCGGGCCAGCAGCCGGTGGCTCGTCCTGTAGCGGCCGCTCGGTTGCATCTTCGGTCGCGCCGGACCTGGCGGGGGTCGGCATGGCCGCCGACACGTCGGCCTTCTTCCTTCGACTCGGGTCTCCCGCGCTGCTCGCGCCCTTCTTCCTGTAAGCGTCTGCCGCCTCACCCGTAGGGTCTCTGCGGCGGCCCTTTGGGTCCCCGCGAGCCGCAGGTGGGAAGTCGCCGGGGTTCGGGGCGGCCAGACTCCCGGAGCTGCCGAGCCCGCCACTCGCACCGCTGCCTGCTTCGTCGCGCCGCCGCGGCTCGCGGAAGTCGCCCTTCTTCTCCGCCAGGTTCTTAACCACCTGGGCCCAGCCCATCTTCTCGCGGACGCCCTCGGATTCCTCGGCGCGGGCCACGGGGCGCGCGGGGAGCGGGAGCTCCGGCCGACCCCGCTGTGGCTCCTCCTCCGCTCCACTGCCGGTGGCCATGTTACCTCTTTCCCAGCATCCTCCTCTCGCTCCCGCGGTCCGAGGTGCCCATGGCGCGCTCCCGCTCTGGATGAGGGCCGCGGGCTGCGTGGGCGACTCCCCGCCCCCGCTCTGAAATCGGATGCTTCTGGCTTCCGCCCTCTTGGAATTCTTGTATACCCGAATTCGTGCCGGCCGGAGACAGCCGGTCTTGGCCCCGGCTCGCCGCCCCTCTGCGGATGGGGGCGCACGCCCTACCGCTCTCGAGGTTTTGGCATTTCTCAAGCAGGCTTCAACTGCATTCCAGGAGCATTGCTTACAGCGCACACTGTGAGGACTTCACTACAATCTCGCTCATCTTTTGAGTGTCCTTTTTGTGCAAAAGCAAAAGGAATGGCGTCCCCCCAAAAGCACATCACACCCCCACCCCAATTTTAGGTTATGTACTTTCAAATGTACATGATAGGCATTTTCTCTCTCTTAGTGGCACAGATATAGGCCAGATTAGACCAGATTAAAAGCAGGTAAAGGCAGGTTTATTAGGAGGCAGTTCTCGTGTGGGTTCACTGATCTCACAGGTGGAGGGAGGTTAGTGAAGTCACACATCTGAAGCAAGGGGGGTTTATAGAGTTTCAGGAAAGAATGATGAACTGCCAGCTAGGAGCCGGGATGGTGTCCATACATGGTCAAAAACTAAGTCCCTGGGCGGGCACTCTAGGGTGGGTTGCTGGAAACCGGGAGATGAGTGATATATGTGATGATCTGTTAGCCGGATTTTTCTTCAAGGTGTCTCTGGTGGTGAGGTTGGGAGAAGGAGGGCAAACTGGGTTTTCCAGCTTGTGCAGGAGATGAGCAGGGGTTCCAGGCTAACACCCCAAGCTCTTTGGGTATAGGGGCAACAATTCAGAACTGGCTTCTTCCTGCCGAGAAAGAACAGCCTGGGGTAGGAGAGTAGGGAGTAGGTGGGGTCCTGCTCATTGGGAGGTATGAGTGTAGAAGCATTTGGTTGACTGATACTTGGGAAATTTTATGAATCTATTCCTGGAGGAAGAGGAAAAAGCATGGTGCTAGCAGGGGGTGGGGGGAGAGAAAAGATTAGTATCATTTGCCCTATGAACAGAGCTAGCCATGTAAAGACTGAAGATTGTCAAGTCCAGCATGGCCTCAGAAAGGATAGTGTGGCAGGGTTTCTGCCTCCCTGCCCCCCAGCAGAACCAGTAGTGTGTGGGCCTCCACAGGTGTACTGGCTGGATTTGTGTGTCAACTTGACACAAACTGAAGTTATCATAAAGGAGCCTCCCTTGAGGAAATGCCTCCATGAGACCCAGCTGTAAGGCATTTTCTCAACTAGTGATCAAGGGGGGAGGACCCAGCCATTGTGGGTAGTGCCATCCCTGGGCTGGTAGTCCTGGGTTCTATAAGACAGCAAGCTGAGCAAGTCACTGGAAGCAAGCCAGTAAGTAGCATTCCTTTTGCAAGGCCTCTGCATCAGCTCCTGCTTCCTGACCCGCTTGACTTCCAGTCCTGACTTCCTTTGGTGAACAGCAATGTAGAAAGTGTAAGCTGAATTAACCCTTTCTTCCCCAACTTGCTTCTTGGTCATGATGTTTTTGTGCAGGAATAGAAACCCTGACTAAAGGGTTGGGGATTTAGTTCAGTGGTAGAGCACTTGCCTAGCAAGCACAAGGCCCTGGGTTCAGTCCCCAGCTCCGGGGAAAAAAAAAAAAAAAAAAAAAAAAAGAAACCCTGACTAAGACAACAAGTGTTGACAGTTGCTGTAGGTGTAAGGCTTGTTTGTTTAATAGTGTATATATTTTCATGTTCTTTTCTTGTTCCTCCTTAGGGGAATGCTCTCCCTGCCAAAGTTAATGACTCCATGATATTTAGAAACGGTATGAGTCCAAGAGGGGAGAGTGTGTCCCGTGTTCCTCAGCAAAAATGGTAAGTGCTGAGACCTTCAGGATAGCCCTTAAAGCTGTGAGAAAGAACTCTGAGAACATGAGTTCAAGAATACATAAATGGGATTTTTCAACTATGCAAAATATGAGGCAATATTAATTCTATGAAGGGCTTCATGGACCTGAAAGAACAGAGCCAACTGCCCTGATGAGTTAGTAATGGGAAATTAATAATAGGGGTACCAGGAAGTAAGAGTGGCGATCTCAGGCGAGATCCCACCCAGCTAAGCTTATTGTTTGTGTTTACAAAGACAGAGCTCAAGGTCTGTCTACAGAGCAAGTTCCAGGACAGCCAGACTTAGGCAATGAAAGAATTGGAAAACAGAAAGCTAACTTTCTCACATAAAATAGCCCCAAAGGTCCTGAGTTCAATTCCCACCACCACATGGTGGCTCTCAACCATCTATAGTGGAATTCCATGCCTTCTTCTGGATTTGGCAGCCACAACACTGTACCCAATGAACTGCATAGGACTTGCTATGGTATAAAATGTACTTGCTGTCTGGTTCATTTGTCTTGAATGTGTTCTGTATTCCTAAGAGTCATAAAAGGCTGATTTGTGGGATAATCAAAAGGGAACCTGTAGGAAATGACTGAATCTATATGTAAATAAAATACTGGGCTTTGGTCTGTGAGGGAGAGCTACCTAGAGAGCCGTCAGAGCATTTTGGGGATTTTTTCTAACAGGTTTTCTGACTTTTGTTGGGAAGCCCAAAAACTATCTGGAGAACTATTGCAGCTCTTTTAGAATTTTTTTCTAGCAGGTTTTCTGACCAAAGTCAGCTGTCTTGAGCAGACTACAGAGCTATCAGCTTGCATCCCATCACTGACATCATTTCTTCGCACCTCCCAAACCCCCTTCCTCTGAAACCCTTCTCCAAGCTGAGGCTGGTCCTTGGCAGAAGACTTAGAAAGAGCAGAACAGAGGTGTGTCCTGGTCGTATTGGCAGAGTTTTTTAGACAATTTGTGGAGTGACTCGATCTGGGTCTCCACCAGGCCAGACTCACTGATGTCATTAATAGTAGCATCTCTTTTCCCAAGAACTTGCAGGTGTCACCCTTATTAGTCATGAGGATGTTAAGGGCCCTCTAGTTTTGTAGGGCCATTGAAACATAAAAGAATCTTATTAAGATTACAAAAAGAGGTAAGTGTTAGACATATTAGCACTATTGTAATCTGTACTGAAACCCATAATGTAGAAAAGGCAGTAGACTTAATACTTTTGTGTCAGGATAGAGGCCTGGAAACAATTGAAATCTGATTAATATTAAAGCTCTGAATTTTGAAGTTTTAATACAACAGTAACACAGCAAGGGGAAGAACCTGAAACATCTGTAATAAATTATTTTTTAATTTACGCCTTTACATCTTTTAACCTTTGTACTTTTCAACTTTAAAACATCTTTTTAGACCTTAAAACAGCTTTTTTGTTAAGAGTCTTAGAATTTAAGCTTTTATATCCTCAGACACCATATTCATATCTCTTTTTATCCAGCTTTTTATGAAACATAGGTGGCTTATCATTGAGAGCAGTCGTTGCAAAGTGTTCCTTTAGATAAAGGAATGTCAAGTTGTATAGATTTTTTTAAAAGTCTAGTTGTGAGTAAATTTCTGTCTAGACCTACTAGTAGCAGGTCTAGGAGAGGGAGGCTTGAGGCCTGACTTTTAACACATGAAGAGAACAAAGAAGGCAGCTGAAGCCTTGGTTTTTGTTGCTAAACTGATCTTCAAACCCATCAGAGCCCCTAAAAGGATAAGTTTTATCTGAGTAAGCAGGAAGCATAGAGCCAGCCGCTTCAGGTCTACTAAAAATGACATAGCACTGGGCTACCTAGAAAGCCAGTCATCCAAGGTTCCTCTGTGGTCCATGGGGCATCAATTTTGGTCATCAGGCCCAGAAGATCTTACAGACTTCTGTGAAGCAGGATTGAAGAAGGACTGTCTTACCTTGTTAGGGAAAGCCAGTCAGTCAACGTCACAGTGCCTTGCCCATCCACAGTTTGGACAGTGAGCTGTCAACAGTTGAGGCAAAGGGCAGTTTATAGCCCCGTGTCCAGTTTTGCCGCATTCAAAGCAAGCATCAGGTGAAGGTTTTTCTGTGCCCATCTTTGGAGGAGATCAGGAGTGATGTCAGGAGCCAGTGTGTCTCTATTACAAAAAGCTTTATTAAACATTATCAATTTCATATTCTGTAGACCTCCAAAGTGTTTGAGGACCATTCATTTATCTAAAGTATATATAAATAGACAAATGTTTGTTTTTTGACTATTTAGTTTTTTTTTTTTTTTTTTTTTTTTTTTTTTTGGTTCTTTTTTTTCCGGAGCTGGGGACCGAACCCAGGGCCTTGCGCTTCCTAGGTAAGCGCTCTACCACTGAGCTAAATCCCCAGCCCCGACTATTTAGTTTTTGTTTAACTTTGAAAACATATATAGGAGGCTAAATAAAGCTTGTTTTGATAATTAATTGTGATGATAAGTACAGTTAGGAGCATACTAAAGACTATAATTATGAGGTAATTGATAATTAACTTGTATGTCTTAATTATGTTTAAGCTGAAGATAGTGTTAGGACAGAAAGGGTTAATGAGTTAGGACAGTGACAGTTTTTTGGCTTTCAGGCTAAGGGAACCTTGGCTGAGGGGACTGTTATCGCAAGGTCATAAATGTTTTGTAGCTTACTTGGTTATCAACAGTGTAGAATTTAGCTCTAGGAAGGGAAGGGGACAGTGCCTTGGGCATTTTTGGAGCCATGGCAGTGAGGATTGTTGGCAGTAGAGTTGGAACAAGTTTTGGGGGCCATGGTAGCAATGGAGGCAGGGGTGGTGCCAGGGGAGGGGGCTTGCAGGGGAACGGTTTAGAGGGACAAGAGTGACCAGTTGTTAAGGAATATTGGAGGGGTTGATGTCACAGTACATGAGCATTGAGGCCTCCCGGCCAGGCCAGGCTACACTGTGCAGAGTGGGCAGAGTGGGAGTGAGTGTGGCCTTGCCCGATGGGTGAAGAGAAAAGGGAGGTTACCAGGATGGGGGTGGGGTGCAGGAACTTAGACAAGCTGAAAGGAAGAGTCAGGGTTACGTTGCAAGAGCCAGGGCCATGTGGAATGCAGAGCAGGCTGAAGAATCAGACTCTGTAATTTAGAATCAGATTCATAGACAAGTGAGCCCTCTGCACCTTAGGAGGATTAGATTAGCAGCCTGGTTTGGAGCAACCATCGTAGCTTGTGCTGACTTAGTGGAGCCTTGAGGTTTATTCTGGATCGAGCTGCCGCTGCTGATTCTTGTGTGGTGTTTGTCCAGGGCACAGGACTGCTCATTTGTGTTTGGTGTTTAGTTAGCGCACTGAGCTGCTGATGTACTGACAAAGAAGATTGGAATCACCCCCAAAAAACTACTTCTAAACAGGTCCACATGTCCCTGTTCCCTATTAACTTTTCTTTTGCACTACCTCTGGTTGGTGATGGGTTAGAAGGGAGGTTGAAGCATTGAGGAACTCTTATTAAAGTAGGTTTTGAAAAAAACCTAAGCCTATAGGTGGCTCCTGATGTGTCTTAGGCATCACAGGTAAGATGCTTCTCGTGTAGTAGACGACACACTGTGAGGGTTAGCATTGCTGTTTAAAAAAGTTGGCAGAATGGCCACTGCCGCTGGGCGGTTTCTTACCTTTTTGAAAAAGAATGGGGTAAAAGCTGAAAACTCAGAAGGCTCACTCAGTTCTCTTCTGTTAGAAAGACTGCAGAGTTGGCTGTGCACATAGAGGGTTTGCAGACAGAGGTTGAAGAGCTTGGGAAGCAAAAAGAACCAGTGGGAGAAGACTAATAGGGTTCAGGCTGAATGTCTGAGACCAGGAATTTACTGCACACTGAAGGAGGGAAGCAAACTAGGCTGGATGGAAAGCAGCCACCCTACCCTGCTCCACAAGACTTTCACTGTCAGGTCAGGGTCAGAGAAGAGCAGGAGGTGGTCCAGGGATAACGGGTTAATGTTCAACCAAGTGTACACTAGAGGATTTGTTTGGGCCTACAGAGGTGACTTCAGCCTTTCCAGTCTTTATGCAGCAGATGCCTGCTAACGATAGTGGTCATACCTCTAATAAGTTGACAGGGTGTCTAATAGAAATGCTAGATTTAAAGCATTTTAAAGATGCTATTGTATTGTATTTCTTGCATTCTCCATTCATGAGAGAAATGTTAAGTAACCGTGCTATGCAGCATAGAGGTGGAAGATGGGAAGGGATGGATGTTGGATACTCTAGAAGCTGGTCAACAATTACAATGGTACTTGTGGTGGAGGCATATAAAGCCACAAAAATAGAAGAATGTAATTTAGCAAGGGGATAAATGTTACTAAAGACCAACTGCTTGGGGAGGGCGTTATGCTTACTCAGAAGACCAAACCCGATTTGATGATGTCGTTCAGTTTCTACTACGGCCCAATAGCAGGCCAAAAGCTATTTTTCAAAGGAAGATTCATTGTTTGCAAATGATGGTAGAGCTTTACTCCAAAATCCCAAAGCTCTCTTCTGTGATTCACCTATAGGGGCCTGCAAATGGCTCCAAACAGCCGCTCTATCTGCCACGGAAACCTCAAGTACCATGATGTGGGACAGTGGACCTTGCCAGAAAACTCGGTACAGTTGAGCAGGTCCAGAGTGCCCAGCACCCGCCTGAGACAGTAGGTGGCTCCCTGCTCCCTACCCAGATTCTTGGCCTGGAACATGTGCCACACTTCCTACATAAGGAAAGGCGACCTGTGGCCGCATAGCCCAAAACAGAGTTCTCCAGGCCAATGAGGTATCTAGGAGCCCTGAGGAATATCCGATAAGCGTCCCTTCCCAAACATTCTTCCCTGCCAGGCATTTAATATCTGGTTCACCCTGTCTCCAGTATCCAAGTAGACCCACTAAATGTTATGTTTCTTTCTTGGTGGTGGGAGGGGCCAGATGCAATAATCTATCTTTCACCTTAGAAGGAATATCTCTGCGTGTCCCACACCACTGGACTCCTAAGAATTTCACTAAGGGGCTGGAGAGATGGCTCAGTGGTTAAGAGCACTGACTGCTCTTCCAGAGGTCCTGAGTTCAAATCCCAGCAACCACGTGGTGGCTTATAACCATCTGTAATGAGATCTGATGCCCTCTTCTGGTGTGTCTAAACAGCTACAGTGTAACATAAATATAATAAAAAAATAAATCTTAAAGAATTTCACTAAGGTAGATGGTCCTTGAATTTTGATTGGATTTATTTCTCTTCCTCTGATATACATATGTGTTACTAATGAGTCCAAAGTGTTTGCTACTTCCTGCTCACTTGGTCCAGTCAGCATAATGTCGTCAATATAGAGCACCAATGACTATTTTTTTTTTCTTTTTTTCGGAGCTGGGGACCGAACCCAGGGCTTTGCGCTTGCTAGGCAAGCGCTCTATCACTGAGCTAAATCCCCAACCCCACCAATGACTATTTTATGAAGAGACAGATGGTCAAGATCCCTTCTAACTAAGTTATGACACAGGGCAGGAGATAATACATCCTTGAGGTAAAACTGTAAATGTATACTGCTGGCCTTGCCAACTGAAAGCAAATTGCTTCTGGTGGTTCTTATAGACAGGTACTGAGAAGAAGGCATTTGCTGGATCAATGGCTGCATACCAGGTACTGGGAGATGTGTTAGTTTGCTCAAGTGAGGAAACTACTTCTGATACAGCAGCTACAATCAAAGTTACTACCTGATTTAGTTTTTAATAGTCAACTGTCATTCTCCATGATCCATCTGTCCTCTGCACTGACCAGATAGGAGAGTTAAAGGAAACCACCACCCCTGCATCTTTCAAGTCCTTGATGGTGGTACTAATTTCTGAAATCCCTCCAGGAATATAATACTGTTTTTGACTCACTATTTTCATTAGCAGAGGCAATTCTAAAGGCTTCCATTTAGCCTTTCCAACCATAATAGCCCTCGCTCCACAGGTCAGGGAACCAATGTGAGAATTCTGCCAACTTCTAAGTATATCTATCCCAATTATACATTCTGGAGCTAGGGAAATGAACACAGGATATGTTCGAGGACCGACTGAACCTCCTAGTTTGACATCAGCAAAAAACTCCATTAATCACCTGGCCTTCATAAGCCCCTACTTTAACTGGAGGGCCACAATGTTTCTTGGGGTCTCCTGGGATCAACATCAATTCAGAACCAGTATCCAATAGACCCCAGAAAGTCTGATTATTTCCTTAACCCCAGTATACAGTTACCCTAGTGAAAGGCCGTAGGTCCCTCTGGGGAAGAACTGGAGAAAGGCTAACAGCAAAACTTTTAGGTGTCTTATCAAGATCCTTCCTCAGGGGAACCTGGTCAACCCTTCATTCAAGGGGTTCTGAGTCTGCAAACTGGCTCAAGTCTGGAAATTGATTCACTGGCCAAGACTGTCTTTTGCCACTGTCCAATGTAGCCTTTCTTCATTTGTTTGAGAAATTTTCTGCTTATACAGGTTAAACAGAAATGAGGTAAGCTTCTTATCTATTTCATGCCTAGAAACACCATGATTGATTAGCTACTTCCAAAGGTCCACAGGAGTCATGTCATTATAAAATTCACCTCTCTGGGCTAGAGAGATGGCTCAGTGGTTAAAAGCACTGACTGCTCTTTCAGAGGTCCTGAGTTCAAATCCCAGCAACCACATGGTGGCTCACAACCATCTGTAATGAGATCTGATGCTCTCTTCTGGTGTGTCTGAAGACAGCTACAGTGTACTTTAAATACATACATACATACATACATACATACATACATACATACATATGTAAATAAATAAACAAATAAAATACTTAAAAAAAGTTCACCTCTCCTGTGCTGACCATTACGGGCTAGGTCATTGTGAATGTTTTGTCTATGCTGTCCATTATAACTACAATCACCTTGTCTCTGGCAATTCAATGCTGTCACCTGGTCCTTGTTACCTCGGGGCCCAATTAAATCCATTGCCTTTAATTCATCCAATTGAGCAGCAGCACTCCAAGCACAAGGAAAAGGACAAGAGCGAAACTCTTCAAATGTGCCAGTACTCCTCTCACCAGTTTGCGTCTTACAGGATTGGTGAAGGGCATGCTCTCTGGGCCTTCCCCTGGTGGAGGAGTAGCTCTCACACAGTGTATTCACTCTAGCATTGCCATTTCCCTGAGCCTTAAAATCCCTTCATCAACACTAGGCCAAGAAACATCAGGCATCTCCAGTTCCTTGTCAGTAGGCCATCTTTTGATAAACGCCTCAGCTAACCATTCAAACAAACTTCAGCATCTTTTTAAACTCTGGGAGCCTCCGTATTAAACCTAGAATCTCCACTCAGAGGGTCCGTGTCAATAAACTCAGCCTGCTCTACTTTGATGTTCCTTCCACCATTATCCCACACCCTTAAAATCCACCCCCACACATAGTCCCCAGGCTTCTGCTTGAATGAATTAGCAAACCCATTGAGCTCCTTAGTGGTGTAGCACATTTCCTCGTGGACTACACTTTCTACTTCTCCTCTAGGCTCTTGCTTTCCTTGAGTCTGGTTATGGGTCTGGAAGAAACTGTTGGGTGAGCCCTGAGGAACATCAGTATTGTCTTGCCTGGCATTTTCTTCAAAGAAAGTCACCACTGGTTTATTAGATAATGAAGCTTAATTTCCTCATGTGAGAAAGGCATTATTTCAAGAGGCAGGATTGAGGGCACTACTTGCTCAGGTGAGGTAAACCCTTGAGAATCTGAGGATTCAAAGGTCTCAGCTTCAATAAGGTCCTCCCATCCATCCCCATCCCAAGTTATAGGATCCCATTCTTTGCCAATAAATGCCGTTACTTTAACCGCTGACATCCTCTGAGACTGAGACTTGACTCTTTGCCGTAACTCAGCCAACCTTATAATGAGGGCTTCAGCAATGGATTTTAAAATGTATTAATTACTTTTATTCTTTCTGATACAGAATCCCATATAAACTAAGGTGGACTCAAACTCACAGTTCAGGGTGATTTGAACTCCTAACCCTCCTTCACTTGCTTCCCATGTTTTGGAATTTACAGGCACACTTCATCATGCCTGGCTTGCTGGCTGGCTGGATTGATTGATTGACTTATAGGCTGGCCTGAAACTCCATTCTCTTGCCTCAGCATTCTTTCTTTTTTAAAGATTTGTTTTTATTTTATGTATATAGGTGTTTTGCTGGTGTGTAAGGATGTAGGTCATATGCATGTTTGTACTTGCAGAGGTCAGAAGATGATGTTGGGTTCCCTGGGACAGGAATTCTAGGATTAGAGATGGTTGTTACTCACTACGTGGATGCTGGGAATCGAACCTAAGTCCTCTGCAAGAGGCCTAGAGCCATCTCTAGCTTTCTACCTCACATTTTCATTTCTTTCTTTTCTTTCTTTTTTCTTCTTTCCTCTTTCCCTCCCTCCCTCCCTCCCCCCCTCCCTCCCTCCCTCCCTCCCTCCCTTCCTTTGCTTTGCTTGTTTTCGGATTTTTTTTTTTTTGGCTCTTTTTTTTTTTTTTTTCTCGGAGCTGGGGACCGAACCCAGGGCCTTGCGCTTCCTAGGTAAGCGCTCTACCACTGAGCTAAATCCCCAGCCCCGCTTTGCTTGTTTTCAAGACAGGGTTTCTTTGTGTAGCCTTGGCTATCCTGGAACTCACTCTAGATCAGACTGGCCTCCAACTCAGAGATCTAACTGCCTCTGCTAGGATTTAAGGGTGTGTTCCACCACCACTTGGCACCTGCCACAGCTTTTTAACCACTGAAATCACATTGATCGATCTATCTATCTATCTATCTATCTATCTATCTATCTATCTATCTATCTATCTTTAAAGTGTTTACAGCTTTTCCCAAAACTCCAAATAGACCTTTCTTCTTGGCCAGTGTGTGTGTGTGTGTGTGTGTGTGTGTGTGTGTGTGTGTGTTACATTTTGTGTGTAACATAGTGTGATAGTCAGAGGACATTTTCTGGGAGTTGATTTTCTCACTCTACCTTGAGAGTCCTGGGATAGAGCTCAGGTTGTCAGGTTTGATGGTAAGCCCCTTTACAGACTGTGGACTGCACCAGCCTTTTGCCTGGTTTAGTAGATATTAACTTCATTGCACTGGTGAGTTCTCGTGGTACAATAGGCCTTAAAAATGAAGACACTTGGTATAGTGATTCCTCTATCCATTTCTCTGGGGGCTGTCAGGCACACCTTGGTATTTAGGACACCCAGGTTCTTCACTTTTTCCTCTAATAGTTTCTTTTGTCTACTATGGTGGGCATCCCACTTAAAATATTCTCTCTCTCTCTCTCTCTCTCTCTCTCTCTCTCTCTCTCTCTCCCTCCCTCCCTCCCTCCCTCATCCCCTCCCTCCCTCCCTCCTTTGAGACTGGATCTCAAGTGGTCACGTAGCTCAGCTCTGTAGATAAAGATGGTCTTGAACTCCTTGATCCTCCTGCTTGCATCCACAGAGTGCTGGGGTTACAGGCGAGTGCTGCCATGTCCTTCTTGAGACCTGCTCCTTTTAACATAACTGTAGCCATTTTGTATTCAGTCTCTATTTTGCTCGAGGTGAAATTAAGTTCGGGTTTTTAGACTCCACTTTCCAGAAGTCATTATCAAAGGCTGACCCTGAAGAATGCTACTAATAATCCAAAAAGTTATGGTTGAGTCGCTCATGCTCTGCTATTTCAATGTTCTGAAGTCCCCGTTCACACCCGTCCACCATTCCTTACCTCACTCAGGACCAATCACGTTAAAAGATGGCTGATAGGGGGCTGGAGAGATGGCTCAGCGGTTAAGAGCACCCGACTGCTCTTCCAGAGGTCCTGAGTTCAAACCACATGGTGGCTCACAACCATCTGTAAGGAGACCCGATGCCCTCTTCTGGTGTGTCTGAAGACAGCTACAGTGTGCTTATATATAATAAATGAATAAATCTTAAAAAAAAAAGATGGCTGATAATACTTTGTCTAGTTAGACAAGAGTGCAGTTCCACTTCACTGCTTGCCTTCGAACTTTTGCACCTGGTCTTTTATATAGAAAGCCTGCCATGAGGACAGACTGGTGCCATGCAGGTTGATGTCTATCTGCAGGTGGGGGCTGGCACAAGTTAAGACGAGACCCGTGGGCTGGAGAGATGGCTCAGCCGTTAAAGGCTAGGCTCACAACCAAAAATATAAGACGAGACCCGTAATTGGACAGCAAAAAGTAAGACAGGGACAGTTTTTGTAAAGTGGGGGAGAAGAGAAAAAGGAGGAGAGTCAAGATGGAGACAGAGGACAACCCAGATCCATGTGACCTTAAATGGCCACAGGTAGATATGAATATTTGTTTAAAGATTTATTTATTTATTCTATATAAGTACACTGTATCTGTCTGCAGACACACCAGAAGAGGGCATCGGATCCCATTACAGATGGTTGTGAGCCACCATGTGGTTGCTGGGAACTGAACTCAGGTCCTCTGGATGAGCAGTCAGTGCTCTTAACCACTGAGCCATCTCTCCAGCCCATGAATATTTCTTAAGGGATGGATTTTTATAGGTTATTTACCTTATTTAGGTGGGCAGTTTATATCATCAATTGGCTCTGAGTTCATTGTGTGGACATATTGTAGATTGAGAATTTGACATATAAATCTGATTGCTAAATTATAAGCCTTTTGAGTCTTGATTTTAACGGGTTGCAGGGAATGTGAGCAGGGTTCACCGCAGAGAGCCAGCCAGGAGAGGGTGGCCAAGACATTCGGCTAGCAACAGGGGTGGAAAGACCACTGGGGACAGAGAGTAGCTCTGGGTAGCATGGTGTGGTGCCCTAGAACTGGCCTCCGCTGTGATGAGCGAACCAGCTAATGCCACGCGGCTCTATGGAGCAGGCACTGGGGCAGGATAAAAGATAATATTCTAATAATTACAGCAACAGTGCCACAGTTAGGTCTTCCTTCTCATGGACCTGGATGCCCAGTATTATGGTGTGCATTCAATAAACTGTTCTTTAATTGAGGTTGGTGTATGCATGCTTTGTGTAGCGACTCCCAGACCCCAACAGTCCTGCTAGCTAGCACCTATGATTTATACAGGGTGGGAAAAGTTAGGAGCTTTGCCCTAGTGTTCTACAGTAAAATCTCTCTGTTGGCATTCTGGAGATTTTTTTTTCTTTCTTCTTTTCTTTTTTTTTTTTTTTTCGGAGCTGGGGACCGAACCCAGGGCCTTGTGCTCGCTAGGCAAGAGCTCTACTGCTGAGCTAAATCCCTAACCCCCATTCTGGAGATTTTTATATTATTCTTTTGCATTTGTTTTTAAACGGTAGTGCTTTGTGATGACCGCTACTCTTGGTTGTCAGCTTGACTATATTCGAAATTAACTGACTTCCAAAAATAGAGGGCAGGCACACCGTGAGGGAATTCTTTTTTCTTTGCTTAATCTTTTTTCTTAAAGATTTATTTTATTTATATGAATACACTGTAGCTGTCTTCAGACACACGGGAAGAAGGATGGTTGTGAGCCACCATGTGGTTGCTGGGAATTGAACTCAGGACCTATGGAAGAGCAGTCAGTGCTCTTAACCTCTGAGCCACCTCTCCAGCCCTCTTTGCTTAATTTGAAGTAGGAAGATCTGCTTCTAATCTGGGTTTTGAGAAGGGAAGACACACCTTTAATCTGGGCCACACCTTCTGCTGGCACCCTGGAGGAGGAGGAAGCTTTTGCTCTTTGCTTGCTGTCCCCTTGCTAACAAGTCTGTTCCTTCACTGACATTAATGCCTACTTTGGGATTCCAGCACCAGCTGGGACATCCAGCCTCATGGACCTAGCAACTTCTAGATTCTTGGACTTTTTGTTCACACCAGCCGTTGTTGAATTAGTAGAAATTATACATATATATATATATATGTATGTATGTATATATATATGCCTAGCCCCGCCCCCCAGCTTATCCTTTGAGGGTTTCATAGATGCATAGAATGTACCGCGATCATATGTACCCCCAACTCCCCTCTCGCATCTCCTCTCTTCCCTCTCGGATCCTCCCTCCCATCCATGATGGAAAGTCGGCTGGCTTGATTTCCTTCTGGTCAGACATCTTTGAAAGAATGGGAGTGTATGGGATTTGGAGTAAGAGTTTGGGTGGTGATTGATCCATTGATGCAGGAGACAAGTGTATGTGCGGGGGGGTGGGAGTGGGGGTGAGGACGGAGGATGTGTGTGTGGGGGTGTCAGTGAGATGAACATGTCAGTCATGATTTCTAATCTCCACGATATTCTCAATGAAATAGGAAGCAAAATCAGGAGTGAGGACGAGAAACAAGTGTTGGAAGTTGGATGAAAGCGGAGGTAAAGAAAAGACTGTTTGAAAATGTTAGAAAGTCCGCGGGGCCTCTGCGGTTTTGCCTGGCTAGGTTAGTCTCCCTCCGCATTCCAAGGTTGCGTTTCCTTGGAGACTAGACGCTGCTAGCGGAAAGCGGCCTGGTCTCCTTGGGATCCATTCTGAGACAAGAGGTGGCAGAAGCCTCACGGGTATCTGGAGTCAGTTTGTACCTAGAGAATCAGGATTCTTTTCCCCAATGGCACAGAAGTAAGCAGAGAGCATGGGGGTTGGGGAGGGGGAAGCGTATGCGTGGGCTCCATCCCTCAACGGTTGCTTTCCAGGCTCCAGCTCCTGGTGTCCTTTGGTAAAGTGGGGCTGCTGGATCCCTGCTTGGGCTGGGGATAATGGCACTTCTCCCACCTCCCCTCAACTCTTTCCAGACGCATCAACTCTAGAACTCAATTCGCAGGGCACAAGTTACAAGTACATATGAGTTCGGTGAGTTTAGGGGTGGTGTGTGGGGTGGAGAGGTGGGGCAGACAGGTGGGTGGGAGGTGGTGGGGGAGGATCTCCATGACCCTGTGTTCTACCTGCCTTCAACTCCAATGGTGATAACGGATGGATGAACTCTGGGCCTGAATGCTAAGCTCAGAGCAAGCCTCCGAACCTCACTTATGGCCACTCACGATCTGATCAGTGAATCAAATTGCTTGCTCCCTGTTGCTACGGTTGCCAGAGGGTGGGTCTTGCTTTCTGTTTCTTCAGCTTCTTAGTACCTCGTAGCCTTGGTTCTGGCTGTCTGGTAAAAACAGACAAAAGCAATGGCCAGTAGTCACAGAACCACTGCAGGCCTTACAAATACTTCTCAGAATTCTTACACCAACTCAGAGAGTTAGTGGTTAGAGGTTCACATGTGGGGTCACTTACTCCAGGATATGGATCCCCTGAAAGGACAAGTTGGAGTTGAACCCATCAACCCTGTGACTCTGTTATGTATGATGGCATTGTGTTCCCTAACAGGGGGCAGAGAAGAACTTGAAGCCATCCACCCTGCCTCCCCTCCGACAAGCCAAAGGCCACAGCAAAAGGAAAACGAAGAGTGTCACTAAAATCCAACCAGGTGGGCAGAGGCTCTTGGGAGTGATTGTGGATGTTGGGGATAAGCTGTAGTGGCTGCTTGTTCCCTTGCCACACCATTCATACTATGGCAGGCTAACTGGTGTGACAAAAAGCCTTCGATGTTCAGGTATTGATGTGGAAATTCATTTCCCAGCAATGCATCTGTAGAAGTATGGTGCGGAGCTGGTCTGCTCTATACAATGATTCAGAGATGTGGGCTCCTTTCACCCCATTGATCTAATGGTTGGTAAGTCTAATGTCAGGGACCAAAGAGAGAGCAAGAACATATACCACATGTATTCTTTCCAGGAGCTGTAACTCCCATCACATGACCACCCCTAACTGGGAAGCTGGGAACTGTCTGGCTCTATGTTCAGGAGGGGAACAGACAGTCTGGGAGAATGTACAGAGTCATCTTTAGCACATCATTGTTAACCTTTCCAGGGGAATTCTGAGGGCTTGGTTTGAGCAAATGTGTGTTCTCATCTTGGCGGTGCTGTTCACTTACTTGGAAGAGTCATCTTTCAGAGCCTTAGGCATCTTCATTGTGAAAAAGGACCATTGCAAGCTAGGCAAGGTAGTGCACATAGTAATCCTCCTAGCATTCAAGAGGCTGAGGCAGGAGATAATGAGTTGAAGAGCAGCTTGAGATTCAAAGAGCCATCTCTGGGTTGTGTAGCTGTTTCTTCCCAATAGAAGCATTCCCCAACCCTGGAGGGAGAAGTAAAGGAAAATCACAGGGTTCAGGAAGTAAAGGAAATTAACAGGGCTCAGGAAGTAAAGTTATAAGGCTCAGGATATTCCTTAAAAGCCGCAGAGCTCCCAAGGACTAAACCACCAACCAAAGAGTACACATGGAGGGACCGCATGGCTCCAGCCGCATATGTAGCAGAGGGTGAGCTTGTCAGACATCAGTGGGAGGAGAGGCTCTTGGTCCTGGGAAGGCTTGATGTTCCAGTGTAGGGGAATGCAAGGGCAGGGAGGTAGGAGTGGGTGGGTGGGTGGGGTAGCACCCTCATAGAAGTGGGGAGAAAGGATAGGATGGGGGTTTCCTGAGGGGAAACTGGGAAAGTGATAACACTTGAAATGTAAATAAATAAAATACCCAATAAAAAGAAAAAAGAAAAATTATACAAAATAATTACACCCACAAAAATAAAATAAATAAAAAAGCCACAAGGCGGGGTTGGGGATTTAGCTCAGTGGTAGAGCGCTTGCCTAGCCAGCGCAAGGCCCTGGGTTCGGTCCCCAGCTCCGAAAAAAAGAAAAGGAAAAAAAAAAAAAGAAAAAAAAAGAAAAAAGCCACAAGGCTCCTCCTCTAGCTGCCCAGAGAGATATGGCAGAGCTGTTTGCAAACAAGGAGCTCCAGGAACACAGCTTTTGTGAATTTTCATCCACGCGTGGCGTGGGCTTTGGGAGATACAGCTGCCCGAGTCATCTCTGCCATGCATGCTCCTGTAACTTAGTCCTTAAGTCCTCCTCCTTCAAGTAACCCTAGAAGACTCTGGTTCCAGTGGCTAGACTTGGTTAGAATAATGTGTCTGGTCTGTTGTTTGGTGTCCTGTCTACCTGTTCACACCTCCTGACTTAGCGTTTTTCTGCTGTGAACGGACACCATGACCAAGGCAAGTCTTATAAAGGACAGTATTTAATTTGGGCTGACTCAGGTTCAGAGGTCCAGGCCATCATCATCTGGGTGGGAAGCATTGGCATCATGAAGACAGACTTGGACCTGGAAGAGCCAAGAGTTCTATCTCTTGGTCCGAAAGCGTCCAGGAGGAGACTTTCTTCCACAGAAGAGATTCTCTTCCACACTGGGTGGAGCTTAAGCACTAGGAAACCTCAAAGCTCACCTATATGGCAATACTTCCTAATAGTGCCACTCCCCATGGGGCAAGCATATTCAAACCACCACAAGGCCTATGACCAAGTGTGGAATTTGTTACATGTTATGCCAATAGCTCAATCCAGGGAAGAAAGATATGAATAACAGAATCCTTTAAAATAAAAAAATCGGGGGTGGGGTGGGGTGGAGTGGCTAGCAAGATGGCTCAACTAGTTGAGGCGCTTGCCAAGAAGCTTGAGGACCTGAGTTCGATCTCTAGGTAGAAAGAGAGAGCCACCTTCAGAAGGTTGTCCCCTGACCTCTACACATATGCTATGTGTCTTAGTCAGGGTTTCTGTTCCTGTACAAACATCATGACCAAAAAGCAAGTTGGGGAGGAAAGGGTTTACTCAGCTTACACTTTCCACATTGCTGATCATCACCAAAGGAAGTCAGGCCTGGAACTCAAGCAGGTCAGGAAGCAGGAGCTGATGCAGAGGCCATGAAGGGATGTTACTTAATGACTTGCTCCCCCTGGCTTGCTCAGCTTGCTGTCTTATAGAACCACTACCAGCCCAGGGATGGCACCACCCACAATGAGCTGGGTCCTCCCACCTTGATCACTAATTGAGAAAATGCCTTACAGCTGGGTCTCATGGAGGCATTTCCTCAGGGGAGGCTCCTTTCTCTGTGATAATTCCAGCTTGTGTCAAGTTGACACACAAAACCAGCCAGTGCACTATGGTATACAGCATTTATGAATTGTCACCCATGCTGGGGTGGGTTTTGAGTTACTCATGCTCCTGTGACCCCCATCCCCATACTCCTGTAAGCAGCTCCAATAAACTCACAGGTTCCCTAAGCTAGAATTGGGCAGAATCATTCCTTTGGTTTGTCATCGGTGCCCCTAGGAAAAGTCATACAACACCCAATGCTGATAAGGAAAGGCTGGAACAGGCATGCATTGCTGGTGGCTTGTAGAAAGACATCCCACTCCAAAATGATGAGATACACGACGTTCAAACACAGCTCTGTTCTTTTTCAAAAATGGATGACTACTAATATTTTTTGTGTGTACGAATGTGTGGGCAGATGCACACAGTTGTGTGCAAACATGGAGACGCATGTGCTAAGTGTTCTCTATCACACTGCCTACCCATCTGAGGCAGGGTCTCTCCCTGAACCTGGGGAACAAGTTTTCTCAACTAGGCTGGAAGCCAGCAAGCAAGGTCTGCCTTTCTGTATCGGCTAGGAAGACTGGATTGGTGAGCTCTGGTGAGAGCTCAGGTGAGATGTCCCTCACTATAATGAAGTGGAGAGCTAATGAGTCTAACACTTGATGTCCACCTCTGCCTTCTCACGCATGCTCACACACATGCACCTGCTCCCATACATGCAAACACAGCTGCACATGCAAAAAAATAATCCAACAAGGTACAAACAAAAACGCAACACTTCTGTATGTCTGACACCAGACTTGTGCACGTGAGTAATCTTGTATTCTTCTAAAGTCCCAATAGTTTAGTTTAACACATGTCCGGGATCCCAGTACTTGAGAAGCAGACCCTAATCCTGCCGGAGGATTAGGAGAAAGCTATCCATGGCTGTGTAGCTTGTCCAAGACCCTGTCTCAAAAATCTACCAAAAAAGTTAACATATATATATATATATTATATATAATATTATCATCTCAGCACTTATACTAAAATTTTCCCAGAATTAAGGATCTTGATCTGTTAAATACTTAGTATGGTTGCACGTGGAGTAGGGATGTTGGCAGAGATCGAGGCTGGAGACAGGCAGGTGGGTGGTGGTTGCAGGTTGGTACAGAATCATCTGACAAGAAGCATGGTTTTTTTCCCCCCTCATCTCCTTCATCCCTTACTTTGCAGCCTAAGCTGCCCTCCAATTTGTTGATCCTCCAGCCTCTACCACCCGAGTACTAGGACCACCATGCCCAGTTTACACAGTACTAAGGACTCCGGGCTCTGTGCATGCTGGGCCAGCACTGTACCAATCGAGTTCTAGCCCCAGCAGGGTCCTGAGCATCTCCACTCTGTCTGAAATGCCTCTCCTAGTATCATAGAGATGGTCTACTGGAGTTCTGCATAGCTGCAGTGATCCCTAGCCTGTGGCAGTACTAGTTACTATGACAGTAACTAGGAGCATGTATCGGGCCCTGAAGGTGTGGCAGGTCCTATGTCAAGCACCTTAGGGCAAAGTGACACCCAACCTTCATGACCCACTTATGAGGCAGGCACGGCTGTTCATATCTTATAGGAGGGAAGGAGATGACATGGCCTTCCAGATGACAGAGCTACTAGAAAGCCCTTCCTGCCTGCCTCACCTGATCTTTCTTCCAGCCAGGTGGGGAAAGCATGCATCTGGGTTTGTCTGACACTCTGTCCTCCTCTTGCTCTTGCTACCCCTGTGTCAGGGGCTGGAAAAACAGCAGGGCCGTGTTCTTTATTTTTTTCTTCATTTTTTAAAAGATTTATTTATTTATTATATATGAGTACACTATAGCTGTCTTCAGACACACCAGAAGAGGGCATCAGATCTCATTACAGATGGTTGTGAGCCACCATGTAGTTGCTGGGATTTGAACTCAGGACCTCTGGAAGAGCAGTCAGTGCTCTTAACCACTGAGCCACCTCTCCAGCCCCCCTTTTTTCATTTTTTTTTTTTATTAACTTGAGTATTTCTTATATACATTTCGAGTGCTATTCCCTTTCCCGGTTTCCGGGCAAACATCCCCCTAATCCCCCCCTCCCCTTTTTTGTGGGTGTTCCCCTCCCCATCCTCCCCCCATTGCCGCCCTCCCCCCAACAATCACGTTCACTGGGGGTTCAGTCTTAGCAGGACCCAGGGCTTCCCCTTCCACTGGTGCTCTTACTAGGATATTCACTGCTACCTATGAGGTCAGAGTCCAGGGTCAGTCCATGTACAGTCTTTGGGTAGTGGCTTAGTCCCTGGAAGCCCTGGTTGCTTGGCATTGTTGTTCATAAGGGGTCTCGAGCTCCTTCAAGCTCTTCGAGTTCTTTCTCTGATTCCTTCAACGGGGGACCTATTCTCAGTTCAGTGGTTTGCTGCTGGCATTTGCCTCTGTATTTGCTGTATTCTGGTTCTGTCTCTCAGGAGCGATCTACATCCGGCTCCTGTCGGTCTGCACTTCTTTGCTTCATCCATCTTGTCTAATTGGATGGCTGTATATGTATGGGCCCGTGTTCTTTATTTTATTGGTCTCTCTCTGTAGTCCTGGCTGTCCTGGACTCACAGAGGTCTTGGTGTCTCTGCCTCCCAAATGGGACTAAAGGGGGTACAACCAGGCCTGGCTGTGGTGGGGATGATGTTGGCCGCGGTGGTTCTTGACTGTTGTTGTAAAAATATAAAGAATAAGAAAAAGTATAGTTGTCTTTTACCAAGTTAGGTCACACCGCAGTGCTCCAAGATATCTGCTAGATATCTTGGCGGAAACACATCCCAACTCCACGGCAGTGGCCCAGTGTCTCCAGCCGCCGCACATTTTCCTACACTCAAACTGTCACATAAAAAACACACAACACAATAACCTTAGCTCCAAGTGATAAGATATAATTGCCCACCTAAACATACAAAGCCCAATACACATCCATCCCTTAAAAACATTCGTAACAACCTGTAAAGGTACAGTGTGGAATCTTAAAGTCACCTGCCATATTTTCCTGCCACGGCTTTTCTCCCTCTCTCCTGTCTCTTCTCCTTTCCGTTCCAGTCTCCTCATCTTCCTTCAAACTTCTCTCTCACCCACCCTTCCTTCTCATCCAACAACAGGCCTCCTCCTATCCTGTACCTGCCCCTCACCTGTATTTTACAGATTCAATGGGGAGAAGGTTCTGGTGAAGTCACCTGAGTCCTGAGTACGGGACTAGGCACGTACGTGTCCTTGGGGCAGTGGAATTAGCATCAAAATATAGATAACTCCAGGGCAAACCACTACACTTGACTTCCTTTCTGGTTGAGAGTGTGGTTGGCCTTGGGGAGGGGTTCCACCCCTGGCTGTCGGGTCTTGCTAGCCATCCCTCTCACATCTTGCCATTGCATTCTCCTGGCCTTGTCCCTTCCCATACCATGCCCAGGTTGTGGCTAGGTGTTTCTTTGTGGTCAGCAGTTTCATCCTTTGTCTGAGTCACATGGTAAATCTGTAACGAGGGGCCTGGGGCTGGGGCCTATAGCACTCTCTGGGACCTGGTCCCAGCCTGTATCTACCCTCACCTTCTGTCTACCCTTTCCCATCTCAGTAGCACAGTCCCAGGTCTCTGTAGATATGACAACCGCAACGAAGACTCCACGAGCACTGCGAAGACGGGACCAACCGCACCACGGGAAAGTGCAGGCCAAGGTCCGGCTGATGAAGGTAAGAGAGGCCTGTGACAGGAGACAGCACGCAGCTCCTCTGACTGAGGCAGCGAGCGCTGAGGTAGCACCAGTCAATTTCTGCCATACAGCAAGCCCATGGACACACACTCACCATTCTTATCTTGGAACAGAAATGACTTGTACTAGGTCACATATCCAGAACACAGTGGTATTGGGAGGGGGGGGGTGTCAAAACTGTCAAGCTGGGCTGTAGTGTTTAGACGAAAGAATTAGACTTTCCTTACTTCTCTGTATTAGAAACCTAACCCAGTGGCTTGTCTTAGGGCTGGCTATACATTGCCATCCTTGCAGAGCATTGCCCTATGGTACTTGGAAAGCAAGCTTCCGAAACCTTCACACCAGCTGATACCATTGTAACTAACTCATTTTCTTTCTTTCTCTCTTTCTCTCTTTCTCTCTTTCTTTCTCTCTTTCTTTCTTTCTTCCTTCCTTCCTTCCTTCCTTTCTTCCTTCCTTCCTTCCTTTTTTCCTTCCTTCCTTTCTTTTTTTTTTTTAAAGATTTATTTATTATAGGTAAGTACACCGTAGCAGTCTTCAGACACACCAGAAGAGAGCATCAGATCTCATTACAGATGGTTGTGAACCACCATGTGGTTGCTGGGATTTGAACTCAGGACCTCTGGAAGAACAGTCCAGCCCTGCTAGCTCACTTTCTTTTTTATTTTTTAACTTTCTGAGACCAGGTCTCACTGAGTAACCCAGGCTGTCCTTGAACTCACGATTCTCCTATCTCTGCCTCCAGAGTGCTGGAGTGCAGGTGTGTGACACTGTCTTATGGTTTCTGTAATCATCTGAACCACATTTTAAAGCTTAAAAAGCCAACGAACCAACAACCAACCAAACAACCAACCAAAAAACCTAACTGGTCTCATGTATCCTACCTTGTCTTAACTCACTATATAATCAGTAGAGGGTGACCTTGAACATAGTGATTTCCAGACCAGGGAGGGTTAAATGGTGAGAATGTGTCTCAAACAAAAAAAAAATACTAAGGAGGCTGGAGAAATGGCTCAGCAGTTAATAGCACTGATTGTTCTTCCTGAGATCCTGAGTTCAAATTCCAGCAACCACATGGTGGCTCACAACCATCTATAATGAGATCCAATGTCCTCCTCTGGTGGGTCTGAAGATAGCTATTGTGTATGCACAAACATTAAATAAATAAATAAATAAATAAAAATAATAAATAAATACAGAAAGAAAATGAAAAGGGAAAACATCTTTGCTTTGAAAATGCTTTTCCCTCCAACCCACCATTTTGCTAGATGGTTTCAATGGATCTATCATTTGTAGGAAGATCTGTTTCTGATATTCTTTTTATCCCGACTGTAGGAGAGTTTATGAGGTATTGTTTGTTACACAGTGTGGACATGAAGATTGTTGCAGTAAACTGTGTCCCTCAGGCTGTCTTCTGCAAGTGTTCTGTCGGTTAGCAGCCCTGACTGATCACCTGTGTGCCAGGCCCTGTTCTGAACTTGGAGATAGACCGGGGCTGGGCTCTGGCCTGGAAGAGACGAGTGATTAAACATATAAAATGAGAAGTGATAAGCCAGAGTGATAAGCCAGAGGCTGTGGTAGCTCGTGCTCGTAATCCCAGCTTCAGGAAGGCTGAGGCAGGAGGACTGCCCAGACTGCATCCTGAGTTCAAGGCAGACTTAGACAACAGAATGAGAACCTGTCTTAAACAACAGCAACCACCACCAAACCCCAAAGACAAAAATAGCAATATTAAGGAGGCACAGCAATAATATGAGGAAACCAAGACTAAGGTTGGAGATTGAAGGGGCCCAGGGGAAAGTGTTGGAGGCCATTTTAGATAGGCTAGCCAAGTAGTGAAGAAGTAGTGTGGGAGACAGCTGGGGGAGGTTGTTTACAACTTATTAGTGCCTGGCGAAGGGCACTGTACAGGGTGTTGGATATGCAACCATGTATGCAGTACAGATACAGGGCTTAAACTTCACTTGAGACACAGAAGAATGAATTAAAAGCCCCCACAGACGATTCTTAATTGATCTAGCGTCTGCTCACAGAGCTCCATGGGCTGTCCTTGCACTGGTGACACCACCACAAGAGTGCAGACACAGTCTGCCCTCCGGCTGTGATTTGCTGCTGGAAGGAGACCAGCAAGTCGATAAGGACAGGCCTAGTACGGGAGACGGGAGTCCTAAATGGAAGTAGGTCAGGAAAGGAGACACAGCTACACATTGTAATCGTATGATGACATATTGAGGTCAAGGTCAGGCAGGAGACACATGAGTTCTGCGGTTAGACAAATTAATTTTTAGAGCACAGGTCATAAAATCCTATTTCTCAGAGTCACTTAGGAGTGGTGTGTGGGGGTGTCAATGTGTATTCAGGCTTACTGTCCCCAGGCACATGAGAGTTGCATTTTTTTTTTTTTAAACAAAGTATTTCTGGATTCAGGGATCTGGAAATGTGGGGTTAAAACCTTGAGTGGCTAGTGGTCACAGACAACAGTTCTGCTAGGCACGACCTGTGTCTGCTATGGAAACTGAACTTCTATAAAGTGGGACTAATAATAGTTCCTGTCTCCCAGGATGCTATGAGGTAATGCAAATGTAGGACACAGCGCCAGCACACGGCAGCCACAATGCACTTGCACTGGTCTTGTTATCAAGTACAGAATACAGGAGCTGAAGGCCAGGGCAGATGCAGGAATCACGAGACCACAGGAAGAGGAAAGAGAGCATGCAGATGAGATGGGAATGGGGGTGGGGGTGGGGGTGGGGGTGGGGTGGGGGTGGGGGTGGGGTGGGGTGTAGAGCCAAAGGAACCAATCTCAGCTGCTGTTTGCTGGGCCCATGCTGAGCTGCCCAGCACAGCCCTAGTGGCTGCACTAAAGATTTTATCTTATTTCTATGTGGCAGTTCTCTGAAGCAGCAGTTAGCCATTAGCTGCTTCCAGTGAGTACCAGTGAGTGATCTGAGGTTAATTAGCTTGTTCAGGTTCCCCAGGATGTCAAGTAGCAGACCTGGGAGAGCCCAGTCCTACTCCCGAGATGCGCCAGCCTCTCCTGGCCACTTGTGTTTTTGAGACGGGGTATTTTCTGTCACTCTCGTTGGCCCGATTAGCCAGGTGATTCTCCTGCTTCAGCCTGTGCTGGTTTGACCTACTTGTGCCACCGTGGATTGGGCTTCTGGTAGCACGAATCCCACCGGGTTCTTGAGGCAGGATAACGGAAGGACAGACACCAAGCCTCTGAAGTCTGTCTTCTCCGGCTCCGTTATCACTTCCGGGCTGTGTGACAGTGGTACTTGACCTCTCCGAGCCTCCACTTGGGAACTGGAGGATGGATGATTCCATGTGTCCTCTGTAGAAAAAATCGTAGCACTTGTTGGCCCTCATGTCCAGTAGGGCATTTCTTGTTATTATTAATATTCGTTACTAAATTTTAACATTAGTGAGCTTACCTACCACTGGGGGTAACCTTGGGCAAATCACTTATCCCTTCATATTCACTTTCCATGGGGGAGAAATATGATAAAAAAATCGTTGTGTTCTCCCCTCTACCCTTCCCTGCTTCTAGTCCAGATCTAGCCTAGCATCTTGGCTGCCTTCTTACCTAAACTGGGCCCTTATCTTGTATATTTTTTTTGTAGTTTTCACTGATTCTAAGAGGTCTTTGGTGATTGGGTCTATCCTTATCTACTGAATGTCAGTTATTTAAATGGTGATGAGCCACCAACTGTATTCTCATCTCAGAGATAGGATGATGGTGCGGGGATGGTGGGGATGTGTGGAAGCTCAGTGAGTCAAAGGCCGCCCAACTAGGCAGCATTTACTATGGGATGTCAGGGGTCCGGGAAAATCTTTAGTGGCCAGCAGGTTTGGATGACTTTCCTCCCTGCCCCTGCCCCGTATCCGCAGTCAATGCTTCGAAACCAGCGGACCTCGCTCCAGGAGCTCTACAGCCATGAAGGCTACCTCAGCAAGCTCAACCAGGAGCTGATCAAGACCATCTTGGAAACTGAGGACAGCACGGCCTTGAGCGTGCGTGAAATGCTGCAGCAGCAGAACATCCTCGGGGTGAGTTGTCTGCCGCCTCCTTCCCGCGCAGGCGCGCCCTCTGCTGGCTCCTTTCAACCTCTGCGCTCCCCGCTGCCTGTGAGAGAATGCAGTGCCTCATTTCACCAGTCACCTGTGTATTGGAGCTCGGTGGAGTGGATCACAGTAACACTCACCTCAAAAGGGAAGGCGTAGCCGTCATACCTGACCCTTGTGCAGTAGAAAGTATTTGATGCTGTCACTACCACCTCCACTGCCTGCCAGGTGTCCATAGTGAGACACCAAATGGTTTTGTACAATCACATATATACACACATATATGTATGTATGTGTGTGTGTTTCTGTGTATATATGTATGTATGTATGTCTATCTCACAACAACCTGTCAGGGCCGGCACTCTTTTTTTTTTTTAAGTTTTTTTTTTCTTTTTTCTTTTTTCCGGAGCTGGGGACTGAACCCAGGGCCTTGCGCTTGCTAAGCAAGCGCTCTACCACTGAGCTAAATCCCCAACCCCAGGGCCGGCACTCTTTTTACCCTCATTTTACAGATGAAGAAATGGAAAGAGGAAGGCTAAGGAACTTGTTCCAGGTTCCCTAGAGAGCAAGAACCAGAGGCAGGATTTGAACCCAGGCAGTCTTTCCCCAGGACCTATGCCTTTCTTGCCCTGGTATCACTGTTTTTAGGAAGCACAGTCAATTGAATCCACTGCTACCTTGCGGTGGGAGTAACTGGAGTACTGTCTAGAGCCTATTATGAAGTTCTCTCCTGTTTTGAAGATGGCCATCTTCTTACCATGTCCTTATATGCCTTCTCTTTGTGTGCATGGAGAGAGTGCTGCCGTCTTGTGGGGTCACGTTGGTCCTCTTGAGAGGCTGAGGTCCTGTCCTGTGACCTCAATCACTCTTATTTGCTTCCCTAAAGAAGGTCCCTAGCTCAAGAAGCAGTTACACCTAAGAAGCTTGAGGGACACAGCCCGATTTTAACAGAGACCAAAGCCACACAGTTCTTCAACCCATGGAAACTTCTTGTACACACACATACGCACATGCACATGCACACACTCACCCTTACATGTGGAAGCTATTAGGTGGTGGTGTTCGTCAGGACATGTGTCCTGTTCTTTATTGAGACAGCATCTCTCCCCGGAACCTGAGGCTTGTGTGTTAGGCTATGTTGGCTGGCTAGTGTGCCTCAGGGATCTGCCTGTCTCTACACTACCAGTACTAGAATTGTAAACCCACAACATCACTCCCAGCTTTGTACTATGGGTCCTGGGGATTAGACTATCCTGGGTACACCTCTGGGCCCTTGGGAAGAGCCATTATGTGACACCTTATCTACGTACAGCCTTCCCTCTAGTGGGGTCATGGTAAGTTGCAGTTAGCATTGGACATGTGCTGCACTAGAGGTGAGGAGATTTGGGGATCCCAAAGGGGACCTCTGCACAGTATCAGGAAGGCTTTCCTGGGGAAAGCCATGCTTGAGCCGAAGTCTGCAGAGGCGCGAACTGGGAGAGGGAGGATGGATGGGGACTCCAGGCAGTGGGAACAGATGTCCCAGACATGGGGTGAGAGGGAGTAAAGGAGGCACAAGGAGCTATAGTTGCCATGGAAGACTGGACAGCAAGATGTGAGTGAGGGAGATGGAAAAGTAAGCTTGCCCTAGGCCACCATAGTAAAGGGGCCTTTTCAGCCCTGGTAAGGGTCTGTTGGAGGTTAGAATGGGAGCGATAGCACTCCTCAGGTTGCTGGAGCTGGGAGTGGGGTTGTGGAAGTGCTCTTGTGGCTGCAGCCCACTGTGAGCTGGAGAGCCAGCAGAGGCTGGGGGTGAACTGACCTTACCCCTCCTGTAGAATATCATCGACATCTTGGAGTACTCAAACAAGAAGAGGGTGCAAGAGCTGAGGTCTGAGTTCCAGGAGTGGAAAGAGAAGGAGGAGAGCAAGACAAACAGTAAGGGGTGACCTCCTGGGCCTCATCTGTGAGCTTCTTGGGGAGGGCAGCTCTTTGTACCACCTGTCTGATGCTACTCAGCCCCTGTGCTGCCTTCTAGGGAGAGCACGATGTTGAGCTTTAAAGTGAGTAGCTAACAAAATCCGAAGAGCACTCAGTGTTTGCCTGTGTGTTCACCTGCTGTGACTGCACACTCACGGTGACCTCCTGGGATGCAGGGACTTTTCTCACACTCTGCTAACAAGGTGTCTGAGGCTGAGTGAGAGGAGGTACCTGCTGTAGGTTTTGTGGTTAGAAGTTGGAATCTAGGCCTAGCCTGACTTCCTATCAGGGTCTGTCTGGAAGGAGTGGCTGGGACCCAGGCCTTCTGGCTTCCATTGCTCTAGAGTGTATTTTTTTCCCCTTCCCTGAGCAGGATAGATACTGAGGGTGTGTGTGTGTGTGTGTGTGTGTGTGTGTGTGTGTGTGTGTGTGTGTGTGTGTATGTGCTTGTGTCAGGAAGTCTAAGACACTGGAGATACACTCCATGGGGGAAGGAAGACTAGACATTATCTTTTATTCATTTGTATTTTGAGGCAAGTCTCACTCTGTAGCTCAGGCTGGCTTGCAACTCACTTTGTAGCCCAGGCTTACCTTGAATTCTCAGCAGTCTTCCCACCTTAGTCTCTTTGGAGCTGGGATTATAGGTATGAACCATCATGTCTGCTAGATTTTGTCTTAATCCTGCCAAGGGCTCCATTGTTGAGTCTGGTCTTGCTTCCTCAGGAGCATGTGTCTGAAGATGCTAAGAGCTGGTTAGGGAACTCTTGGTGAGGACCACTTAGCAGTCAGCAGAGCTGGACTGGTCCAGGGATCTTACACCTTTTTGTTTCTCTTTTCTGAGGCCTCAGACACTAGCAGCTTCAGTTTTTACCACCTCTTTACTTGTGTGGGCACACCTCAGCCCAGATTCCAGTCCAGCGGTCAGGGGCAGCTAGGTTTTCGGGGTCTTCTGGAAAGGTCCTCTGAAGGAAGTCCCAGACACCTGCCCTTTTAACTGCCTCTCCCCCATGCTGTTCCTCCCCAGCACTTCAGTGGGAGGTGGAACAGCTGAACTCTGAAATCCGGAAGGCCAATGAGGAGGTGAATTTACTTAGCACCTACATGGACCACGAGTATCCCATCAGGTTGGTTCAGATTGCCAACCATGTGCGCCTGGTGCAGCAGGCAAAGGACAGCCAGCAGGTAAGGGAACCCCTGGCCTAATACCTGGACTCCCTGGCATGGGGAAGTAGTGGCCAAGTCCTTTCTGCTGACCACCCCCTCCTGCCCCAGGACGAGCTGGACAACCTTAGGGAGATGCGTGAAAAAGTCCTGGCATTTTTTTCCAACATAATTCAAGAGAAGAAGAGGAGAATCCTGAAGTCTCTGGTGGTGGTGAGTGCTGGCCTGGCCCTCCTAGCTTCTCTGTCCTCTGCTTCTGGTGTCCTGTCAGTCTCCTATGTACCCTGCCTAGGGTACCCAGAAACAGACTTCTCTCTCTTCCATAGAAAACCCAGGAACCCCATGAGAACAGACTTCTGCTGAAGACCCGGGACAGCCGGCGCCTGCAGAGGTGCGTGCTCTGGTTTGAAGAGGTGAGGACAGCAGGAAGGTGGCCTCTGGGAGGGAGCTGCAGGTGGGCCTTGCCTTGTGCTGCCTTGGTCCTTAGAAGGGGCCTACTCCAGCACTGGCCTGCTTCCTTGATTGTACCATTGCTGTCACTCATCATTCACCTCCAAGGGGATGTGTGTTGGTTCCACCCTCCCTCGTGGCCACGATCCGTTAGCATCATCCGCAGCGCTAACCACTGCCCTGCACTGTAGGGAGTGGTCTTAATGTTTTGATCTAATCCAGAATATACACGTAAACGATGAGGATCCTGACCCCCAGTTGGTTTTTGACTGATCAATAAAGATGCCTGTGGCCAATGGCAGGGCAGAAGAGGTGGGACTTCCAGGTTCCCGCAGGTGAGATGAGGAGAGGGAGGAGAGGAGATTCACCATGCTTCGGCGGGAAAGAGAGCCGTTAGCCATGTGAGATCTCGGGTGGAGTGGCCACTGGACACTTCCCTGGTTGGGCCTAGGGTAGCAGGTGGGAGATTAGAAGCACAACTAAGCTGAGGGCAGATTTAGGGTACTAAGCAAGGAGAAGGTGACCGGGCAACTAGGTAGAGGGAAGATTTAGATTGTTGAGCAAGGAGCAAAGGGAAGGGCATGCTAGCCACGGGAGGCTTAGAGGAGCCCAGCCACGGAACATAAGGCAGTTTAAAAATGAGCTAATGTGTGTGTGTCCTGTGGGTCTGAAATGGCCCCTGGGTGGGTGCGTGCATGCAGCTCGCCTGGAACTCGAAGCATTGTAGACAATATTACATGCTACACTCCACCCCTTGGCCCACAATCAGAGTTAGGGGACGAGGGCCCACCCTTTGTCGAGTGAGTGGCATTGTCTTGGCGCCATCAGTTTTCAGCTCCAGCATCACCTTGTTTCTCTTACCATGTCCTGCCCCCTTGTGACTGGCCTCCAGTCTTCACTGTTCTCTCCCCTCTCTTGAGAGGCCCATTTCTCTCCCTATTCAGGAGGTTAACTCTGGCATCAAGTGCATCTTAGTGACAGGGCCCATCCCATCTCCCCAGACACCCTCCTTCCATGGTGGTGTCCTGTCTTCTGCAGGTTTGGACTTCATGCTTCCTTTCTGTGTCTCTCTCCTCCTTAGCTTATCAAGCAGCTGAAAGAAGAGATTCCCATGTTAATCTCAGAGGTGGAGCAAATGTATGCAGAAATCTGGAACCCTCGAGAGGCCGTTTTTAAGGACGTCCTGCTGCAGAGACCCAAGTATGTAGTTTTGGCTGCCATGCTGGGCTGAACAGACTGGTTCCTAGGGATGCCAATTTGGGGAGGTGGCAAGAGCCAAGGCACGCATCAGGGAGGCCTGGAGGTGCTAGCCTAGGTGTAGTTTTCCCTTCCCATTTCTGGTGTGGCTGAACCAGGTGGTTGGTTCCAGGAAGGCACAGGGGCAAGAGTGGAAAGGGCATCTTTTCTGCCTGGCAGATTTCTCTGCCCCAAGGGGAGAAGGTCTTTCCTTCCAAAATTAACCCCTGGCCTGCTTTCCCCAGGATTAGGCTCTATGGTAGGGCCAGATGGTAGTGTGGGAACAGGCCAGGCCTCTTCACGATGCCACCAGACCTGTGTGGTGGCAGAGCCCAGCACTGCAGATTATAAGTTTTTCCCATTCGTCTCCCTGCCTCCCAGGCCTTCTTTGTGTCCTATCCCCATTTTGTGCTTTGAGAAGGAGTCTCAATTTGTAGCTCAGGCTAGTTTCAATTATTGATCCTCCTACTTAGGCCTCCTGAATGCTAGGATTACCATGTGTTTAGAAAATTTCCTTCCAGGAGGGAGGGGATGTCAAGCAACATCTACCCCTAAGGGTGTAATGACAAGCTAACATTTGATTCCATCAAAGTTCCTCCAGGGAAACTAATGAGTTTATTGGGCATCCTCCCAGAGACTGGATGAAGAATCACTGACAGGATTATGTGTGAACCCAGAGTAGCCACACTGGAAAACCTGCATGCAGAATGGGTGATAGCTTGCCATGGGTGTGTCGATGGAGCCTTCTTACTCTGGTCTTCTCAGTGTATAAAGTCCGGCCTCTCCCTAAGACCTTGGAGCCATATGTAACTGGTTGGGAGGAGTGGTAAGATGCTCAGCTGAGGGCCCCGTGACCCTGCCATCTCCCTTGTTCTCTGAGGGAATGTCAGTGGTTAAATCATCAGGGGTGTGAAGATGTTTTGCAGGCAGGCTCAGCCCAACAGAAGATGGTGGCAGCGTGGCTTAGAGGATAGTCCTAGGCAGCACGTGCCTAGTTGTTCTTGCTGGTTGCCTGTATCCATGGCACCCTTTCCCATCCCCCTTCTTCCTTCCTCTGCTTTTTTCTTTTGAGTAATGCTGTTGAGTTTATGAAATATCAGGGAGCCCATGAATGAGAGGAACCCTTGGCTCTGCCACCATGGAGCCAAGAGGAGGACAGGATACTAGGAGATTCTGGGTTCTGAGCATGGAGCTGCTGAGAGGCCTGTGAGCCTAGAAGAGCTTGTTCCAGGGCAGTGGGTCCGGGGCAGTCAAGGAGGACTCCCTGGGGACATGACATTGGCATGAATTCCTGCTCCCCGCTGGTCTTGGGGTCCTCATTAATTCTGTCAAATTAACTTCCTTCCCATTTTGACCTGTGTGTGTTATGTGTGTGTCTGTCTCTGTATGTGTATATGTGTGCACGTATGTGTGTATGTGTGTGTGTGTATATATATGTGTGTGTGTATGTGTATATGTGTGTTTGTGTTTGTGTGTGTATGCGTGTCTGTATTCATATATGTGTGTATATGTGCTTGTGTTTGTGTGTATATGTGTGAGTACGTGCATGTGTAGGCATGTGTGTGCTTGCCCAGGTGGCTGCAGGTTGTGTTTTAGGATGATGCCTCCCCAGTAAACACCAGTATCATAGTGAAACTGGAGGTGTGTCCCCTCTGTCCCTAACCCTGGTGTCCCTGGTTGGCCCCTCACAGTCTCCTTTCCTTCTTCCTGCCAGGTGCACCCCAGACATGGCTGTTGAGCTCAACATCCCTACGCAGGAGCTGTTCCCTTTCTAGATAGCAGTGCTGCCTCCTCTCCTCCCTCCTCTCTTCCCAGCACCAGGGGTTTTGGCTATTGACTTACAAGATGGCGTCTCTATTATAAATCTGATCCACAGCCCTCCTCTACCCATCTCCCTTGCCGCTTGGACTGAGCAGGAATCCCCAGTCCAGCCTGCTTGTTCCTTGGTGCCAATAAAGTTGTGTTTGTGTTTGCTTGGGGCTGGTGTGTGGGTCCCCACCTAGGCTTTCCTGGATATGTCATGGCAGTGGCCTTTGTCTTAGGACCAGGGTTTGGGCTGCTGTGCTGATGGCATCTGGGGGAAGTGCTGGCTGGAGTGCTGCCTCTCCTCGTCTCCATGGCTTCCTCCTGGTCCAATGGGAGCTCAGCTTCCCTTGCAGTTGGGAGCCTAGAACAGTTAAGGCCAGTGCCAAAGCAGAGGAGAGACTCGTCGAGATTCATTCACCTGAGAGCTTTTTGGGTCTCTGAGGCTGATGGCTATCTCTCTTCTGGCCTCGCTCCTCCAAATGCGTAGGGATATGGCCTGAACTCAGGCTGCATGCACAGCTATTTACAGCACTAGACTGCAGTCCCTCATCTATTAAGAGCCATCCCCCAAAGTAAGCCACCTCTGCCTCCAGGTGAAGGCACAAGTGTCAACACCCCAGACTTCTTGGCTCAACTTGGAACGACTCTACAAGACTGTTCTGTCTGGAGGTCCTGGGTGGCTGGAGCTGCCTGGCCAGCATAGCAGCTGACCGAGGAAGGAGCTGAGATGTATTGAAGGGCAGAAGGTATTTGATAATCAATTCTGACACTCTACACTTCACCCAGACCTGACCTCCCCGGGACCTACCTGCTTCTGGCCACTCGCAGATCCATTTTGTGCTTCAAAGGACTTGGCTTCGGATAAAACAGCGTAATTACCTTAAATTAGCAGTAAGACTGTGGGGCTCAGGCAAGTCCACAAGGAAGCTTCCTTCAGAAATCAAAGAATACCACTGGGACCTCTTTTCTGTTTCCCTGTTGTGTTCTCCAAGGGTCAGCACTTCTGTGGTTCCCCTATGTGCCAGCATTAGCATCTTCCAGGGGCTGGGGCTTCTTTGTATGTATCCCACTGGGAAGAGAGTGTCCCACACTCCTAACCAGAGCATGGTCTGCTTATATTACCTGCATCCATCTTGAGTCACTCTGGGGTAGAGAGCTGACTGATTTAGTCACATGTTCCACCTCAGGGTGGTGGGAAGAGTAGAGCACGTGGTCTAACATAAGCCAATAGGCATTCTCCAGAATTATTTGGCTTTTCAAATTGACAGTGTTGGACACACTGTAAAATCTTTTAAATAGAAATCACTCTGCTTTACCTAGATGAGTGCACGGAGTCCTCAGGAGAGCACCGCTAAGAGGCAGGCATTGCTGTGACTTCCATTTTGTAGATGAAGAAATGAAAGGTGAAGAAGTAAAAGTTTGTTTTTCCTGAAGTCATCAGGCCAGCCTGGCAGAGGAAGCCTTGGCCACAGCTAGCCAGGAGCTCAGCTAATTTGGACAGGGTTCCTAATGTTAGCTCCTTTACCATTGAGGTGGTGCTGTGGTTTGAATGATTCTGACTCCAAAGTCCATGTCAGACCTTAATCCCTCAATGCAAAAAGCTAGGAGGTGTGGCCTTTTGGGGTGAGTACCCTTGAAGGTCTGCTAGAATGAGCTTACTCGCCACCTTTTGTTGTCCTGCCATGGTAGACACAGGGCTTGTCCAGTCCTCGGGAGGATGCATGTAGAGGGATCCCCTCAGAGACACTACCTGCAGGCACCTTTATTTTGCCCTTCCCAGCCTAGATGTCAAGAAGTAAATGTCTTTATGTAAGTTATAGTTCTGTTTCATCAGTTTGACCCAACTTAAGACAGAGAAGCTGCTTCCAGAATGGAGTCTTGGGTCCTTTTTGGGTTGGAGTTCTTCCCTCGTCTTTTTGCCTGCTCTTTCTAACAATGGGAGGAAAAAAATCAGCCTTCACCTTCAACACATTTCTTTGAAATCTACACAGCTGGGGCTGGAGAGATGGCTCAGTGGTTAAGAGCACTGACTGCTCTTCCAGAGGTCCTGAGTTCAAATCCCAGCAACCACATGGTGGCTCACAACCATCTGTAATGGGATCCGATGCCCTCTTCTGGTGTGTCTGAAGACAGCTACGGATGGTGTACTTATACATAATAAACAAATAAATCTTAAAAAGAAATATTTAAAAAAATCTGCACAGCTGACACTCAAGTTCATTGCTTGATGTTTTCCATAAACATGGCCACAATTCTCCTCAAGCAGTGTCTCTATATACAAAGCTTTCTTTCCTCTTTTCTTCCTTCCTTCCTTCCTTCCTTCCTTCCTTCCTCTCTCTCTCTCTCTCTCTCTCTCTCTCTCTCTCTCTCTCTCTCAGTTCCCATTATCAGGTCCTGACCTTCTTTGTGAGTTCTCTAAGTATAATAACTTAGATAATTTTTGAGGTCACTTAGGGGTGTGTGTATGTGTCTTTGTATCTGTGTGTGCACAAGCATGTGTGCACAGCCACTCAGTGTGTGCAGAGGTCCGAGGATAACTTGCAGGTGTCCTCTCCTCTTGCCCTGAGAGGCCTGGGGATCTAACAGGTGGTTGTGGGTGGCTCCTTTAACTGCTGAGCCATCTCGATGTCTTATCTGCCATCTTTAAGGCCAACTCACGATGACACTGGGTCCCCAGACAGTTCCAAATAATTTCCTTGTCTTGAAGACAGCTGACTAGCAAACAATGTCATCTGTAGCTACAGTTCTTTTTTTTTTTTTTCCACAAAACGTAAAGACCCCAGGAATAGAGTGTGAGCATCTTAGGCTGACAGTGGTCTGTTGCTCACAGGCCTCCTGGTGACCTCAGAAGAGGTGCTCTGTCTTACCAAGGAATTCTTGTCCTCTGAGACACCATTTCCTTCTTTTTGCTCTGCAGCAGCCCACACTCCCCTCCCTGCAGAGACTGGAATTGGTCCCAGATGAAGCCTGTAGACACCGGCTTGTCAAGCGGGGCCCATCTGCTGGATGCATTACTTCCATGCGTCCCGGGCAGACAGGACAGCACTGCTTTGCTTTGCCTAGTACTTGGGGTGGGACTTAGGTGCCACATACATGCAGCAAGCAAGCAAGCATACGAGCCACACAGCCTTTTTGTGGTGGAGAGGAAGGGCTGGGGATCAAACTCCTCCTGAAAAGGTCATCTACTACTGTACTGACCCCAGGTCCCGAATAGGTAAAGTCCTCCAAAGGGAATCAGGCTCTCTGGCTTGCTCTCTTTGTGTCAATGGGACTTTAATGTGGACACTACTTTACAGTTGTGTGAGCTGGGTGCTGGTCTAAGAGGAAGCACCTTTGGTGGACACTGGGCACCTAGCCACTGACTAACTGCAGGTTAGTCATCATTTAAATAAATATGCAGTGTTCTGGCCCACCAGTGTGTCTCCATATGAGGCACTGGGGCTGTAGGACAGTTGCACCCACACACTGGTTGTTTTGACTGAGTGTATCTGTTGGTCATTGTAAGGGAGGCAAATCTACATGACCTCATACTCACCCCCCCCAAGTAATCTAATAGCTACAGTTGTCCTTGAGTGTCCCTAGGAAGAAAGCACACCAGGCAGAGGATCCTATGAGAGAAGAGGGCTTGTGTACCGGCTGGTTTTGTGTGTCAACTTGACACAAGCTAGAGTTCTCCCAGAGAAAAGAGCCTCTGTTAAGGAAATGCCTCCACGAGATCCAACTGTAAGGCATTTTCTCAATTACTGATCAGTGGGGGAGGGCCCAGCCCATTGTGAGTGGTGCTATCCCTGAGCTGGTAGTCTTGGGTTCTATAAGAAGGCAGGTTGAGCAAGCCAGGGGAAGCAAGCCAGAAAGCAGCACCTCTCTATGACTTCTGTACCAGCTCCTGCCTCCAGGTTCCTGCCCTGTGCGAGTTCCTGTCCTGACTTCCTTTGGTGATGAACAGCAATGTGGAAGTGTAAGCTGAATGAACCCTTTCCTCCCCAGCTCGCTTCTTAGTCATGGGGTTTCACCGCAGCAATAGAAACCCTACGACAGCTTGCATGAGGGTCTGGAGGGTCAAGGTCTCTCTGAGGGTCCCAAAAGCTGTGGTCTCACCCAGCTTTGCAGGAGTGATGTTATCTTTGGTGAAATCTGATGGCTGTAAAGCAGGTGATGTCCCCACGGGTGTTGAGTGTGGGCAGGTCCTTGCTCCATGTCATTAGTATATGAGGGACATGGGGAAGGGGTTGGTTTTCTGCATAGTCTGTGGTACACAGCCTGGCCAGTGAGAGAGGAGCACGGACACAAACATGTCCGATGAGCATTCAGGTGACCTTCCCCTTGGGGGACTCTCGGCACTGCGTTCAAGCTTGTGGGAGATGTACAGACTTACTAGTAGAGTAGCAGCACCCCTGTTTAGTGGACTCAATGAAGCCCAATATTAGGGTGAAGATGACCCCTGTGGCCTTGGGGAGTGTCCCGTGCTGGCGATAGAAACTGAATGCTAACAAAGCTAGTCACAGGTACAGGCGTACGATGGCATTTTCATGGTCTTGGTCACTGTAGTAGAGTTCCTCCTCTGTTCACTACTGCTGGGTACAGAAAAAGGGGTCCAGGAACACTGGCAGAAACCCTTGGCTCAGGAGTCCAGAGTGGGGTGGGCGGTACTCTGCGGGGACGGTCCCGGGCTATAGCACTGGACGATGTTTCTCACACGTGTGTTTGTGACCCTGCCCCTTGTTCACCACTGACTTTATCGATGGGCAGGGTATGTACACCTTCCCCTTTGGGGGAAAGTTTATTGCTGTTCCCAGCTGTGTGGTGTCTTTTGTCCCACGGAATTCCTGCAAAGCTCCTGAGGTCAGGCAATCCAATCATTAAGCTTCCAAGTCACCTTCTCTGAGCCATCGGTCACTTTTCCGTCTGCTGTGGTTGGGCACCCTGTCAGAAGCTGCCTTAGGGAGGCAGTGTTTATCCGTGCTCACGGTTGCAGGGTACAGCTTACCACTGCAGGGGTGGCAGGGGCGGGAGCTTAGGCATCTGGCCACATCAGTCCACAGCTGGGAAACAGAATGGCGCAGCTTACCGCCTATTTTCTGTGAGTCCAAGATCTTGGCCCAGGAAATGGTGCCACCCACCTTTAGGGTGGGTCTTCTCACCTCAGTCTAGTTGAGATTATCCCATACAAGCTCGCCCAGGGGCTTGTTTCTTGGGTGCTTTTATATCCCGCCAAGTTGGCAATTAGCATTGATTATCACAGAACCACTAGGGTAAAACGATCCTATCCTATTATTTGTCCTGGGTCCATCCTGGGTCCATCTACCTTTCTTTACTGGGTAGGCAGAAGTGAGGAAAGGCATGTAGAGAACCAGCACTCAGTGTGGTCTTTAGGGAGAGGCAAACCTGGCATCTCCAGGGTGTTTAGGAAGGCAGAGAGTTGGGAGTCTTGAGTCAGTGGTTAAGAGTGCTTTCTGGGGGTTGGGGATTCAGCTCAGTGGCAGAGCGCTTGCCAAGCTCAAGGCCCTGGGATCGGTCCTCAGCTTTGGAAAAAAAAAAAAAAAAGAGTGCTTTCTGCTCAGGAAGACCTGAATTCAGATCCCAGCATTCGAACGACAAGCTGGGTGAAGCCTGTACACAGCTATAGCCCTGGTGCTGTTGGGAGTGGAGATGGGAGAATCACTGGGCTGAAAGGCTTGGGGCTCCAGATTCAGGGAGAGACTCTGCCTCCAAGGAACAAAGCAGAGGGTGATAAGGGGACCCCCCCGAGAGCCTCTTCCCTCCTGCACAAATGCTGGGACACGTGCGTGTCACACAGTCCTAGAGTGGAGAGTTCTGCAGAAGGAGGATTATGGTTAGGTGTGCCCCAGGCACTAGATGACTAGGAGTTATGTCTCTGTTAGTTCTTTTTAAATTTGTGCGCATCACACAGAGCAAAGGGGGTCACCAGGACATTTCACACATGCATGTCATGTCCGTGCCCATTTCCCTCCTTTGTCCTCCCTTTCCCACTTCCGAGTCATTTCTCCAGCTCTGTGTGTGTGTGTGTGTGTGTGTGTGTGTGTGTGTGTGTGTGTGTGTGTGAGAGAGAGAGAGAGAGAGAGAGAGAGAGACTTGTAGTTGCTGTCTTTCTGAGCCCAGCTTCATTTCATACAAGAGTCTCTCTCCAATTTCACCCCCCCCAATACTTAATTTTTTTGGATCTAATGAGTGATCTCATTCATCTTTATGGTGGAGCAGGAGCCGTGTGTTTATACAATCCATGGCAAAATTAGTGTAGGGCCAGGCACGGTGCTGCACATCTTTAATCCCAGCACTTGGAGGAAGGAGCGGGTGGATCTCTTGAGTTTGAGACCAGCCTGGTCTACACGAGGAATTCTAAGACAGCCAGGGATACATAAAAAACAAAACAAAACAAAAACAAAAACAAAACAAAACAAAACCTATCTCAAAACAAGGAATTAGTGATTAGTATTTGTACAAATAGCACGTTTCTGGGGTTGGGGATTTAGCTCAGTGGTAGAGTGCTTGCCTAGCAAGCACAAGGCCCTGGGTTCAGTCCCCAGCTCTGGAAAAAAACAAAAAAAACAAAAAAACAAATAGCACGTTTCCATATGACTCTGTTTCTTTTTCTCAGGCCCAGGCTGACTTGGAACTAATGATCCTCCTGCCTCAGCCTCCAAGTGCTGGGGGGCAGATGTGTTACCACGCCCTGGTCTTTCTTCTTTTCTCCTCATTCATTTTCCCTCCCTCTCTTCCTTCTCCCCGTATAGGTCTTCTTATCTTCTCCCCAGACTTCCTCATTCTCCATTCTTTCTCCTTTCTACATCAGGGGTTTTTATCTTTAGCAGGAGAGTTTTGGGGTCAGTGAGCTGGACTAATTGGGAGACTGGACAGAACTCCCATGTCTGAGGCTTTTCTTTGAGGACCTTGTGAGGTAAAGTGTGACCCTCCCTCTGAACCTCATGTGTCTGGGACACTGCCAGAAATTGGGATGATTTTGTGAATGCCTGAGCGGTAGTTTTCAAAAGCCACTAAGCACATCTCGCTTGTGGTGATACCGAGTTCTGCCGGCAGATGGCGATAAAGGCCGATCAAAAATAACGTGGGGCAGGTTAGAGGCTGAGATGCATGCAGGCTTTCAGTACAGAAATGACATTTGGGCATCATCGGGCTCTTTTTTTTTTTAACCTACCTGGTCTCTACTTGCCAGCTGGCCCCAATTCTGTTCTCCGGGGCCTGCCTTCCTCCTGCCTGTGCTCTAGCTGATCCCCTGCTTTGAACCCTGTTCTCAAGGTCTTCAAGTTAAAATAAGAAATTGGTATACAGGCTTATTATAAGAAGTTTTTTTTTTTTTTTTTTTGCGACACAGGGGACTGAACTCAAGGATTTCCATACATCAGGCAAGCACTTACCGTTGTAACATTCCCGGCCCCATACTGTTTTTTTCTTCCTGCTCAGTCTTCTCCCTCCCTCCCTCCCTCCCTCCCTCCCTCCCTCTCTCCCTCCCTTCCTCCCTCCCTCTCTTCCTTCTGTGGTTTCTTTTCCCTCCCCAACTAACATCTCTGCTTTCTGTCCAGGCAGAGTTTGTTGGCTTAAAACATAGCTTTATCCATCCATTTCCTTCTTGTCACCCCCCTTCCTAAACTTTCCTTCTTTGTATCCCCCTCCCCGCCCCCCCCCCCGCCCCGATCCAGGTAAGTTCTTGCTTTGCAGCCCAAACTGGCCTACAACTCCTGATCCTCCTGCCTCATCTCCCTCTCAGGGATGTGCCCTCAGACCCAGCTCCAGTTATTTTCCTGAAGTATTTCACGTTAAACTGTAGAATTCACATGCTCTTGCTAAAATACTTTAGCAAAGTGTTTTCAAGTATCCAGTGTATTTATGGTTTCCGTCTTTAAATTACAGTGTATTTGTTGATTTACTCCTGCGTGTCCATGCATGCGTGTGGTGGCACTTAACAGCCCGTGGGCAGCTGGTCTCCTCTTTCACTGTTTGGGTCCTGGGGCTCGCACTGAAGTCATCAGGCTTGGTGCAAGGGCCTGCTCCACTAAGCCAGCTTGAGGCCTACAGTCTAACTTTTGAGGTGAATGAACGAAACGCAGGAATTCAGGGTCACTTGATCCTGAGCTCCCATGAAGCACCTGGGGGAGGAAGTCATGCAGACTGTGGCTGAGCCCGTGAACAGACAGGCCCAGTGGCATTGTTGCTCTTTAGGGAAATGCAGTTAAAGACTGCTAAAAGTCTAAAATGGCTAAAACAAAAACTCTACCAAACTCCGCTGAGGATGTGAGGAGAGTTGGTCCTTACATGTGGTTGGTGAGACTGAATGGTCATCCTGGGGGTCCCCTTGCAGCATCTTACGGAATTGAGCACACCTGTATCGTATGACCAGAAGCCACACTTTTGAGTACACCTTCCAGAGAAGTGGCCGTTCCTGTTGTTGCAGAAGCTCCGTGTGTCATAGGCCACATCTGGAAGCGTCTCTGGTGCCTAAACTGCTGTGTGATGACAGAGCTTCCTTAGCCTAACGAGAAACTCAATGGGCTCCGTAGAGTATAACTGGGGCGGCCAAGGCAGGAGTCTTAAGAGTTGAGGCCTAGCCTGGTCTACATAGAAAGATGCTGTAGCAAAAATGAAAACAATGAAAGAAAAAGCTTCCCTGAAGAGGAGGAGCTGAGGATTTGGGGGAGGGCTGAGTTGGTGAGTTACTTGTGTGACAAGCACCTTGACATCTCAGTTGGTAGAGAGCTGGTGTGGCGACACATGCTTTTACTTTCAGTGCTGGGGACTGGGAGACAGGAGAATCCCAGGGATGTGTTGTCCAAGTAGGCTAGCCAATTACGAGGTTCAGTGGGAGACACTGTCACTGAATGAATGAATGAATGAATGAATGAATGGAGACAGTTGATTGTATGACGGCCACATGCACATAAGAACACATACACGTGTAAATACCACACACAGAAAGGAAGAGGAGGGAGGAGAAATGAACTTGGACACACACAGCTCCAACTCGGAGAGACCATGAGCATCATACTGAGAAGGGCCTGAGGTGATCTGCTATGTACTTGATGCCTGCCTGTCCGTCTTTTCTTTTCTTTTCTTTTCTTTTCTTTTCTTTTCTTTTCTTTTCTTTTCTTTTCTTTTCTTTTCTTCCTTTTCTTTCGGTTCCTTTCCTTTTCTTTTCTCTTTCTTCTTTTTTTGAGACAGGGCTTCTTTCTCTGTATATTTCTGGCTGTCCTGGAATTTGCTCTGTAGAGTAGGCTGGCCTCAAACTCACAGAGTGTATATTTTTCTCCTTTTCCCACATAGCATTAAAGAAAAAACCTTTTCATTGATTCTTTGTGAGCTTCCCATCATGCACCCCAATCCTAGCCATCTCTCCATCCCTTCATGTCCACCCTCTGCCACTGCAGCCTCATCTCCAAAAGAAAGTAAAAAAACAAAAATTAAAATTAAAACATATAAAAATCTCATCGTGGAAGCTGTAGTGTGTCACTGTGCACCCCATAGTATACCCTTTTGTCACACATCTTTACTTGCAAGTGCTCATTGCAATGAGTCACTGGTCAGGTTCGAAGCCTCTGGGCTTCTGCTGTACCATCGATACTGGGTCCTCACCAGAACTCCTCTCAGGTCATCCTGTTGTTGCTGTGTCATGGAGATCCTGCAGCTTTGGATCTGCAGGACCGAATGGCCCTTTTATAAGCTTCAGCCGTTCACAGCTGGGGTAGATGTTGGGGCGAGCCGACTCAAAGCTTTGGATCTGGGCCTGTCAGGTCAGCCTGCCAGCCTCTTGTACCTCTAGGGTGAGCTCTCCAGCATTGCCCTGCCTGGCTCACCCAATGCTTTAGTGGCAAAAGGCAGGGCCGGCTCTCCTGCTCCCATACCCTTGTGGCTGGCTCACAGGCACCTTTGTCATCAGGGCCAGCTCTACTGTGCTACCAGAGCCAGGCCCAGGGCTAGATCTTCTGAATGCTGCCTCCAGTGAGGGGCGGGACCAGCTCTGCCACCTGCTGCAATGGATCTCCTGGAACTAGAATCACAGGTGGTTGATAGCTATTGTGTGGATGCTGGGAATTGAACCTGGGTCCCATTCAAGAGCAACAAGTACTGTTAACCAATGAAACACCTTTCCAGCCCCCCCAGGACTCCCTTTTTAAAAAAGACTTAATTCCACATTTTCTTTACCCATATTTTTATTTACAGATACTTAGACTGATTCTATATCTTGGCTACTGTGAATAATGCATGTGGTTTTTATTTTTATTGCAGCTACAATTTCCCTTCTTTGTCAAGTTAAACCCTCTTTATGTTGATCCTTTTTTTCTTTGAAGATTTATTTTTATTTTTAAATTTTTTATTATTTATTTACTTATATCTATTTATCGGCTGTCTATCTATCATCTATATCTATCTATCTATCTATCTATCTATCTATCTATCTATCTATCTGTTTTGATTTTCAGAAACAGAATTTCTTTGTGTAACCCTGACTGTCCTGGAACTCACTCTGTAGACTAGGCTGACTTTGAACTCACAGAGATTCCCCTGCCTCTCAAGTGCTGGGACTAAAGGCATGTGTGACCACTACCTGGCCTTATTTTTATTTTTAAGTAAGTTTGTATGTCTGTGTGTTTGTGTGTTTGCATATGTGTGTATATGAGTATGAGTAAATGTGTATACATGTGTATGTATGTGTACGCATGTGTGTGTGTGTATACGTATGTTTGTATGTGTATATGCATACATGCATCTGTGTATACATGCATATATGTGTATGCACATGTGTCTATATGTTTGTTTGTGTGATTCGTGTATGTGCATGCATGTGAATACATGAATGAAAGTGTCCAAGGACATTGGAAGAGGGAACTGCATTTCTTGAAGCTGCAGTTACAGTCTGTTGTGAGATGCCCAGTGTGAGCGCTGAGGACAAAGCTCTGGTCCTGTGGAAGAGCAGCGAGTGCTCTTGATTGTCGAGCCATCTCTCCAGCTCTTCCTTTGTTCTTTAGATGTGACCTTGGGTGCCCTTTCTCAGCTGTAGCAAAGTACTCAGGTGTATTTTGCATATTTGCTTTAGATCAAGAAATCTTGATGGCTTCCATAAGACTCTGGGGAAACTGGAATTAACCAGCGCTTCTGGATGCTTAATATCTCTGTGCCTGTTCATTGGACAAGGATGACAAAGAACATTTGAAAATGATCTGTTGCTAGGTGTGGGATCACATCTCCGTACTCTGGAGGCCTGGGTATAGCAGGAGACTCTGTCCAGATCACCATTATGAGTTCAAGTTAGGATTAGAGAATTCTTTTTTTTTTTTTTTTTTTTTTTTGGTTCTTTTTTTCGGAGCTGGGGACCGAACCCAGGGCCTTGCGCTTCCTAGGCAAGCGCTCTACCACTGAGCTAAATCCCCAACCCAGGATAAGAGAATTCTAACTTCACCTTATGCCTCTTTTATCTGCCCACGTGACTCAGGATAGCAGTTTGCAGTGCTGTCTGTCCTCAGGCTGCTCCAGAGCTGCCCCTCAAAGCCATTGAAAAGTGTTCCTCTGGTGTGGCTAATGCCCTGGCCCACATACGATTCACTGTATTCACCTCACCTCACCTCACCTTATTTTTATTAGTTTTCCAGACAGGTTTTCTCTGTGTAACCGATCCCTGGCTGTGCTGGAACTCAGTTTGTTGTGCAGGCTGGCCTTGAACTCACAGAGATTTGTCAACCTCTGCCTCCCAAGTGTTGGGATTAAAAGCATGAGCCAACACACCTGGCATTCTAAGTTTTTGAAGGTGGATCTTATTGTGTAGCTCATGCTGCTTACAGAGTCACGGTCCTCCTCCCTCAGCCTCTCCAGTGCTAGGATTGTAAGTGTGCACACACACCTTTGCTTGGCTAATTTGGGCTCTTTAATGTTTAAAGATTGCTTCTTAAATTTTGATATATATATATATATCATATTAGATTTATTTTAAATTGTCTGTCTGTCTGTCTGTCTGTGTGGGATGGTGTGAGCATGCATGTGTGGGTGCCTGAGGAGGTAAGAGGTATCAGATCCTTTAGAGCTGGAGTTGCCGGCAGTTGTGAGCTCCCTGACATGAATGCTGGGAACTGAACAGAAGAGACATATACACTCCTAACCACTGAGCAATCTCTCCAGCCTCTACTTTTTGAATTTTGGCATTTTTATGTTAGGTACCAATATCAAAGTGGTTCCTAAATATTCAAATTTGAGCAACACTGGAGCGGCCTCAGTTCACCTCTGCCCCCTATCTCCCTACAGATGCCCATTTGAAAATGTCCTCGGGGGGGGGGGGGCCTGGGGATTTAGCTCAGTGGTAGAGCGCTTACCTAGGAAGCGCAAGGCCCTGGGTTCGGTCCCCAGCTCCGAAAAAAAGAAAAAAAAAAAAAAAAAGAAAATGTCCTCCCTTTGGCCTCTCGCCTCTATCCCTCACTTCTCAACAATGGGACATTCTGGGTTACTCAAGGTTAACCGAAGACAGGAGTAAGGGACACAAAAGCCGAAGGCAAGAACATCACACCTGAGCGATGGGGACATGCCGGCGGCCAGAAGCAGTGGGCCGATGGGACAGAGCCACCGAGTGACTGCCTGAAGCACCCATCTTTACTGGACTTCAAATGAGATTATCCAGGATGAAGTAGGAGCCTCCACATTAGGCCACGTCAAACTGAATAGATTAGTTAGCATGGTGCACACCAGCCGAGGACTCGCAGAACATTAGCAGCCTGGCTCGGGTCTTAGCACATCTCTGCGGGGATCAAATCTAGCCCTTCAGGAGCTGGGCAAAGGCTGCACCCCATCCCTGTCATGAGTGAGCCACACACTTAAGCAAAGGTTGTCTCAGCTACAAGCTCTCCATGCCACTCTCTGCTGGGTGTGAGGCTTGACCAGCTAATGACGTTTTTCTCAGCTCTGTGTGTAGCTGTGTAGACTTTAGGCTTATTTACCTTATAAATAAGCCTAAGGGTAGGTAGAGGTAGGCACTCTGTCAAGGATGCCTACCAGGATGTCTGTTACTAGCTGGTTTTTGAGGCACTAGAGAGAACCAGTCTTTTATTTTTTTATTTCTTCTTCCCTTCAAGAAGCACACCCAGTGTTGTTATCTGGGTTGGACATAGCAGCTGCCATCTTGAGGCAGAGTAGTTGTGAGGTTGGGGAGATCTTCCCAAGTTTGACTTATTAAGATTCTCAGAGTGAGCTAGGAGGCTTCACTAGTGTCCTGAGCCTCCTTCCCTCCCCAGAGAGGCCAAGTGTCACTATGTCAGAGGCAAACAGTTGTCCATTGTCTAGGGTGGCACTTCTCTTTGACTACTTGGGAGTGGACCGTGCTCCTGTAAATAGTTCCAGTAAGAAAGAAAGAAAAGAGGAAAAGAAGAGAGAAATGATTTGAAACATAGCAGATAGGGTTGGAGAGGTGGTCAGGTAAGAGCCTTTGCTACTTTTCTAGAGGACCCAGGCTTGGTTCCCACCACCATGCTGTATGGTTCACAACCATCTATAACTGCAGTTCCAGGAATCTGACACCCTCTGTTCTCTGTAGTCACAGGCACAGGCATGGTGCATATAAACTCATACAGGAAAACACACACATTCACTCACTCACTCTTTTTTTTAAAAAAAATTTATTTATTCATTTGTTATATATAAGTACACTGTAGCTGTCTTCAGACACACCAGAAGAGGGCATCGGATCTCTTTACAGATGGTTATGAGCCACCATGTGGTTGCTGGGAATTGAACTCAGGACCTCTGGAAGAGCAGTCGGGTGCTCTTAACCACTGAGCCATCTCTCCAGCCCTAGATTTTCTCTCTCTCTCTTTTTTTTTTTTCTTTTTTCGGAGCTGGGGACCGAACCCAGGGCCTTGCGCTTGCTAGGCAAGCGCTCTACCACTGAGCTAAATCCCCAACTCACTCACTCTTTAAGACATAGAAAATAACTAAAACGCAGTAATTCCTCACCCTACCAATAATTAACTCTAATGTACTTGTAGTGAAGGCTGGAGACCTGGGTCTCAGGAATGGGCCCTCTGTAAAGGATGAAGAAGAGAACAAACTCCACAAATTGTCCTCTTACAGATCATGCAGATTTCCATGAGTTCGAGGCCAGCCTGGTCTACAGAGCTAGGGCTAGCTGCAGAACACCTAAGGCTGCAGAAAGGAGGGGGGGAGGGAGGGAGGGAATGAGAGAGAGAGAGAGAGAGAGAGAGAGAGAGAGAGAGAGAGAGAGAGAGAGAGAGAGCTGGGAAGAGTTGGAGGACGGGAAAGACTATGAAAAAATATAAAAAGAATAAACAAACCAAAGCCCCCCCCCCCAGGCTTTTCCCTTCTGAACATGGAGATTCCAAGAGGCATGTCCACTAACTTTTCTCAAGCTCCAGTCTTGAGTAACCCTACCCCTCTCCACTGTGATGGTCACTTTGATAGCCTACTTGAGACAATCTAACATCACCTCAGAAAGCTGTCTCAATGGGAAATTGTCTAGATCAGGGTGGCCCGTGAACCTGTCCATGGGAGATTGTCTTCTTATGTTAATCAATGTGAGAGGACCCAGCATAAAAGTGGATAGCACCGTTCCCTGGGTGAGGGACCTACAGTATGCAAGGGTAGAGCCATTGAGTGCAGGAGCAGGCATTTCCTTCTTCCTTTTCCTTTTTTCTTTTTCTTTTTTCTTTTTTTTTTTTTTGGAGCTGGGGATCGAACCCAGGGCCTTGCGCCTCCTAGGCAAGCGCTCTACCACTGAGCCAAATCCCCAACCCCTTCCTTCTTCCTTGACTAGGACACGGCCACTGCTTCAGGCTTCTGCCTTGACTTTCTCATGATTGTGGGCTATAGCCCAAATTAGAAGCTCCAATCCCCTTACTTCCCATTTGGTTAGGTATTTATTGAACCAACAAATTGGAACAAGGCCATCCATCAATTTCTGTCTTTTTTTTTTTTTTTTTTTTAAGATTTATTTATTATGTATACAGCGTTCCACCTGCATGTACACATGCAGGCCAGAAGAGGGCACCAGATCTCATTACAGATGGTTGTTGCTGGGAATTGAACTCAGGACCTCTGGAAGAGCCGACAGTGCTCTTAACCTCTGAGCCATCTCTCCAGCCCCTCAATTTCTGTCTTATGATTTTTTTCTAGTTTTTGGTAGAAACAATGGGCAGCAGATCCTCTACCTCTGATAATGACTTCCTTGGTGTTTGTGTGTACCGATCTTATCAAGTAGTACAGATGAAACACACATGGATGTTTGTCTGTCCACGAGACTGCAATAAAGTTTTCCAAAGACTGGGGTCAAGGGCTATGCCATTGTGTGGAAAAAAAGAAAGAAGTGTGGTCTGAAATTGCTAAGTTCTGGCATGTACCAGTACCACCACAACATTGGCATCGCCAGTAATGAATGAATAAATTGACATATGGATAAGTGGTTCAAGGCCACACAGGTGAAAAATGTCAGAATAGCATCTGTATGCTAATGATGTTGTTTCAGACATGTTACACTAAGGAAAACGTTGTTCAAATGAACTCCACCAGCTTCTGCTTTCTTTGTGCTTTGCTTTGCATAGGGGCCTCCCCCAGATCTACAATAAGAGAAAATATGTCTTATCCACTGCCACAGGAAAAGTCCATCAAATGAGCATCACGCTGAGGAGTCCCGAGGCTCAGCATTTGCTGAGCCAGGGTTTGCTCTCTCCTGGCATCGAAACTTAAAATTCACCCCTCTCTAGCTCAGTCCTCTGGGGGAACTCTGGAAAGAGTGATAACATCAAAGAAACTGGAAGTGTCAATGGTATTTATTGTATTTTCTGGTTATAGAATAGTTATTTTAATGCCTGTGGAGGTAGAGAGGAGCCTGACACCCCAGGAGAAAGACCCGCTCCCCACTAATCTGTTTCCACACTGCCATGGGGGTGAGGACCATGTCTACGGTGGTCCAGGTCGGGGCTGGAGTGGGGCAGCATTGGCAGAATCCCTGCTTTGTTTGGTGTGCCTCTCGGTGGAAGCAGTATTGCCCATGTAGTGTCTCCTGGTCCTCTTGGTCACAGGGAAAGCATTTGGGATGATAGCAGAGTTGATGTTGGACAAAAGGCTCTTGGCAACTTGGCTCTGGGAGAATGCCACTAAGGCTTGCTGTCTTTGCATCTCCTCTGTGAGATTCTCGCTCATCTTCATCATCTCCACGATGTCGTCATCGGGTATGTGGGGTATTTCGTGTCGAAGGTAGCTTTTAATGAGTTCTGTCACTTTGGGGCCCATGCAGCACTTTTTGGATTTGCAATTCTGTACCTGGGTTTCCTCAGGGAGGCAGCTGTCTTTGCATTTCCCAAAGCCCATTAAACACTTTTTCACCACCATAAATTCTGCATGGGGGAGAGAGAGAGAGAGAAACCACTGGGCCAATGTTAATCATTAGAGACTGCTGGTGGAGGGGATTAGAGTGAGAGGAGTTTGTCAGCCTTTGGGGACAGTGTTTGATGATGGTGGTGCCTCAGAGAAGACCTGGAGCCCATAGTAAATCTCTTGTCTCCTTTTCTTGAGTAACCTTACAAATGGTGTCACATGCCTTTAATCTCAACACTTGGGAAGCAGAGACAGGTGGATCTCTGTGATTTTGAGGCCAGCTTAGACTACATAGAGAGTTCCAGGCTAGCCAGGGCTACACAGTGAAGCCTTGTCTCAAATTTACAAATATTCAAGAATGGGATGGAGAGATAACTCAGTTGGTAAAGTTGGTAAACTCACTTCCCTTCATGCAAGCCAGGGAAGTGAGTTCAATCCTAAGAATCTATCTAGAAAAGGAAGGTGTGGTAGCATGTTTTGGGAGTCAGGGATGGACAGACAAGTCCCTAGGGTTCACTGGCTGGCTAGCCTAACCTGATTGGTGAACCTCAAGCTAATGAGAGATCCTGTCTCAGAAAACAAAATGGAGGAGCCAGGCTATTGTGGCACAAACCTTTAATCCCCGCACTTGGGAGGCAGAGGTAGGTGCATCTCTGTGAGTCTGAGGCCAGCTTGGTTTATATAGAGAGTTCCAGGCCAACCCGGGACACAGAGTGAAACTCTATCTCAAGAACAACGGAAAGCAACAAAAAGAAGGTGAACGCTAACGAGCACAGACTCTGGAGTTTGTCTTCAGGCGTCCAGCACAAGAGCATGGGTATGGGTCTTGGTTTAATAATGGCATCTTCTCCCTCCCTCCCTCTCTCTTTCCTCCCTCCCTCCTTCCCTCTCTCCCTCCCTCCCTCCCTCCCTCCCTTTCTTCCTTCCTTCCCTTCAGTTTTGTGGTACTGGGCTTTGAATGCAGGACTTCATGGCAGTCACTCCCTCACTGAACTACATCTCCAGCCCTAAGACAGCATTTTGACCTCCAATCTTGTGTCTTCTACACCAGCAGAGCCTTCCATCCCCTCCCTCCATAATCCCATAAAAACACCAATGTCAGTAAAACCAATCCAAGAAAGAAATCATGATTATTATTTTAACATATGCTATGTTAGTGAGTTCACGGTGAGGTTTCAGCATATGTGTTCAATGCGTGCGGATCAAAGCAAGCCTTCTTTTGTCCAATGGGTAGTCATTGGTATATATTCAGGTGTACTATTTCTTTCTTTTTTTTTCTTTTCTTTTTTTCGGAGCTGGGGACCGAACCCAGGGCCTTGCGCTTGCTAGGCAAGTGCTCTACCACTGAGCTAAATCCCCAACCCCTCAGGTGTACTATTTCTTTTCTTCTGTGTAAGACAACGTGTCTTCTTTCTGTGCGGTCACAGAGGAGAATGGAACGATCATTTGCAAGAAAGAAGTGGAATTGGGGGCTTATGTTAAGTGAAATAAACCAAGAAAAGAACGCTGAAAAAGAATCGATAGGGTTTTCAGGAATGTTGTCTTTTCTGAAGCCTGTTGTCATTGATGTCTGTCAATCACTGGACCTATGCTTCGAGGGACATGACCTTTTGTCACTTCTGGACTCTTTGGACACTCTGCGCACCTGAGACCTTATTTGTTACGGTAGCTCCAACTTGGTTGGTATTAACATAACCCATATGTTATCATCTCTAGCTGGTTTCCCTCTGCTCTTAGGAATTCATCCTCATCTGCTGAATGTTCTCACTGTTTTTCCTCAATTAAGAAATCTTTTCTTTCTCTGTTACCTACCTTAGCAATTTTACCAGTTTTATGTAAATTAGAGGTAATTTATTTAGCATCAGATAATTTCCAAAGGTTATATCATCTGTGACAACCTGCACTAGACTGAGTCTGTCAGCATCCTGCTGTGGAAGGAAGAGGGGTTCAAGAGGCCTCACCTCTTCCTGAGGATCTTTATGTAGTGGAGCATGATGGGAAAAGAGACACTTTCCTTGGTGGTGTAGCCACTGATAAGTTACCCATGCTCCTCTAGAGAGCCCATTGCCCATGCTTCTGAAAGCAACCCTAATAAAACTCATTGAGCCACAAAAAAAATAGAAAGACACCAAGTTAGAAAGGGACAGACAGGAGATATGGGACTGGGCATCAGCAGGAGTGGAGGAGGCAAGTGAGGGTGGGGAGCAAATCCAATAAAAATACACTATGTACATATGAAGATGCCATAATGAATCCGATTATTATATATAATTGATGTATGTCAGTAAGACATAAATAATTCCCAGAGAATATTTTCACATATATATTTGTTTTGTACTTTTCATTCATCTTCATTCACAGTGCACTTCCAAGGACCACAGAGAAGACACATTAGAACTAGAAACTGTCACACCAGCTCCTCCACTACACCCCTGCCAGTTTTGAAGCTGACCATGTTTAAGTGACTTTACTCAAGGACACACAGACTCACCAGCCTGTGTTCCCAACATAAGAACATTACAGACATCTTTGGCTCTTTATTTTCTTTGTCTGACTCATTGTGATTCCTCCAAGTAGCTGGGTGTTTCTTGATCACAGAAACGAGCCTCCATCTTTCTCCCTTTTCATGTGCTACAGTGTGTCCCTAGACACCCTTATGGTAGTTGGAGGGTTTCCAGGAAGACACGAGTCTGAGAGAAATTGTAAGACTCTTTTGGAAAAGGGGATATGTAGACATAGACCTGCTTAATTAATCCTAAAAGGTTTTTTTTTTAACACAGAGGTAAAGATTTCATTCTTAGTGCACAGAGGTATATGGAGATTAGACCTTTGCATTAAGAGATGATTTTAATGGGGGCTGAGCAGAAGGCTCAGTGGGCAAAGCACTTGCCGTGTAAGCACAAGGACCTGAGATGTGGGCCCTGAAGTCTATGTAAAGCCAGATGCAGTGGTGCAGGCCTCTGCAATCCTGGTGTTCTACAGGGCAATGGGAGGTGGAGACAGGAGAACCCACAGAACTATCTCTCACCCCTGCCACAGGCCAGCTGGTCTGGCATACACAGTAGCAAACAACAAAAGACTGCCTCAACAGGATAGATGACAAGAACTGACGCTTGATGTTGTCCTCTGATCTCTACATGCATGTGTTTGTATGTTCTCTCTCTGTGTCATATACCACACCGTATTCTCTCTCTCTGTCTCTGTCTCTGTCTCTGTCTCACTCACTCACACAGAGAGAGAGAGAGACAGAGACAGAGACAGAGTCAGAGATAGACACAGAGAGACAGAGAGACAGAGAGACAGAGAAAGAGAATCTTAAGATTATAAAAGACGGGGCTGGGGATTTAGCTCAGTGGTAGAGCGCTTACCTAGGAAGCGCAAGGCCTTGGGTTCGGTCCCTAGCTCCGAAAAAAAAGAACCAAAAAAAAAAAAAGATTATAAAAGACGATTAAGTCAGAAATAGAGTTTACAAGACCTGGGCTGAGTTGCAAGCTCAGAGACACATACATAGACAGAGCCTACATAATATGTCAGACAGTTCCTGAATACACAAACAGTACCCCACTTTCCCTGTAGTTCCTTGGTGTCTCCATCAGGCACAGTCTAGGGACTGGGTCAGCTCTCCAGATCTGTTTTTGGGTGTGTGAGATCTTTTAGCATCTCTTACGGGTCCCAGCACCACAGGCAGCCCCATCCTGCTTCCTCACACCCACCCTCCCTAACCTGGAGTCACGTTACCTGATTCCACCTGATACTGAAGCACGAGGCTGGCGAAGAGGGGGAAAAGGAGCTTCATGGCTGGGCGCTAGGAAAAGCCCAGGGTCTGGGCTGCAGTTCCTGAGCGCTGGCCTTTATTGGCCTCTTCATGGCCTTGGGCCATAAGCAGTGAAGTGCGGCCAAAGCAGGTCTGTGTGTTGCTCAGGGAAGTTGAACTTTCTCTGATTCTGTTTGATAACAGTTTTTTAAAAAGAAAACTTCTATATCTAAGACAAGAAAAAGAAAATGATCTTATACTTCTTGTTCTTTTATTTTAAAAGATAAAAACGTTAAAGAGGTATGTGTATGCAAGTGCAGTGCCCCCAGAGGCCAGACGAGGGCCTTGGATCCTCTTAACTGGAGTTAAAAGTAGGGGTGAGTGGCCCAACTTAGGTGCTAGGTCAGATCTCTGGTTCCCTGCAACAGAGACTGAGCTCTAAAGCTCTGGGCCGTCTCTGCAGCCCCACACTTGTTATTAACGCTGGAGCTGGGCAAGCATAGCTTTCTCAGCATCTCCAGTCAAAGCAAGAGGTGTAGGAGGAGATGGACCTACAGAATAGGTCCTTCCGGTAAGGAGCTCAGCTTTCCGGTAAGTCCTGGTCTGCAGACTGTTTGATCCTCTGCATACCGAGTTGAGACGAGCGTCAGGACTGCTCATGAAGCCCGAGGGAGCCCTGAATGGAAATGTGGATGGACGCAGGTCCTCTGCAGGGAAGGCAAACATTCCCCAGACTGACTAATATTATGTACTATCCACTGTCTGTGCCTGGTATGAGCAATGTGTGATTAGGGCTAGAAAGATGGCTCAGAGGTTACAAATGCATACTGCTTTCTGGGACAAGCTAGAAACCAAAGACAGTGGAAACACCCAGGAATCTGAGGGTGACTCTAGCTAAGACTCCTAGTAACAGGGGATATAGAACCTGAGACAGCTACCTCCTGTAACCAGGCAAGACTTCTAGTGGAGGGATGGGGACACCGACCCAGTCACAAAACCTCTGACCTACAGTTTGTCCTGCTTACAAATTGTGCAGGGACAAAGATGGAGCGCAACCCAGTGACTGTCCATCTTGAGACCCAGGCCGGGAGAGGGAGCCCACCCTGGACACTGTTAATGATACTCTGCTAACACAAGTAATGGTGTGTGTCGACAGGAGCCTAGCAGAACTGTCCTCTGAGAGGCTTCACCCATCTGATGGAAACAGATGCAGACTCCCACAGCCGAACATCAGGCGGAGCTTGAGGAATCTTGCGGAAGAGGGGGAGGAGGGACGGAAGGAGCCAAAGAGAACAAGGACAGCACAAGAAAACCTACAGAATCAACTAGCCTGTGCCCACAGGGGCTCACTGAAACTGAACCACCAACCAGAGAACACGCATGGGTGGACCTAGGCCCTCTACCCATATGTAACAGTTGTGCAGCTTGGTCTTCATGTGGGAGCCCTAACAGAGGAGCAGGGGTTGTCTCTGACTCTGTTGCCTGCCTTTGGATCCCTTTCCCCTAACTGGGCTGCCTTGTCTAGCCTCAATAGAAGATGCACCTAGTCCCACTGCAACTTGATATGCCAAGATGTGTTAATATCTATGGAAGGCCTCCCCTTCTCTGAGGAGAAAGGGAGAGGGGCCTGAGGGAGAGAGAGTGAGAGGGAGGGACTAGGAGGAGAGGAGGGAGGGGAAGTTGCAATCAGAATTGTAAAGTAAATACATTAATTAATGAAAAAAGCATACCTATGCTATAATCAGGAAAATATATATGAAAAAATGCACAGTGCTCTTCCAGAGGACCCAAGTTCGATTCCCAGCATCCGTGTGGCAACTCGCAACTGTCAATAACTCTGGGTCCAGAGAATCCAACACCGTCTCTGACCTCTGTGGGCACCAGGCACACATGTGGTATGTGTGTATACATGAAAGCAAGACACCGCACACATAAAATAAATATTAAAACAATCATGTGATTATTTTTCTCCTATCATTTATATATAATACCCAGAAAAAGGAAGGTAGCTAGAAGCCTTGGTGCAACGGTCTCCATGTTACAGACGAGGGGGTGGAAAAAAAAGAACGCGCTCAGCTTATCCCAGAACCCGATGATTGCAGGAATGCAGCCCAGCTTACCCTCACCCTGGGTCACTCCTGTGCCCAGTGTCTTTGATTGATATTCACTCTCTGTGATGAGTTAAACATTTCCTCCCTTTTTTTCAGTTATCATGGTGATGGTCTCGACCCAACCATGCTTCTAACGGATCCTTAGTTGTCCATGTGAGCATCTTCCTGGGGCTGAAGGCAGCCCGGCGTCATGAACTGAGTATTCCCTGCAGGCTGGGCATGGTGGTCCACGTTGACTCCGTGGGCCAAGGCGGTAGGGTTGCGAATTTGAGGGCAGTCTGAGCGGCATAGGAAGATTCTTTCTAAACAGAAAAGAACAGATAAAAAGAAAGACAAAATCCAGTCAAAGTACAACGCAGGCTGAGGGTACCCATCCTGAAACACGCCCCACTGCCATTCCATGAAACAGGTAGTGGGTTGCAGCCAGGAGCAGGGATGAGAACAGCGACAGTGATGTAGGACTTGCAGATCTTGGGGCAATGGCTTCATTAGGGTGGTGAGCAGGTTAGGATAGTAGGACAGCCGTTGGCTCTCAACCAGGCTTTGTTGGGCTATCCACAATGTATACCCAGCCTCTTGGAATTCCCTTAGCACAGCCTCATCCTCAGCCTTAGCCTGGGACTTATGCCGCACTGGAGATCTTAGCCTTCCCATGATGCACTGGAGATCTTAGCTTTCTGTTGGGCTGGTCCAAGTCTCATGGGCTTCTTAACACAAACGCAGCAATGGTTGCAAAGAAAAAACCCTCTCTCCCTCCCTAGGTCTTTCCCTCCCTCTCTCCCTTCTGCCTTCCCTTCCTCCCTTCTCCTTCCTCCCTTTCCCTTCCTTCTCTCCCTTCCTTCAGGATTCCTTCCTCCCTCCTCCCTTTCCTCGCTCCCTTCAGAATTCCTCCCTTCCTCCCTGTCTCCTTTCTTCTTTTCAGTTTGTGTGTGAGACCCTTCGTTTGTGTGCAGGTGCACAGTGCATTTGTGTGGGGGTCGTAGGCACTCTGTTGGGGTTTCCCACTGATCTGGAACTCAGCAAGTAGGCTGGCTGTCCTGAGAGCTCCAGGCACCCACCTATCTCTGCCTCCCCCAAATTATAAGTGTACTCCACCATGCTTGGCGTTTTAAAAACGTTGAGTTCTGTGTAGGGTAGGAAGCCTGAGCTCAATCCTCCCAGAAAACTCCGCCCCCAAGAAACCAGCCTCCCACTCAGTCCTTCGCTGCCTCTCACCTCAGCAGAGGCAGCCACTCTCCTGCGTCTCTCCCAGTAATTCTCTTGTGTGAGGTCCGTTGTGCAGTGTTACTTTGTGGCATTCCTTGGATCCCAACTGCCAGGATGCCTCTCCCCTCGGAGCTGTAACACATTCTGGGGATCAAATCCCGGTTCTCACACTCGCAAAGTAAACATTTCACAAACTGAGCTCTCTCTCCAATCCCCAAAATGGCTCTTTCTTGTCCCCATGGATGTTTGAGTGGCGTGGTCAGTGGGCGTGGCCATGAGATGAGCAGAAACCAGAGCTGTCTTCAGTGTGCTCCATCATCCCTCCTGGGCCCCGAACCCCGGACCAGCGTCACTGATGTACTCTGCTTAGGAAAGAAAGGATCAGGACACATGTCTACCCCTGAAAAAAATGCACCACCGCAGGCTCACTGCTGTAGTGTTCGCTCTCACCATTTTTCCCTGTTGACAATGCGGACAGGGCGGAGCAGAGGTGCTGACTCCCCGTGATCATGTCCTTGGCATGGAAGACTCACAGCCTGAAGCCTGGAGTCTGGAAGCTCCCTCACGTCAATTCTAGCTGTGATTCAGGCCATGAGCTAGAAGCTGCCAGGACTTCTATGCTGGACTTTTCCACGTGCTCCAAGAGTCCCTCTAACATGAAGGGCAGGGTGAGAACACTTCATAAGACATTCTGGCTCTCCGCGTTGGTCACTGTGGTGACAAAGATCAACCAATGTTCAGCAAGGGGCACTGGTGTTACTTTTCCACAATCTCATTTGTTATTTTAAAAATGTTTTTATTCTTTGAAAGTTTCATATATTTATCAGGTGCACACCAGTCACATCCATCCACTGCCACCCACTCTAGCTTCCCTGAACCCGACCCCCTTCTCCCTCTCAATTTCACATCCTCTTTTAAAAATGTTATCGACATCATTTCTTTTATTATTTCTTTATTTTATGTATATGGGTGTTTTGCCTGCATTTATTTGTGTACGCCTGGAACCTACAGAGGTCAGAGGAGAGCATCAGATCCCCCAGAACTGGAGTTACAGGTGGTTGTGAGAGGCAATGCAGGGTTCTGGAATTGAACCTGAGACCTTTGGAAGAGCAATGAGTGCTCCTAAGCACAGAACTAGCTATGTAGCCCCTTGATACCAGACTTTTAAAAAGAAATGAATGGTTTTTCTACATAGCCCTGGCTGTCTTGGAACTCACTACATAGACCAGAACAGTCTTTTTTTCCCCTCCATCTTTATTAACTTGGGTATTTCTTATTTACATTTCAAATGTTATTCCCTTTCCCGGTTTCCAGGCCAACATCCCTCTAACCCCTCCTTCTTCCCTTCTCTATCTGTGTTCTCCTCCCCGTCCTCCCCCCATTACCGCCCTCCCCCCAACAATCACATTCACTGGGGGCTCAGTCTTGGCAGGACCAAGGGCTTCCCCTTCCACTGGTGCTCTTACTAGGCTATTCATTGCTACCTATGAGGTCAGAGTCCAGGGTCAGTCCATGTATAGTCTTTGGGTAGTGGCTTAGTCCCTGGAAGCTCTGGTTGCTTGGCATTGTTGCTCATATGGGGTCTCAAGCCCCTTCAAGCTCTTTCAGTCCTTTCTCTGATTCCTTCAATGGGGTCCTGTTCTCAGTTCAGTAGTTTACTGCTGGTGTTCGCCTATGTATTTGCCATATTCTGGCTGTGTCTCTCAGGAGAGATCTACATCCGGTTCCTGTCAGCCTGCACTTCTTTGCTTCATCCATCTTATCTAGTTTGGTGACTGTATATGTATGGGCCACATGTGGGGCAGGCTCTGATGGGCGTTCCTTCAGCCAGACCAGAATAGTCTTAAGTAACAGAGATCTACCTGCCTCTGCCTCCCAAGTCGTGGGATCCAAGGCATGCACTACCATGTGGCTCTGGGGATTTGAACTCAGGTACTCATGCTTGCACATCAAATGCTCTTACCCCTGGGCCATCCCGCCTCCAGCCTTTGACACTATTTCTTTATGGCATAATGTCAACTACACATTGTAGTGTATGTTAGACCCCTGTTAACAAATACTCCCAACTTTTTTTTTCTTTTTGGAAATGACAAATCAGCTTTGTTAATTTTTGAGAAAATTTCTGCCAATTATCTAAGTATGAGAAAACCACATATCAATGATTTTTAGTAAAAAAAAAAAAAAAAAAAAAGGTGTGTTACAAAGAATGTGGGTAGTTTAGGCTTGGGAGATGGCTCAGTGTACACAAATATGTGGAGACTTGAGTTTCTGCCTCAGCTAAGTGTGGGTGTCATGTACTTGTAATCTTAATACTGGGGAGGGGAGAAATGGGAAGATCCTGGGTCCCCATTGGCGAGCCAGCCTAGCTGCAAGTAGGGCTATGGGCCACAGGGTTGGTTCAAACCGTGATAGTCTGACCCCTAGTGGTTAATTTTAGACTTACTTAAGCACAGCGCAATCTGGTGAAAACTACTGTGATGATTAACTCAACCCCACATGCATGACAACACATACTTAAATCTCTGTGAGGAACAAAGTCAGGTAAATACAGATCAGACACGATTACATCTGTTGGGGTCCAGGAGTCAATCCACAAACCACATAAACACTAATCTCAGACAGGGATGATTTATTGAACGCATATCCTAAGACTGATCCATCAGGCCATAGCTCAGAGTTCAGAGGCTATGTATGACCTGTAACATCTTTCTTTGTCTGCTTATAAAGGCTAAGACCGCAAAAACCACAGCGAACTCATATATGCATGTGCAGGAAGTGCTGCCTTGAGTCTAACTCAAGTCATTTTAGACATAACAGTTCATATTGGCCTTTAATTTGATGGGTCTTACATAAAGCTTTGTGGAATTTCTTAAGATTAAAAGACGTCATACAGGTTGGGGATTTAGCTCAGTGGTAGAGCGCTTGCCTAGGAAGCGCAAGGCCCTGGGTTCGGTCCCCAGCTCCGGAAAAAAAAAAGATGTCATACAGAACATCACAGGATATGTGATCAGCAGGACCCAGTTCTGAGCCAAGTCACTTCTGTGCCAATCACTGGCCAGCATGTTACAGCAACAATATGGACTAGCTGGCGGGCATGGAATAAAATGGCTACAGCTATGCTATGCTATGCTATGCTGGGGGCAGGCAGGCCTCAACGACATCAAGACTCTTTGTAAAGTACATGTGGAACCTTCCATAGAGATAGGTTATATAGATTGTCTGAGAAAAACAGGTTAACAAGAACGGTCCAGTGCCAGAAAGTCTCCAGTCACACAGATTGTACCAGTGGCCACCAGGCTAGAAAACGCATCAGTTCCAGCTGTGTGGGTAGAAAACAGGTTGTACATCTCTTTCCTTGAAGGAACAACCCTGTGTGCTTAACACTCCAGGCTCCCTAGTGCAGGTCTGTGAGCACAGAGACCTCCATGACCCCTGCCTCTCTGCAATCCTTATTTTTTAAAAGAGAACACTGTGGTGCTAGAGTTGGATGCATTGTCTGTAGGGCTAGGCTAAACGTTAGAGCCAAGCGAAGCAGGACTGTAAGACTAGCCATCAGAGGACCGAGGAAAAGGGGAAGCCATGTAAACCACGACGCCTATTCACTTGTGAAATGTTCTTCTCTTTATGTAGATTAGCACTGACCACCCATAATGTGAGGGAACTCTGACACCTTAAAGCAACACAAGGCAGAAAACGGTTGGCAGCCAAGATCATGCTTGAGTCCCAAATAATTTACAGTAGCTTTGGTTTGTAAAACTTTGGTTCTCAATACACCCATCTCTTGATTAACTTCTGCTAATATTTTTGCCTCAATATTAATAGTTTTGCTATCATACAAAGGCCATGTTTGTAATGTCTTTGTAATTCCAGAAATCACTCCTGGGACTGGTAATAAAAAGCCATCGTGGTGGCTCCTGTTACGGGACACTGTAGCTGCTCAGGGTCATTATGGTTGTTGGGGAGAACTCTCTTAATTCTCTTAATCAATTGCCAAGATTTACTGAACAAAATAGGTGTGATACGGCTTATCCCACATAAACTTTTCTAACCTGCAGGAAGGGAAGTTCAAGTAGCATTTTCACATGCAAAAAAAAAAGTCTCTTCAAGGGCAGTTGTTTACCAGAGAGAAGGGCATAGCTAGAAATGGGGTCACCAGAAGGAGGGACAGAAGTACGTTTGAAGCCTAGACAATGTGATAAAAAGGACATCATCGGCAAGAATACCAGGGGAAGCCCTATGAATATGGCCGAGGGTGAACTCTACTGCATTCCTGTGTTGGTTTCAGTAGGCGTGGTCCACAGACTTGGGTTTGACTGCTTGGCCCACAGGGAGTGGCACTGTTAGGAGGTGTGGCCTTTTGGAGTAGGTGTGGAAGAAGTGTGTCACTGTGGGGGTGGGCTTTGAGGTCTCTTATGCTAGGCTTAGTGTGACAGACTCCTTCCGCTGCCTACAGAAAGATGCAGAACTCTCGGCTCCGTCTCCAGTACTAAACTTGCTTGCCTGCTGCCATGCTCCTGCCACGACAATAATGGACCAAACCTCTGAACTGTACTAGCCTCAATGAAATGTTTTCCTTCGTAAGAGTTGTCATGGTCATGGTATCTCTTTACAGTAGTAAAACTCAAGCCAAGGCAGCCCCCCGTTGCTTGTGCATAGTTTATAAGTGTGACTCCTGTGCCACGTAAATGTCTTTTTGAGAGCCCCACTGTAGACGGGTCTCCTCTGATACAAGAGGTTGTTCTTTGCCATGTGCCAAATGAAGCCAGAGTTATTTTCTAAACCATTGGCAGCATACAGCACAGCTCTAGATACAATAATAGTAACTTTAGTAAGCAACAATTAGATATTCCTTATGCCTTGATTCTTTTTTTTCTTTTTTTTGGTTCTTTTTTTTTTTTTTTTTTTCGGAGCTGGGGACCGAACCCAGGGCCTTGCGCTTCCTAGGTAAGCGCTCTACCACTGAGCTAAATCCCCAACCCCTTAGATATTCCTTTATCTTTATGCAACTATAATTTCTACTCTCAGAGCTCTATAGAGAGTACTTAATTATGCTAAAAATCTGTATTATAGCATTTGGGTTGATCAGTTAGATTAGTCTAACCATGCGTACCCTCATTCATGTGACTAAATATTTGTCCACTGTCTTTTTTCCTTTTTTTTTTTTTTGGTTTTTTTTTTTTTTTTCGGAGCTGGGGACCGAACCCAGGGCCTTGCGATTCCTAGGTAAGCGCTCTACCACTGAGCTAAATCCCCAGCCCCTGTCCACTGTCTTTTGTTCCGACAACTGACCCCGAAGGATACAAACACTTCTCGGTATGGCAAAACATCATACTGTTTTCTACTAGGGACAAGCCTTTTATTCCCCTTGATCAAAAGCGTTTGGATTCTGCACCGACAGGCTGAGAATTAATATGTAATATAGCCAATAAATACAACAGCGTCATTTTGGGGCTAGTCATTGTGATGGCTCGAATAAAAAAATGACCTCTATAGGCTTATCAATTTGAATGCTTAGTTTCTAGGGCGTGCATTTGAAAGGACTAGAGGCAGTAAGAGGTATGGCCTTGTTGGAGGAAATGTGTCATTGGGAGTGGCCTTTAAGGTTTCAAAAGCCCTTGGCGGTTCAGGTGCGCTGTCTCTCTCTCTCTCTCTCTCTCTCTCTCTCTCTCTCTCTCTCTCTCTCTGTCTCTGTCTCTCTCTCTCTCTCTCTCTCTCTCTCTGTCTCGCTCTCTGTCTCTCTGTCTCTCTGTCTGTCTCTGTCTGTCTCTGTCTGTCTTTGTCTCTCTCTCTAGCTGTCAGCTCCAGTGCCGAGCCTCCCTGCCACCATGCTCCTCACCATGATGATAACAGACTGAATCTCTGAAACCATAAGACCCCAGTTAAATGCGTCCCTTGTAATCGTTACCATGGTCGTGGTGTCTCTTCAGGGCAATAGAACAGTTACTAAGACAGAAGTACTGTGTCCTTCTTGCCTCCCCAAGCTCTCAGCTTGACGAGTTAAAGTCTCGATGTCTCCCAAACCGTTGATTTATTCTCCCTCTTGGGGTGTCTCCTCTGATGGGTTTGCTGTCTATCTACAGACGCTTCATTTGTCTGGCAGACTAGGGGATGCTGTTCTGGTTGGACACACTGGAGCAAGAGTCATCTGGGACATTATTTTCTGGAAAGAAACAAGCATGACTTCTCCTTGGTGTTAGAACATCTGACCTTCTCCATTGGGCAGTCTCTGGATCTTTCTATTTAAGATACATCTTGGGCTGTGTCTCCCTTAGGGACAAATGTTCTGGGGCATTAGAAGAAACATTATCCTCCAAAGGGAAAACAAAGTAAGCATGGCTGAATGTGGTGTGTAGGGATGTAAGTGGTTGTATATACCCACCTTTCTCTTTTAAATTTTGCTGTTTAATTATTCGATGGTGTCATTCTACAATAGCTTGACCCTGGGATTTGTAAGAGACTCCAGTAAGATAATTATTATTTTGTAAAATTGCAAAACTCTTTTAAAGCGTTTGCTAGTAGTAGCAGGACCGTTATCACTTTTCCATTGTCATGGGAGGCCTAGAAAGATGTATCAGAAGTGATTTGTGGCATCTGAGGTGCTTTTGGCCTTGTGAAAAGAAGCAATGGCCATATTAGAAAAAGTGTCAACTGCTACACAAACTAAGCTTTGCTACATGGTGTTCGATTTTAAGCTTCAAGGCTTTGCTACATGGTGTTCGATTTTAAGCTTCAAGGATTAATTTTGACAGCAGGGGGCAGCAAGGAGAGGCTCAGATGATGTGTTTGTCCTGCTTGTTCCCTGGGTAATGAGACTTGTACGAATTTTGCATTTTGATAAAGAGTCCATGAGACTTCTAAACAGCCTGAAAAAGGGAGAAGCATTGGGGATGAGGAGGAGGCCGGCGCACTGGCGTGAGCAGTAGCAGATGTTAGTGGCCTCGGGGAATTAGAATGGTCATGAAAAAAGGTTGAGTTCATTTCCATATAGATATCTGAAGGGAGAGAAATAATTGTGAAATAACATTAATAATGGAGTGGGTTTAAGTTGTACAGTTTCTAAAAGGAAAACAGTTCTTAACCACCAACCCCATTTTTAAATTTTAAAGTTTTAGTTACCACTGCCAACAATAGCAAACAGAATTTAGTGTATTAAGATTATTATTATTTATAAAATTCTGTTTACTATTTATTTACTTAATGTGTGTGTGCATGAGTGCACGTATACATACAGACATTGTGGAGCATGTGTGAGGTCAGAGAACGGCTGGCTGGAGTCAGTTCTCTCCTTCCACCGTGTAAATTCTGGGGACTGAACTCAGGGCATCTGACTCACCTGGGAGCACCGTTACCTACGAGCCATCTCGGCAACTCACTGTAGGGTTTTTCCAATCTGCATCTTCAATGACTGTTTCCAAAACGACTGACATAATCGTTACTCTTTTAAAGATTAATTCATTATGTATTTATGTGTGTATGTGTGTGCATACGTGTGTGCATGTGGATGCAACATGTGCATGTGCACAGCTAGGAGTTTATATGTCCATAGAGGTCATAGGGCATCAGATCCCCCTAGAATTGGAGTTATAGGAGGGCATGAGCCGCCTGTGTCTTCTGCAGGAGCAGCGAGCACATCCTCTTAACTATTGAGCCCTTTCTCCAGCCCCAAGACTGACAACCAGCTCCTCTTTCGTCTCTATTTTCCCCCCAGATTTTCTAATTTTTCCTGATATTTGTTAGTGTTTATTCTTTTTATCATTTATTCTAATCTGCTGTGTTTTTAACTCAGGTATGAATTCTTAACTTCAAGTAAACTCTACGTAGTTCAGCTTGTGTTCATGTTTGGTGCCAAATAATTACTTCCAAATCAAGTCTACAGTATATGTGAGCTGTGATAGATAAGTGACAGTATCAAAATAATTCATTTTTTCTTTCATATTTTTAAAACTTTTTATTGATTCTTTGTGAGTTTCACATCATGCACCCCAATCCCACTCATCTCCTCATCCATTCATATCTGCCCTCTGCTCTTGCAACCTCCCCCCCAGAAAAAGAAAATTAAAACCACAAAAACAGCCCAAAGCCAAACCAAACCAAACAACAGCAGTCTTGGAAGCTGTAGTGTGTCACAGTGTGCCCCACAGTTATATCTTTTTGTCCAAACATCTTTATTTGTAAACATTCGTTGCAATGAGTCTTTGGTCTGGTCTGGCTTCTGCTACATAGCAATACTGGATCCTCACGGGGACTCCTCTTGGTTATCCCATTATTGCCCTGTGCCATGGAGATCCTGCAGCTTTGGATCTGCAGGGCTGGCCCATTCACATGCTCCAGCGGTTCATAGATGGGGTAGATGCTGGGGTGTGCAAACTTAATGCCCTGGATCCAGTTGGTAGCTGAGTTGGTCAGCCTGCCGACTCTTCTGAAGCCATACCACCAGGGCAAGCTCTCCATCACTGCTTCAGCTAACGCACCCAGTGTCACAGCTGGCGAGGGGCAGGGCCAGCTCTCCTGCTCTCATGACTTCAGGGCAGGCTCACCCATGTCCACACCAACAAGGCCAGCTCTACTGTGCTGCCCAGGCAAGGCATAGGCCAGCTCTCCTGGATGCTGCAGGCAGTGAAGGACAACAGGGCGGGGCGAGGGGTGCACAGGGCATTTCTCCCTCGCCACCAAGGCCATCTTTATTGTGCTACCCTGGTTGGTGCAGGGCCCACTCTCCTAAGTGCTGCATTTGATGAGGGACTTAAATGTATCATTCATATACATCCAACATGTGGGGGAAGTTTTAACATCTTATCACTAGTTACTTTCATCCATATCCCACTTTTATTGATCAATTGTATTATTTGACACACACACACACACACACACACACACACACACACACATATATATTGCACTTTGAGAGCTCTCTCCCCAACTCTGTCTTATCCCCCTCCTACCGCTATCACCCCATTTCTTCCCTAACCATTCCTTGCCAAGATTCATGGCTTTTGGTTCTATTGTGGGACCCACTTAGTCTAACCAGGGCCTTCTTTGCTCCCTGATTCTTTCAGAAAAATAGGAACTTATTATTTCTGCTGAAATACTTTAAGGTAAGCTAGAAGTGAGATATTTCATTTCTGTGAAACGTAGCCATTATTTTTGAAGACTAATACCTTTTTTATCTTTGCTGGTAATGAGACTCAGGGTCGCCTGCATTCCAGGCAAGTGCTTCACTACTGAGCTCTGTCCTCAGCCCTGAAAACCAAGCTTGCCTTTCAGTGTTGCTAACGATGTCACCACGCCCTGCAAGGTTAATGCAAATTTCCTTTCTAAAAAACAATGTTTATAAGTAATTGTGTGAGAATGCAATGTGTCTTAAAGATATCCACCCTGAAACGTCTCCCAGCTTTTCCCTCACTTCTTTATCCACCCAGCTTTGTGTGCTTAAATTAAAAAAAAAAAAAGATTTATTTATTATTATATGAGTACACCAGAAGAGGGCATCAGGTCTCATTACAGATGGTTGTGAGCCACCATGTGGTTGCTGGGAATTGAACTCAGGACCTCTGGAAGAGCAGTCGGGTGCTCTTAACCGCTGAGCCATCCCTCCAGCCCCAATTTTTTATTTATTTATTTTTAACTTTTAAAACATATTGGTTGTTTTGATTTAAAAAAATAGATTTATTTTACTTCACACACTTGAGTTTCTTTTTTCTTTTTTTAAAAAATCTGAATGTATGTATGTGTATTATATGCGTGTCTGGTGCTGCAGAGGGCAAAAGCAGGCATCGGATCCTCTGGATCAGATGGTTGTGAGCACCAGGAACCAAACCCAGGTCCTCTGCAAGAGCAACAAGTGTACTGAGCCACCTCTTCAGGCCCTCACATATTTAAAAATAAAACCAGATTCGTTTATACTGCCCAAACACTCCTGAGAGTGGGTCCAGCCCTGTAGTATGCCCGTCTTGCTAGGGATCACAGCCATGAAGAAAACTGACTTCCCCTCCCGCAGCAGCTCCTGGGCAAGGGGCGGAGCCTCATGCCCACCTCCCTTCTCCACACTGCCATTTCTTTTCGGCTTGAGCTTGTGAAGGTCTTGTGAATGGTATCACAGTCTCCAGGAGTTTACGTGTGCAGCTGCCATGCTGTATCTGGAAACATTGTCTCTATGTATCCCTCCTCTGCTTCTGGCTCTAACAATTTTTTTTCTGCCTTCTCTTCTGAGATGATCCCTGGGTTGAGAGGAGATGGTAGGTATAACATGGGCGTCTCATTTAGTGCCAAGAGATCCCACTCTCTTATTCCCTGCATGTTGACCAGTTGTGGCTCTCTGTGTTAATCTCCATATATTGCAGGAAGCTTCTCTGATGAGATGTACTGATCTCTGGGTTTAGCACAAAGTCACCGGGAGACAGTTCAGTCCTGTGCTCATTTAGCAGAATAATAGTCGTCAGGTCTCCCCCACAGCCCAGGACCTGTCTGGCTATGGATTCTCCATTCCAATATTGGCGACAGGTGTAGGTTTCATTGTGAGGCAGACCTTAAATCCATCAGAAGATCTTTGACTATTCCCACAGCATCTGTGCCGCTACATTTTGGCGGGCACATGTTGCCAGCCAGTCATTGTTGTAGTTCACAGGGTTTGTAGCTCGATAAGACCAATGACGACCTTTCCTCTCTGGTAGCACCTATTAGCACTGTGAAAACTAGCCAATAGGGAAGAAGCTTCAAGGTCAGTACTCACTTGATTCTCCACATTCTATAACTCGTTTATGGTTTTCGGCCATAGGGTCTTTCTGTCAAATTCTAGCCTTGACAATCGTCTACAGTATTTGGGGTTCTATGCGACTTCATTAGCCAAAACAGGTACCCCATTCCTGGAACTGGGCTTTAATAAAAGCATGTAGTGTATAGGGAGGGTCCTGTCCTGTCCATTGCCATATAGGCTAATATACATTTCTTAATGGCATTCCGGTGTTGGTCCACTTTCAAGTATCCATAATTGTTTCAAAGAATGTTTTACAACTTGATTTGTTCAAACAGATCCAGGCGTGGCACTTTCTCTCAGCTCGGCACATGCTTGGCGGATGTTAGGCTATGTCTGTGTTTGCCGTTTCATGTTGGCACCATCGAGTATGTAAATAGTTTGAGAGTTTTTCATAACAGATAAAACCGGTTATAGTCTCTTCTTCTGTTTCATTTTATTTTAACGACAGAGTCTCCCTATAGAGCCCTAGCTGCCCTGGAACTTGTTATGTAGACCATGCTGGCTTTGAACTCACAGAGGTCTACGTGCCTCTGCCTCCTGAGTGTTAGAATTAAAGGATTTGACGTCCACATCCAACATCTCCCTGAATATGGAACTCACTGATTAGCTAGACTTTCTGGCCAGTGAGCCCTTGGGTTCTCCTGTCCCTACCTCCGCCTGTGGAGGCTCAAATAGTGTTAGATTCCTTGAAACTAAAGTTACAGGTGGTTGTGAGCGCTCTCGTGGAGGTGCAGGGAACCAAACCTGTGTTCTCTGCAAGAATAGTTAGTAGGCGTTCTTAGGAGTTGAACCATCTCTCCAGCCCCTGTTAGTACCTTCCTTGAGGTTGAGGTCTCTAAGTGCCTGTGGACCGTGCAGAATAATTTATTTAATTAATTTCTGTGAAGTTATCATACAATTTTGAAAGTCTGGATGCCTGGGCAACTAGGAAAAGGAACTGGCCACTAGGTGGTACTTGAAATCCAAAGTATGTCATTTCAGTGGAAGATAATGAGAGTTGGGCTAGCCATTCAGAGTTTCATGTTAGAGTAAGGGAGATTTATGAGGACTATAGGATTATCGGATGGAGGATTTCAACTGGGAAAAGTATCCTTTGCTATTTCTTGTTCTGAATAGATTAAGAATATAATTTTGGCTACTTTTTAAGTCTCTGATTTCTGAACTTTGAACTTCCTCTGGGACAGTGGTTTCCAGCTGTTCTAATGCTGAGACCCCTCAATACAGCTAGCTCCTCAGGGTGTGGGGACCTCCAACCATAAACAATTTTTATTGCCACTTCATAACTGTAATTTTGCTAGTTATAAATTATAATGTAAATATCTATGTTTTCTGATGTCTTGGGCAGCTCCCGTGAAACGGTTGTTCGATCCCCAAAGGGGCTGTGACCCACAGGTTGAGAACAACTGCTCTGAGACATTAAATGAACAGCTATGTGTAACTGATAGTTTATGTCTAAAACAGGGAGGAGTGCTTCTCAGTTGGGATTTTAGTTTGTTTATTTGTTTGCTTTTTTATCACTCTGTAGCCCTGGCTCACCTGGAACTCCGGAATTCACTTTGTAGACCAGGCTGGCCTCAAACTCACAACATCTCCTTTGTCTGACTGGAGGGCTGAGACTGAAGGTGTTTCCCACCACACGCAGCAAGGGCGGGCCTTTTCTTGGGTTTTTACTTAACCATATAAGTGTCTTCTCAAAATAAGCTATTAAATAAAACCAAGGGTATTTTGGTAGAAAAAATATGTTTATTTTTCTGAATATTTGGAAGGACACTCAGAGTCCTTCATCAAGGAGCCAAGTTGTCACCATTTGGAAACTGGCTATACATTAATGAAGACACATCTCTGATCTCTCTGCAGAAGTCTACCCGAGGAGTAGATGTACTGGGCTCAGATTTAAAGGTTTGGACTTGTCTTAGAGGAAACTCTCTACAGCTGGGGAGTTGGTTCTGTTAGTAAAGGGCTTGCTACACAAGCACGAGGACCTGCATGTGAAGCTCCAGCATCCATGTAAGAAGCTGGGTTTGGCAGTGCATGATGGGACCCTAGCTCAGGGGAGGTGGAGGCAGGAGTTTCCCTGGCCAGCCAATCAGTGAGCTCCAGGATCAGAAAAAGCCCCTGTCTCAAAAATATGCTCTCTCTCTCTCTCTCTCTCTCTCTCTCTCTGTCCCTCTCTCTTTCTCTCTCTCTGTCTGTCTCTGTCTCTGTCTCTCTGTCTCTGTCTCTGTCTCTCTCTCTCTCTCATCTCAGTGTAGAACTTGAAGCTTGATTCAGATCCCATGTTCAAGTCATGGATTATTCTAGGTCAGTTTTTGTGTGTGATCAAATACCGATCTGGTTTTGTATTGCTGTCACATGTCTTTATGTTTCAACAACATAGAGTAACATAGATTTTACCATGTTAGGTTCTGAAGATAATTTAGATTCGTAGTTCTGAAGTCCAAAATGGATTTCACTGGACTAAAAACAAAGTGTTGGGAAGGCTCTGTTCCTTCTGCAGGCTCTAATGGAGAATCATTGAATTTTGGTTTTTATGAGATTGAACTCTTTGGCTGACGATCCCTTTGCCCATTTTTGGTCCCTTCATCTATTTTGAAAGTCAACTGTATGGAACCATCAGATCTCTCTCTCTAATGCTGATTCTCCCATTTTCTCTGCCATGGTTAGAGAATCCTAGTACCAGGCTGGGCCTCTAGGGTGCCTTAGGACAACCTCCTTTATGATCTTCTAATTAGCATCTTTGGTTCTATTCACTGACGCTCTCATGCAGTGCAGCATTCTTAGTTTCTGAGGATTCATTGTGGACATTGTGGGGAACTATTACTTTGTCCATGGCAAATTTTATTAACATGCTGTATTAGTGAGGGTTCTCTAGAGTGACTGAACTTAAAAAATGACTTTCTATACATTGAAAGGGGATTCATTAGAAAGACTTACAGGTTATGGTCCAGCTTATCCAACAATGGCTGTCTATTAATGGAAGGTCCAACTATCCAGTAGCTGTTCAGTCTACAAGGCTGGATGTCTCGACTGGGCTGGAATTCCAAAGAAGTAGACTCTAATGCCTGTGAAGAATGGTCATGCTAGGAAAGTGAGAGCAAGCAGGCAAAGAGCAAGGCTTCCTTCTTCCGTGTTCTTTATATGGGCTTCCGGCAGAAAGTGTGGCTGATTAGAGGTGGGATTTCCAGCTGCAAAAGATCGGGATGAAAGGTGGCTCTCTTCCCACCTCAAAGACCAGAATTTATAAGTGGATCCCACTTCAAATGATTTAATTAAGCAAAAATTTCTTGCAGGTGTACCCAGACCATTTTTTTGGGCATTAGTTCATTCCAGATACAGTCAAGTTGACAACCCAAATAGTCATCACACATGCCTTTTCAACCAGTTTAAATTTGTAAGTATAAAATATTCATTGTTTTCCTTGCATGTATGCACTTGCGTGTGTGTGAACATTTGGCGTGTACATGCACTTGTATGTGAGGTCAGAGGTTGGTGTCTTCCTCAGTTACCCTCTACCCTGTTGTCTGAGACGCGGTCTCTCACTAAACCTCAGGCTTACTGAGTAGGCCAGCCTGGTTGACCAGCAAGCCACAGGAATCTTCTCTCTCTGCCTTCCTGGGGCTGGGATGAAAGTCACAGAGCCCTCATGTCAACATGATCATCTCCTCTCTCCTGTTTGCTACTTAACATTAAAATTTTTTTTTAAAAAAAGATTTATTTGTTTATTTTATGTGAGTACCCTGTCACTGTCTTCAGATACACCAGAAGAGGTTCCCATTGCAGATGGTTGTGAGCCACTATGTGGTTGCTGGGATTTGAACTCAGGACCTCTGGAAGAGCAGTCAGTGCTCTTAACCTCTGAGCCATCTCTCCAGCCCTAACATTTTTTTTTTTTAAATCCAAGGAGGACTGTTTAGTTGAAGTCAACTTGGGCTTAGATACCTGGATGAATCACTTGTCACTTGTTGATTCTTGGAATCACAACTGAATGCCACTATGTCAGGCATTTACCCATGGGTTCTGGCGAAGGAGCTCAGGGGTGCATGCTTGTAAGGGCTGTGTTGACAGAACCTGTTAAGCAGTGGTGAACAACTGCTAACTGAGTTTTAAAATAGGGACTCGCCTGTGCATTCATAAATCATGATCCACTGTCTCTTGCTTTCTTCAGGTCTCTTTCTTAAAAGGAAGATTTATTTATTGGTTTGGTTTCTTTGTTTTTTGAGACAGACTTTCTCTGTGTGTAGCTTTGGCTGTCCTGGAACTTGCTCTGTAGACCAGGCTGGCCTTGAACTCAGAGATCTACCTGCCTCTGCCTCCAGAGTGCTGGGATTAAAGACATGCATCACCAAGCCCAACTCAAAGATTTATTTATTTTAATTTATATGTAGAGGTGTTTTGCTCACATGTATGTCTGTATACCACATGCATGCCCGGTGCCCATGAAGCTAAGACTAGAACATCAGATACCCTAGAACTGGAGTTATGGATGGCTGCGAACCATCATGTGGGTGATGGGAATTGAACCTGGGTCCTCTGCAAGATCAAGTGCTTTTCAGCACTGAGCCCTCTCTTTGGCCCCCATAATACACAGTTTTCAGTGCACATTAAGTCTTAGGATCATGGAATAATAAGACGCAACTGAAGTATGTACAGCCATAACCTGGGCCTGGTATTTGAGCTAGCAAAACACTTTCTGGAGTAAAAGTATAAAAAGAATTTCCCTTTAAAGCATGCGTGTAAAAGGTAATACCATGGGCTGCAGCAATGGCTGCTCTTTCAGAGGACCCCGGTTCAGTTCCCAGTACATACATGGCAGCTTCCAACTGTCTATAACTTCAGTTCCAACGGCTCTGATGCCTTTTCTGGTCTCTGTGGGTACCGGGTGTGCATGCAGTACCCAGACATAAGACAAAAATAAAATCAATCTTTTAAAATGGGAATATTGTGAGCTGGAGAGATGGCTCAGTGGTTAAGAGCACTGACTGCTCTTCCAGAGGTCCTGAGTTGAATCCCAGCAACCACATGGTGGCTCACAACCATCTGTAGTGGGATCCGATGCCCTCTTCTGGTGTGTCTGAAGACAGGGACAGTGCACTCATAAGTAAAATAAGCAAATCTTTTTTTTTTTTAAAAAGGGAATATTGTATTTTTTCTGTTATTTTTTCTTTTTGATATATTCATGTGTGATTTTTGCAGCATGAGTTGCCAATCCTCCATCCTCTGCTTCTAAACAAACCAACAGAAGAATCTTTTTTTTTTTTTTTTTTTGGTTCTTTTTTTCGGAGCTGGGGACCGAACCCAGGGCCTCGCGTTTCCTAGGCAAGCGTTCTACTACTGAGCTAAGTCCCCAACCCCCCAATAGAAGAATCTTATCTCAGCTCTCTCAGCCTCTCTGTGCAAAAATTAGCACTCTTGTTTCTTCCGGATTCAGCCCGTCCAACCATTTGGAAAGATAACATCTTAAGTAGAATTCAGAGAACCTTTGTCAGAAGTGAAACACATTTAAAATCTATTTATAAGTAAGGTATTAAAAACAATTTGTATGGCTGTGAATGCTGGTGGGAGAAAAAAATGTTGACAGGTGATAAAAAAAAAAAGAAAATAAAATAAAAAGTGGCCCCATCTATAAAGCAAGATCTTGTTATCGTCTCCAGCCTGCTCAGGAGAAACCCGCTACTTAGCCATAAACAGCTTTGGGAATGAGGAGGCCATGTGCTTTTTGTACCTAATTCAGATGGCAATTTGACAGCAGCTTGGGGACATGAAAGGACCAGCAGATAGATGGATAGACTTAGGGTTGGATGGACTTAGGGATGGATGGATGTCTGACATAGGTATTCAAGGTTTCTTTCAGAGTGTAATAATGTCATCAGGGAGAAAAACCCCTAGAAATACAAATGATCTCAGCGCAGTCAGCTTCCTCCCTAAATAATGTGAACTGGGCCTTGAGCTGAGAAAGAGGTCAACCTCATTTGTTAAGAAATGTCGTTTTCGGGGTTGGGGACTTAGCTCAGTGGTAGAGCGCTTGCCTAGTAAGCGCAAGGCCCTGGGTTCGGTCCCCAGCTCCGGAAAAAAAGAAAAGAAAAGAAAAGAAAAAAAGAAAGCGTCGTTTTGTTGGACGTCTCACCTTTAGTCTTCTGTGTATTCCAACCCAGTGCTGTGTGCCGTTCCAGGTTGACTTTATGAGTGAGAGGCAATGGCGGGTATAAACCAGGGATGGCCGGTCCAAACCAGGGAGTTTAGTCGACCAAATCTGACCCAAGTGGGCTGACAGCCAGGCGGAGAAAGCACAAGCAGGGGCTCACATCCTGAGAGAAAGGGAGTAGGCGGGAGACGTTGGAACATGGTGTGACTGTGGATTTCAAATTTGGGAATGTAGGTGGGACTGGACTCCCTGTCTGTCCATGTGAGTTAAAACCAAAACTTGGGGTGCTGGCGGTGCTCTGGGCTGTGGCACACCACAGGATACCCTGCTGCCTCTGGAGGATCTGTGAACATGAAGCTGCCTCAGCTTCTCCTTATTTTGCTGTTTGTGGTACTTGCAGGTAACTTGTCCAAATGTAACATGAAGTGGGGGACACTAGTGCTGGCAATAACGGGCGGTTAAGATTGCCAGCGGCTGTCCGGTACCATCAGTAGTGCCTATTCTCCTGGGCGCCTTACAAGAGAGCCAGCCATGAGGCCAGGGGCATCGTTGGTGAAGGTACCAGTTGGCCCATCATCTTTTTTTTTTTTTTCTTTTCTTTTTTTCGGAGCTGGGGGCCGAACCCAGGGCCTTGCGCTTGCTAGGCAAGCGCTCTACCACTGAGCTAAATCCCCAACCCCTTGGCCCATCATCTTGACTCATCTTTATGATGCCGAGCAGCTTTTATCTGAGAACCGTGGCCATGCCCGTTTCTAATCAATCATTTTCAGCTCGGGCTACTGCAAAGAGACGTGAGCAGCACACAGCGAAAGTCGTTCTCCATCATTAAGTAGTTAATTAACCGAGGGAATCACTCCTCTTGAACCTCTGGCGTGTGACTATCACATGTTTAGCTTAGGTGCAAAGATGTGAAACCTCGCACTGGCAGACGGAGGCCAGAAATCAAGGATTCCCTTCTGCCTTGCTTGCAAGAAGCCATATTGTGTTTTCATATCCCTCAAAGCGCATCATCGTTCTCATCTTTGAGGGTGCTGCCACTTCACAAAGTTTGTAACAGGGAGAAAACATCTTTGTTATCCACATTTATTCGGGAGGCTTTTCTGGTTTTGTGTAGAAAGGGGAAATTAAGATGCAGACAGAGAGTTTTAGGACCGCAGTGCATGCCTCTGAACAGGGCCTGGTTGGGGTCTCCAGAGAAGGTAGCCAACAATTGTGCCTGCCCAAAAGGCAAGACATGGTTCTGAGTTGAAGAAGAAAGTGAGAGAGAGTTCAGCCAGGTTCTGGAGAATTTGTCTGAGATGGGGAGGAGGAGTTTTCGGGAGCGAATGTGGCTCAGGAGGTTTTGGCAAGGGTGACGCCTGCAGCCTACAGTGTGAAACACAAAAGACGTGTGTGTATGTGTGCGTGTGTGCATGTGAGTGAGAGAGAGAGAGAGTCTATGATGCTGTGCTTGTCTGTGATGCTGTGTGTATGAGGTGTGTGTGTGTGTATAAGAGAGAGAGACAGAGAGAGGGGGAAGTCTATGATGCTCTGTGTGTGTGCGTGTGTGTGTGTGTGTGTGTGTGTGTGTGTGTGTCTGTGCTGCTTTGTATGTCCGTGAGAGAGTTTGTGATGTTGTGTGTGTGTGTGTGTGTCTGTGCTGCTTTGTATGTCCGTGAGAGAGTTTGTGATGTTGTGTGTGTGTGTGTGTCTGTGCTGCTTTGTATGTCCGTGAGAGAGTTTGTGATGTTGTGTGTGTGTGTGTGTGTGTCTGTGCTGCTTTGTATGTCCGTGAGAGAGTTTGTGATGTTGTGTGTGTGTGTGTGTGTGTGTGTGTGTGTGTGTGGTATGCGTGTTGTGAATATCCACCCACCCACTCTGAGTCCAGAGGAGGATAGTGGGTGTCTGCTCTACCGTTCTCTGCCTCACTCCCTTGAGACTGAATCTCTTACTGAACCTGGAGCTAGGCTGGCAGCCAGCAAGCCTTATAGCTCTGTTGTTTTTACCTTGTCCCCCTCTATCCTCCTGGGGTGACATGCAGAGCCATACCTGTCTTTTATATGAGTGCAGGGGATTTGAACTCGAATGCTGCACAGCCACACTTTTTTTTTTTAGCTCCTGAGACATCTCTCCTGACCTGTGATTTCCTTTTAAATTAAAAATAAAATTGCTAAGAAGATGGTTCAGCAAGTGAGAGTGTTTGCTGCGCAAGAGTCAGAATCTGAGCTTGGTCCCCTGAACCCATGTGAAAAATTGACTTTGTTTGATTATTATTGTATATGCGGGAATTGTATTTGAGGTTGCATGTGTGTGCTCAGGCTGAGGAGTTAGATCCTCTCTCTCTCTCTCTCCCCCGACAGGTATCTGTAAGGTATTGGTCAGGAGTAAAATGTCCTTTCTTTAAAGTAAAGATTAATCTTGTGTGTACAATTGATCTGCTAGCATATATGTACGTATGCTACATGTGCATCCAGTGTGCACATGTGTGTCTAGTGCCCAGAGAGGTCAGGAGAGGGTGTCGAGCCTCTTGGAACATTACAGATAGCTCTGAACCACCATGTGGGTGCTGGGAACCAAACGTGGACCCTTTGCAAGAGCAGCAAGCACTCTTAGCTGCTGAGCCATCAGTCCAGACCCTCGAATGTCCTTGGTTTGGCTGTTCTGAGTTTCCTTGTACCAGCATAACGTTTCCTTCTGAGATGGAGATGGTGTTGAGAGAGGGTGGCGTCTGCTGTCCCTCGCTGTGAGTGTGAACTCACCTGCATCTTCTGCCTCCCCTCAGAAACTAACCCCAATCGATGTTCTTTCCTATGTTCAGACAGTGTGCAACCTAAACGCTGTTTCAGCAACGTAGCAGGCTACTGCAGGAAGCGATGCAGACTAGTGGAGATATCGGAGATGGGATGCCTGCATGGGAAATACTGCTGTGTTAACGAGCTGGAGAACAAAAGGCACAAGAAAGACACCGTCGTCGAGCAGCCAATGGAACCCAGAGATAAGTCAAAAGTACAAGACTATATGGTCCTGCCCACCATCACGTACTATACCATCACTATCTGAAGGAACCACTTATTCCTGAAGGCCGTTGTCCTCTGAAGCCCTGTGGAATCCAGTGGGCTGCTTCCGACTTGTCTCTTTCTTTCTGTGAACTTGATTCTGCACCCAATAAAGTTCAACACTTTTGCCTGTATCCACTCCTTGTCTGGATATTTTAAATGTGGAGGATGAGCTGTGGCGTTGCTTGTGTTTTACCTGTGAAATGGGGACATAGAGATTAAGTGAACACTCCACTCTCTAGCCAAGATGATATTTCACAGATTTCAAATATTTCTCTTCATATAAAAAAAATTAAAAATAACTTTGGACATTTAAGTCTGTGTGCTTGTACATGCATACTTGTGTATGTGTCATGACATGCACGTGTTGTGTGTGTGTGTGTGTGTGGAGGTCAGAGGACAACTTTAGGGAGTCAGTTCTCTCCACTTTTTGGGTTTCCAGAGATGGAAATCAGATTGTAAGGCTTGGTAACAAGCAACTCCTTTGTGTGTCATCCATGTTTGCCCCAACACTCCGTAGTGAAACTTTTTATGTCTCCAAGAAGCTATGAGAACACACACAGACACACACAGATACACACACACACACACACACACACACAGACACATATACACACAGAGACAGACACAGACACACACTCATATAGAGACACACACAGAAACACAGACACCACACACACACACAGATACACACACATAGCCACACAGAGACACACACACACAGTCACACACACATAGCCACAGACACAGACACAGACACGGATGCACACACACACACACACACACACACACACACACACACACGGGATAACAGCTTTTAATTAGCTTAGGGTGCAATCTGGACTCCTTTCCATGTGATTCCCATCTTCTCTTTCACTAGCAATTAGAATATCTAGTTGACACAGATTTCAGACACACAGGCCTGTGGTGCTGAGATGGAAGGATCTCCCATTTAGACAACAGCACCTGATGTTTTCTGTCTCTGCAAATCTTCCTGCGGTGTCCACGCACAGGGAGATCCTAGCATGTCTCATGTTGTATAGTTATTGTGCAGAAAGAACCCAGATCAACTTGAGACTGCAGGTGGTGCACTAGGTGTGGGAAGGCTGAAGAGGTCTGGGGGGATTAGGGGACGAAGTCATCTCAAGAGCAACCTAACGAGTCCTGACTAATCAGATGAGCTCAGCCTTTAAATTTAATGAGACCATTCATAGAGTCCTGGCCTGGATCTGGGCCTCCCTCCAGCACGCAAACAAGTAAAAGCATCAGGTGGTGCCTGGGAAAGTCAAAGGCTTGCATTGTCCAGTGGGTGCTTTGGTACCCTGCTCCAGCAGCACCCTAGTAATTCGCCTGCTCCTAATGCTTCCTGGACACTACGTCTCTCCCACTGGCCCAGCTCTGAAACATGGGGTGAGAAATCCTAACTGCATCCTTTAACTCAGACACAATGTTCTTGAGTTTCACCATAGGTATGAATCGTTTTCCTGTCACCAGTCAGGTAACTTCCCCTGGAAGGTCTCCTCACCCTGCCTACCCTCAGCAGCACACACTTCTGCTGGCCTGGTGCTTCTTTTGGTTTCCATATCATTGTGATAGCTGGGCTGCCCTTCTCATTCTTGGACATGTTCAACTCTGTTGGAATAGGTTTTTTTTACATTGTAGAGTACAAATATAGATAACTTGTTTTCTTCCTGTCCTATTTGTCTTCTTTGAAGCCTTTAAACATTATTTATTTTATCTTATGTGTGAGTGTATGCATGTATGTATGTATACGTGGGTGTGTTTGGTATCGGCAGTAGTCAGAAGAGGGCAACAGGTCCCCTGGAACTGCAGTTACAGATGGTTGGGAACCACTACGTGAGTACTGGGGACTCAGGCCTAAGTCCTCTGCTAGCTGCCAAGACATCTCCTCCAGCATCCCATCCCCCACCATGCCACTTGTATTTATTACTGCTTTTTCTTGTCTTATTGCTTTGGTTAACATTCCAAACCCCATACTGAGTAGGAACGGAGGTAGTAGGCTCCTGTAACTGCCTTTAGGTTTTAGGAGTAATGCTCTCACCCCCACCCCATAATGTTGGCTATAGAATTATCATGGATAGCTTTTATTGCATTGAGGTTTGTCCGTTCTACTGCTAGTTTCTTCAGGGCTTTTACCACAGCAGCAAAGGCAATTCGTTGCTTAAGTTCAAGCATGGGATGAGGAAGAACGAGATGCGAGGCAAGAAGGCAAGAGACTGTCTTAGTCCTTAGCCTAGAGTCGCTACCTACAGTCAAAGTGATCCCAGGCCTAAGGTACTTTTTGAGGCAGTGATCCACTTAATTACTAAGGAGCAAGCACATCGAGTGCCCCCAAGAGCTTTACAAGAGCACCTGGCCGTTCAAAGAGAGCCCACGGCTCTCACCTCTCACACTCTCTGCACGGTAATGCATTGCCCGGCAGGCGAAACATTCACACGTGCCCACGAGGGGCAGCCACGGTCCAACAGGCAGGGCTATCAGTAAAGTTCTTGTCAACCCTCATCCAGGAACGAGCGACTTGCTGTAACCGAGTCCCTGCAATATACTTAATGCGCCACTCCTGTAATTCTCAACATGCCTTCAGTAGGAGCAAGTAGTTTTCATGTTCAAAAGGACGTGTCCAGAGACGGGGTCTAGAACTCTAGTCTAAAAGAGACACCTGATGTGACAGAGAACTGACACTAGACATGTATGATCTTCAAAGCTCACACGCTTTCTTTCCCTACTGCCCTTCCCTGTTCCCATCGCCCACCCTGTTGGGTGAGTTTATGAGTTCTACTCACAAAGACAGCCATGGGCAGAGGAGCCTTACCCGTTGGTACACATGTACTGACATGGGCATAGCTGTGTCATGAGAAGGACACGGAAGCTTCTTTCCCAGGGGGAGATCTGGAATAACTCAAAGTAAGCTTTCAGTCACACCCCTGACCCTCGGGGCAATGAAGAACCGCAATTTACTTCATCAGGAAGACTTAATTCAGAACCCTTGGGTCTGAAGAGTTGGTACAGAGGCCGAGAGGATGGACTGCGTGTGATGACTCATCTTGCTTGTCAACCCGACTACAACTGTCATCAGTGAAAGCCCAAGCAGCCGGGCAGGCCCGTGAGGGGTTTTTCTTGATTGGGTTATTTAAGGTGGGGGAAATCTATACTCAATTTCCATCATTTGAGGTGGGGAGAGCCCCAGGAGATCTAGGTCACAGCTTCTGGTGTCAGCCCACATAAAAGGACACGGAAACTTCTGCCTCTTGCTTTCTTGCCCTCCATCTTGAGGGCCAGTCCATCTCCCTTGCCACTGAGGCAGGCCTTCCTGGGATTCCAACGCTGTCTGAAGAGCAGCCAGCCTCATGGACCAAACAACTATCAGGTCCTTGAATTTCCCACCGGGAGGTAGCCATCGCTGGCATGTAATCCACTCTACTTTTGATAAGTAGATTCGTTCTATCAGTTCTGTTGCTCTAGCGAATCCTGAACAATACACAGCTCTTCCAGAAGACTTGAATTTGGTTCCCAGCACCGGGGTTGGATGGTTCACAACTGCTCGTAACTTCAATTCCAGGAACCCTGACCCTCTTCTGTCATCGGTGGGCAAGCACAGTCATTCACACATATACAGGCACACAGCTAAAAATAAATGAGTTATAAAAACGCAATCTTTAAGGATGGGAGAGATGGCCAAGTCATTAAAGTGCACATTTCTGGTGAAGAAGGCCCAAGTTCAGTTCCCAGCACCCACGTCAGGCAGCTCACAAACGCTGGAAACCGCAGCTCCAAGGAATCTGGCACCTTTTTTTTCTGGACTCTTCTGATATCCAAACTTACCTGTGCATACACATAATTTTAAAAATTAGAAAAAAAGTTAGTACCAACTCTAGTTAGGGGATGACAAGAGAAAAACATGGTTCCCATTATTAAACAAATGTCATGGTCAGATACAGTATATACGATGGTATAAACTTGCAGACTAATTACGGTGATGGAGCCTCAGAAGTGGCAGAGTTCCATAAGAGTGACAAGAACCTTCCCCCTCCACCCCAGGCAGGGCTAAGTGGAAAGAGATGAAGCCAGTAGCAATCCAGTGAGTTCAAATGAATCCCAAGGTGAGGCGTGCGTTCGAACTCGCGCTGCTCTATGGAGAGGACTAGGAAGAAGAACTGCAGGAGCCATGGAGGTTTCGAGCACAGTGGGTGAGGAGGTGGGGCTGGAAAGTTGGTTGGGATATTTTGGGCAAAGACACCAGAGGGGGATTAGTGGTTAGACTTGCATTTCTTTTTTTTTTCTTTTTCTTTTTTTTTTGGTTCTTTTTTTCGGAGCTGGGGACTGAACCCAGGGCCTTGCGCTTCCTAGGTAAGCGCTCTACCACTGAGCTAAATCCCCAGCCCCTTCTTTTTCTTTTTAAAAGATCTATTTATTTATTATATATAAGTACACTATAGCTATCTTCAAACACACCAGAAGAGGGCATTAGATCTCATTACAGATGGTTGTGAGCCATCATATGGTTGCTGGGATTTGAACTCAGGACCTCTGGAAGAATAGTCGGTGCCCTTAACCACTGAGCCATCTTTCCAGCCCTAGACTTGTATTTCAAGAATGACTTTAGCTAACACTGTAGGAGAAGGATCTTTATGTGGGAAAGGAGCACAGAGCAAACCATGTGATGCTTCAGTAATAACCCCAGGGAACATGCATTAGGGAGGACAGGACGCATCTGGATCTGTTAGTCACTGGACCAGGCTCAAGTGAAGGAAAACCACTATACACTAACAGTGCCCACAGACTCATCGATATTGGAGATGACCATTGTGCCAGCATTGTTTTTCTCCACTCTTAGGCATCTGCAGCAAACCTTTGGTTTCTTAGGAGGTCAGAGCATAAACAAATCTCGTGTGTGTGTGTGTGTGTGTGTGTGTGTGTGTGTGTGTGTGTGTGTGTGTGTGGTCACAGTGCCTATGTGCCCATGTGGAGGCTAGAGGACACCGAGTCTGTCATTTATATCTTATTCCTTGTTGTTAGGGTCTCTCCCTGAACCCAAGGCCCAAGGAGGCAATCCTCCTGCCTCTGCTCCCCACCACGCTGGGTTGCAAGCATGACTGTGCTCGCCTCAGCACTTTATATGGATCCTGGGGACTGGAGCTCATGCATCTGTAGCGAGTGCTTCTACCGAGACTCTTCCTCGCTCCCTCTCCCTTTAAAGTTAGAAGTATGTTTTAGTGTGACGAGATGGGAGCATGCTCAGTCCCATCCTGTCATCCTCAAGGAATCAGAACATGACCACTGCAGGTAGACCCTGCTTCCGGCTCTCTCCAGCCGTTGCTGAGGAGTACGCTAGGACGCTCCCAGGTATGCACCCTGTTGGTCACACAGAGCGCTTAGGAAACCCCGTTACTCAAGGCGAGTACCTTGCTCACTCCTTGGTATCTCTTCCTACCTAAGCTGAAACCCAAACTTCAGGATTCCCAAGGGACAGGAAATGATTAGACAACGCCACAGTGTCTCAGGTCCCTAATGCTCAGAAATTGTTCTTTTGTTAAGTGAGGCTACTGTATCAGGACCTGGATTAGTGCAGGAAGTCAAACGGAAGGACTCTTCAAAGAATTCTTCAGGTAATTCTTTTAAAAAATATTTTATATGTATGGGTGTTTGGCTTGCATTTATATATGGGCACCCTTTTAGTGCCTGGTTCCACAGAGGCTAGAAGACAGAGTCAGAGCCACTTGAAAAGGAGTCACAGAAAGTTGTTAGCCCCCATGTACGGGTGCTGGGAACTGAACTGCAAGAGAAATGCTGAACCATCCCTCCAGGCCCTGCAGGCACTTTTTTTTTTTTTCTGTAGTTCCAATCACTGGAGAGACAGGCCTGAAATCCTAGCTTTCGGAGGGCGGAGACAGAGAAAACTCGTTTTAGGCTGGTTCGGTCTACATAGTGAGATCCTATATCAAACAAAGAAAATATTGCCTTTGATCCATAGAAAATCTTTTCCTCAGGAGGGCTTCAATTAGCCGGTCCCCCATGCCTTTGCATGCTGGAACACCCTGGGTCAGGAAGGCTCGTGAGGCCCAGCATCTGCATCGTTCTTCCCTAACACCCCTGGTCAGGACATACTGAAGGTCTGTACTTGGTGTTTAAGATGCCAGGCTTCTATTTCTCAGTCCTCCATGGGGTTTGGAGTCTAACCCCTCTTATACCCCATCTCTCTCTAATTTGGATCCCCAACCTGGAATCGCCACAGTGAGGAGACAAGGTGCGGTGGTTGAAAGGCATTGTGGGAAAAGGATGTAGAGAGGAAACCAACACTGGTTTAGGCCTCTTTGCTTTAATCAATCAGGGATATTAGGTCATAAGACAAGAGGCAGCAGCGTTCAGGGTGCAGCAGTGGTGGCCGCTGCACCTGTGGCCCCAGTTCCCCCTGTTCCCTGTGTTCCCCCTGCCGCCCGTGTCCCCCCTGCCGCCTGTGTCCCCGCAGCAGCTTGGTTTCCATCTGCGCCCCCACATTGACCAGCAAGTTTGAGGTCCAGAATACAGCACAGTTTTCCTATGGAGCATTTCCCCGTTGCAGGGTCTGTCTGGTACTCCCCTTTTCTGCACGTCTTCCTACAGGTGCCCAATTTGTTTGCACACTTTCGAACGTACCAGTTACCTGTAGAGAGAGAAGAAAGCCATCAAACTGGGACCTGAACAGACATAGGTAAAACCATGTCCAGGCATGGGTTGGTGGCCAGTGCCTTTAAGCCCAGTACTCAGAGGCAAAGGCAGAGACAGACAGATCTCTGTGAGTTGTGAGTTCTAGGCTAGTCTGGACTACAGAAGTTCCAGGACAGCACGGGTTATATCTAGAGAGAGCCTGTCTCAACAAACAAACAAAAACCCAAGAGCAACTCCTGCCTTCTGAGCGCTGTTTCTCCTAGGCTCTCGCCAATTGCTGTTCTATTTTTCTTAATCATATAAACTCTCTCTGAAAAGTAAATTAGATTTTCTATGTGCACATATGCAGAAGGACCCGTCATTTCTAGGGGTAGAATTCTGTACGCACTCACAGTGCCCCTTTTCCAGTATTTTAAACGGGAATTGTTTTTAATCCAGAAAATCTGAAACCTGTTTCTCGAAATGTAACAAAAACATGTACAAACACCCAAAGAGAAGCAGCGGCATATTTTAAAAGGGAATACGCAAATCACTGTGGGCATCTCTCTCACCGTTGCCAGAACAAAATCCAGGGCTCCTGCTGATGATGGGGGAGATTTTCAAAGTCTTTCCACATTTCTGAGGTCCTACACATGATAGAATCTGACTCTAGACTTGTCTTACATATTGTCTTGTTAGAAGCAGACACTTAAAGGTCTGGAGAGATGGCTCAGCGCTGCTCTTGAAGAGAACCAGAGTTTAGTTTCCAATAGCCACATGGCAGGTCACCTCGACCTCCAGTTCCAGGGGATCTGACACCCTCTTCTGGTTGCTATGGGTACTGCACCCTGGTAGTCCTCATGCATACAAGCAAACACTCAAACATGAAATAAAAAATAAATCTAAAGTGTAGACCATTTTGGAAGGATCAGCATAAAAATTTCTTACATATTTATATAACTAAACGCTATACCTATCTCTTTCTGTATATACCTATGTGTATATCTTTCTGTATATACCTCTATGTGTACTGAACTATAAGTGCATTCTATGGTTTTTGTTATTGTTGTTTGGGACATTTCACTATGTAGCTCAAGCTAGCCTGCCTCAGCCTCCTGAGTACTGAGATTACAGGAGTGACCCTCAAGGCTTGCCTGGTCTGCAGAGTAGGAGCCTGACTCAAAACCCACCAACCAACCAACCTGAAGAAAGGAGGACGCCTGTGTAGACAGAGCAGTTCTGTACAGCCTCCAACAGCACATCAGGGAGCCTCCTCCCAGGGGTACCTGTGTGTACGTCCACATCATATATAACTGTGAGCTACTACACCGTGTGTGGGAATGTGTAAGGATCTGAAAGAGACTCTGAGGCTAGTCCCTACCTCACTTTTGGTGGCTTAACTCATTCCTGAGTTAAGAACTTGGCGAGATTTTGGGAATAGCGCAATGACTAAGAAGGCAAAGTCTAGGAGAGTGGGGGCAGCAAAGCAGCCAGAAAGTGGAGAAAAACAGCCCGAGACAGAGACAAGAGGTGCAGTGGATGGATGTGTGTGGTTGACAGTCAGTGACTGGAGCGGCTCCTTGCTCCATTAAATCAGTCACTGGTCATGGATCTTACCAGCTGCTCAGTCTCCTCTGAGGACCTGAGCCATGCCCCGCAAAAAGAAAGTTCCGTGTCTTAGATAAAAGTTCTAAACTTATTTATAAGATATTTAAATGATATTAATAGAAAATGCCTTCTAACACCTGTCGGAAATCTGAGGCAGAAAAGTAAAGAGGTGCAAACCCACGTAATCTATTCCCATTAGCAGCAGGCATGCCGGGTAATGTCAGAGAAATGACACTCTCGGACAGAGCAATGGAACTTCCACTATATGCCTATAGGATCGGAGAGGTTCCCGGTGACACGTCAGTCAGGTTGTGTGCTGGTTTTTTTTTTTTTTTTTTTTTTTTACAATGATCTACACACATTACAAACCGCCATAGTCGCACAGGAGGGGGCTCTCCAAGTGGATGTCTCTAAAACGGCAGAAAAATGTAAGGAAATGACATAGGAAAATTAAAACTGATGTAGAGAAAACAGCCTTGGACTGAGTCAGAACTTCCAAAAACTTATAGAGCAGCCTCCCGCATCCAGCTCTCCCCCTCCTCTGTGATTGTTTACCACGTATTGTTCTCTTTGGCACAAGCAATCTGCACAGCTGAGCCTACGTATGCACATACCCCGCCTCGTTGCATTCTGTTCAGAGGAGAGTCTGTACCACAGTTTACCATTCAGTTAATCTGGGAATTCAGAAGGCCAAATTATTCTGTACAACTAATACATGCCAATCAAGAACCAAGGGCAGGAAGCAGGCTACAGATGTGTGTCAGCTGGTCATAATGTTTGGAATTGTTAGTCGAGATAAAGGGTTGCCAGGTTTCTTTATTTCCTTTTTTCTTTTTTCTTTTTTTTTTTCCGGAGCTGGGGACTGAACCCAGGCCCTTGCGCTCACTAGGCAAGCGCTCTACCACTGAGTTAAATCCCCAACCCCTTTCTTTATTTCTAAAACACTTCTTGGTTTTTGTTCAGGTTTTGTGGCTATAAGCGATAGAGTCACAGACAAGCAGACCGTATACTGTCATCCGGTAGGAGAACTGTGTTTGATGACGATGTGCCGGGTGTATCGATGCAGTGTGGAGAGGGTTTTGAGTGTTCCCACTACAAAGTTTATGAATGTTTATGGTGAATGTTTATGTGATGCTATGGTGACAGATGCTATATTCTAACTACTCTTTATTTGATCCATTTCACTATGAACCGTATAAAGATTTCATCTTATACTCTACAAATATGTATAATTGCATGTCAATCAAGAGTGAAGAAAGGCTGCAGGGGTAGCCCAGGGCCAGAAGCCTAAGAAGAGCAAGCTCTGAGTGTGGTCCCCGGCTCCACAAAAATGAGCTAAAATAAAAGCCACAGCAGTACCGTGTGCCTCAAAGCTCAGTGCCTGCGAGGTAGAGGTAGGCAGATGGTGAACTGGAGCAAGATTAGGCCATGTAGCAGGCCCTGTCTCAAGATACATAAGCTAATGAGGCAAAGCACAACTGGCAGGGTGTGGTAGTGCGCACCTGTAACCCCAGACCTTCAGAAGGAGAGGCAAGACGCTCAAGGCTTGCCTGGTCTGCAGAGCAGGAGCCTGGCTCAAAACCAACCAACCAGCCCGAAGGAAGGAGAGCGCCTGTGTAGACAGAGCTGTCCTGAAACAGCCTCCTATGGCTCCCCACATCCACACCTCTGTCTGTCTCCCCTCATCTACCACCGCAATCGTATAATCAGGAACCAGGGCTCCAACATAGAAGTAATACCATTGAGACATCTTCATGGTCCTCAAAGTGAAGCCAACAAGACTGGCCCCAAACGATAGGACAGGGGGACTCTAGATGCCACAGTTCCTCTGCCTCTGTTGGAAATGGTCCCTGGTTTCCTTTCTCTTCCCCAAGCTATGATCACAGAGAGGGCTGCACTTGGAGAGCCTTGAGGAAGTTAGACCCTGTTTCACAGCTCACTCGACGTTAGGGACTCATGTAGAAGATCCTGTTCTAGGCTGACTAATGTTTCTTTCTCCCCAAGAGTTTGCATTTACCTGTGACCAAGTGGGCCAGGAACATAATGATCATAAGAGCAGACAATAGGGACTTCATGGCTCCTGTCAGTAGGCAGTAGGTTCTATGGAGTCCAAGACTCTCAGGCAGTATGACTCTGGATGCAGATCCTTATTGTCCCTTAGGAGGAGCCTCGGCTCAGCCAGTAGAACAGAAGAATAAAGGCTACTGTGTCAACCATGACTTCGGTCTATTGGCCAGCAGCTCTAATTGAGAAAGCACCACCCAGAGGCCTGCACTAGCCATGCCTTCGGGGAAACAGGAAGACTTGGAGGTGTGAGCTCTCTTAAAGCACAGGGTGACTTACAGGGAAGAATTATAGGAGGCGTTTATATCGACTTTTTCACGGCTGGCGAGTTGCACCCGAGGGGTTTCACAGCCACCTGCCTTAGCAGAGGCTTTCGTTCACTGCAGTATATAAGCTGTCCGTTCATCTGTCCGTCTGCTCTCCTGAAGCACTGCGTCTGCTGGATCTGTCCATGAATTGTGCTTTTCTGCACATAGGTTGCCATAGGTAGCTGTAGATGGGTGTGGTTCTTCTCCTTAACAAAGGTTCACAGAGAAGAATTGAGGCTATCATTGAGCGAGGCGCCTACTCTGTTGGTAATCTGGGAGCTCAGATACTCTCTTCAAAATTAAAGTTTATTTCAAAATATTTATGTTTATTTAATGCTGTGTGTGTGTGTGTGTGCCTATGTGTGTGTGATCTTGAGTATACGCACGTGCACCACATGATTGCAAGAGCTTGCAGAAGTCAGAAGGAGGTATCAAAGGAGCCAACCCAAACCCAGCTCTTCTGCAATAGCAGCAAGAACTTTTAACTGCTGGACCATCTCTGCAGCTCAGTTATTATCATCATTATTGCATGGATAGGATGCATGTATGTATAATATGATGTCGTGGCTCATGGGAGGAGGTCAGACCACAAGTTTTGGGGAGTTGTTTCTCTCATTTGACCGTGGGATCTGGGGGTTGAGTTCAGGTCATCATGCCTGTGTGGTAAGTGCTTTTACACGCCGAGTCATTTTTTTTTCTGGCCCCACAGATTCTCCAGCCCCATTAAGTAGCCGCATTTAACAAGGCAATATGTAAGACAAGTCTAGAGTCAGAGTCTATCATGTGTAGGACCTCAGAAATGTGGAAAGACTTTGAAAATCTCCCCCATCATCAGCAGGAGCCCTGGATGTGTGTTCTGGCAACGGTGAGAGAGATGCCCACAGTGATTTGCGTATTCCCTTTTAAAATATGCCGCTGCTTCTCTTTGGGTGTTTGTACATGTTTCTGTTGCAATTCAGGAAACAGGTCTCAGATTTTTTTGTATAAAAGACATTTCAATTTAAAATACTGGAAAATGGGCACCATGAGTGCACGTAGAATTCCACACCTAGACATGGCAGGCCCTTCTGCATATGTGCACATAGAAAATCTATTTTCCTCTTCAAGCCAAGTTCGCATGATTGCCTTTTCTAGGGCCTCATTGTTGTGATAGACACCACAACCACCACACTTTTATAAAAGAAACATTTATTGAGACTGGCTTACAGTTTTAGAGATTTATTCCGCGATCGTCAGGGCAGGGAGCATGGCAGCATGCAGGCAGACACAGTGCTGGAGAAGGAGCTGAGGGTTGTACATCTGCAGGCAGAAGAACGAGACTGTGTGCCACACGGGGCATAGCTTGAGCATAGGAGCTCTCAAAGCTCGTCCTCAAATGACACACTTCCTCCAACAAGGCCGTGGCTATTTCCTAAGGGCCAAGTATTCAAACACATGAATCTATGGGGGTCCTTCCTATTCTTTTTTTTTCTGTCACTGACTTCTTTTACTTTTTAAAAAAAAATTGGATATTTTAAGTATTTACATTTCAAATGATATCCCCTTTCCCGGTTTCCCCATCCCCCACATCCTCTCCCCCTGCTTCTGTGACAATGCTTCCCCCTCCCACCCACCCATTCCCACCTGACCACCCTGGCATTCCCCTACTCTGGGGAATTGAGCCCTCACAGGACCAAGGGCCTCTCCTCTTATTGATGCTGGACAATGCCATCCTCTGCTGGAGGCATGTGTCCCTTCATGTGTACTCTTTGGTTGGTGGTTTAGTCCCTGGGAGCTCTGGGGTGTCTGGTTGGTTGATATTGTTCTTCCTATGAGGTTGCAAACCCCTTCAGCTCCTTCAATCCTTCCCTTAACTCCTCTATTGGGGACCCCATGCCCAGTCCAATGGTTGGCTGCAAGCATTCTCATCTGTATCAGTAAGGTTCTGGCAGAGCCTCTCAGGAGACAGCTATATCAGGCTCCTGTCAGCAAGCACTCCTTGGCATCTGCAGTAGTGTCTGGGCTTGGTGTTTGTGTATGGGATGGATCCCTAGGGCAGTCTCTGGATGGCCTTTTCTTTAGTCTCTGCTCCACACTTTGGTCATTCCTATTCAAACCACCACATTCCACTCACTGACCCCATAGGCTTGTAGCCATTCCATAAAGCAGAAATTCATTCAGGCCAACTTCAAAAGTACCCATAGTCGGGGCTGGGGATTTAGCTCAGTGGTAGAGCGCTTACCTAGGAAGCGCAAGGCCCTGGGTTCGGTCCCCAGCTCCGAAAAAAAAAGAACCAAAAAAAAAAAAAGTACCCATAGTCTATGTGAGTCTCAAAATTGTTTAAAAGTTCTAAGTCCAAAGTCTCTGTTTTGAACTCTCTTAAGTGTAATCTCCTATAACATCAAAATGAGAAGAAAACAGATCATATACTTCAGACATAATATGGTGCAGGATGTACGTTACCGTTCCAAACTGTAAGGAAGGTAGCATGGCGAGGAAGTATTAGACCCAAGAGAGACCAAAAACTACCTGGACAAACTCCAAACTCTACAGCTCCATGTTTGATGTCAAAGCGCTTGACTGAAACAAACTTCTTTCCGTTGGCTATTTCCACTCCCTGTTAGCAGCTCTCCTCAGCAGGTAGCCCATGGCTCTGGCATCTCCAACATCTTGGAGCCTTGAGGCGATCCAGGCTTCACCTGCACAGCTTCACACAGCGGCCTCTCTGGGCTTCCACACAGGGACATCCCTGCCACATGCCTGACCCAGCAGCTTTCCTTAGTCACGGAGAGCCTGTGCCATCACACCTGGATCTAAACTGTCCTTCAACTCATTCTTTACGAGATGGAAGCTTAGTTGGGTGGGGTCTTGCCCGGAGGTCATCACTCCCTTAATTCTACTTAATATTTTTAATCTTTAACCTTTATCTTCTGAACCCAGGATTTAGCTCTGGTCCACTTCCTGGTCCTCGCCCTCCCCCACCCCCTCCCCCCCATCCCATCCCCATCTTTGAACCATACGTTTTGTATTTTTCCTTGCTCAACTTGCTCCTTTTCACACGGAGTCTATTCTAGGCTGTTTAATTTCCTTTGCCAAAGCAATTAATCTAAATCTCAACGCTTTAACTTCAGGCAGACTCTTCAGACAGGGGCGAGAAAGCAGCCACATTCTTCATTAAAAGTATCACAAGAACGATCTCTAGGCAGCATACTGAAATTCTTCTCCTCTGAAACCTCTTGAGCCAGGCCCCCACAGTTCAAACCACCCTGAGAACCACTGTCTTCCATGTTTCTTCTAGTGTGGCCCGCCAAGCGTTGCCTCAAGTATCCCACTGCTCTCCTAACACAAACTCCCAATATCCACATCCTTCCAAGCCTGCCTGGGGCGGGGGGGGGGGGGAACAGGAGCCTGGACACCTCTCCAGAAGACAAGGGAGCTAGTATTACAGGGGCTGGCTAATTGAAGGCCTCCTGCAGAAGTGATTTTTAAAAAAAAAATTAATTAAAGGTGCTATTTTCTATGTTTGAGATAGGATTTCACTATGTAGACTGAGCTGCCTCAAAGTCAGGATTTTTTGCCTCAGCTATCCAACTCTGGGATTACAGGTATTTTACAGGTATGTGTCAGCAGACCCGTATATTTATGAAGTGATTGGAACGACAGAAAGCACCTGCAGGACTGGAGAGATGGATTAGCCATTAAGAGCACGTGTTGTTCTTGCTAAGCCTCGGTTTAATTCCTGACACTTCACGGCAGCCCTCAACCGTCTGCAACTTCACTTCCAGTGGCTGTGACACTTCCTTCTGGCAGATGTGGGAAGCAGGCATGAATGTGGCGCTCATACATGAGTGAAAGCAAATTATTCATATATCTAAAATTTAAAAAAAAATCACCCTTAAGGATTTTTTTGGAAGACCACTTTCTAAAACTGACTCTCAGTCACTCGGCCACTTAATGCAGGAGCTGAACCTAGGTGTCATCAAAGAACCAAAAACCCTAAACTTCTTTCTCTAAGTTTTCTTCTGAAAATATAAATCTATGTGACCTCGGGTTTAGCAAAACTTTTAAAACTATGATCCAAAGGCATGCATTATAAAGTTATCAATAATTTGATTTCATCATTTTTAAAAATAAATATTAAAAGATGAAAACGGAGAGACAAGCCACAGACTAGGAGACATTGTTGGCAAATTATATATTTATTCTACAGCTCTTGGATTTAGAACATATAATGGAAATTTTAAATGTATTTTTTAAAATTCATTTTATTTATCTTTGACAGTTTTATACATGTACACAGTAGGTCTGGATCAGATACACCTCCAACTGCCCCTGATGCACAGACATACATGCAGGCAAAACACTCTCACACATAGAATAAAAATACATATATCTTTAAAAAAAATAGAACACAATCTGGGCACAGTGACACACTTATAACTTCACCTCTTAGAGGTTGAGGCAGACGGAATGGAAAGTTTAAGGCCAGCTTGAGTTACATAGCAATTTCCAAGTCAATTTGTGTTACATATAGAGAACCTATACAAAGTAGCAGACAGAAACCCCTCAACCTGTTTTAATTAGCACATGTTAAGCGCACAGATTAATGAAGTTCACTGTGATCTCTTTCTATACATGCATCTACCTGCCTTATTGAATCCAGCCTTATATCACTCCCCTCCACAGCAAGCACTATTTTATTTTTAGATTGACTCCTTAAAGCTTCTGCAAAGAACACAAAGTATTTTTATTCTTCCTGTGGGTTATTTAACATAGTATCTTCCACCTCATTTTTCTGACTGGACTTCTTTGCAGCTGGATGATATTGCATTACGAACATGTACTCCATATTCTTTGTGTATTCTCGGTCAGACAGGCACTTACATTGATCCTATTTTACTGTGAATAGAAACTCAGTACATGTGATTGTGAAGGCACCTCCATGATGTTGACTTCATTTCTCTTGTCTATGTTCCTAGGATAGCTGGATCATTAGGAGGGCTCGGTTTGTCTGTTTTTGAGAAACATCATGCTAATCTTTATAATGGTTGTATAAACTCAACTTCATATTTCCATTAACAAGGTTTCTCCCTCTCCCTCTCCCCTTCTCCCTCCTTCTTCTTCCCTCTCTCCCTCTCTTTTTTCTCCTCTCCTTCCTATTTCTTTTCTTCTTTCTTTTGAGAAGATGTCTTGCTACACTGCTCAGGTTGGTCTCAAGTTGGTGAACTCACAGCACTCAAAGCAGTTGTACTGCCTCAGTACCCAAAACGCTGAGACCACAGGCATGTCACATTGTACCTTGTTTCTGAAGTTTGTTGAATGACTTATTTGGTTGATGATAGTTAGATGTTGAAGTTCCCATAATTTTTATATTGAATCCCAGCTCTCCCTTTAGGTCTTGGAGGATTTGCTTTATAAAAGTGGGTGCAGATAGGCTTATAATCCTCTATATTTTTTTTGGTTGTTGCTGACTTGATGCTGTGATCACTGTATAGTGATTTTGTCTCTGTGTAGTTTTTATTTTAAAATCTATTTTGTCAGATATAAATACAGGTATTGCTGTTCTCTTTGGACTTTTCAGTTGCTTGGAATATCATTTTCTGTCCTTTTACTTTCATTTAGGTGTGTGACCACTAGTCAGGTGAGTTTCTTGTAAGCAGCACAAAGTTGGGTTATTGTTGTTTTCCAGTCTGTTTCTCTTCGTCCTCCTTTTCCTTTTTTTAAAGTTTGATTTAATTTTTAATTTTTCATTATTTTTTCTCCTCTTCTTTTTTGTAGACAGGGTCTCTCTGTGTAGCTCTGGCTGTCTTGAAACTTGCTCTGTAGACCAGGCTGGCCTGAACTTATAAAGATCTACCTGCTTCTGCCTCCTGAGTCCTAAGATTAAAGGCATGTGCCACCACTGCCTGACCAATCTGATGCCCCCCTCTCTCTTTCTTTCTATCCTCCTTTATTTTATCTTTCTTTCTCTCTTTCTTCCTTCCTTCCAAACTTTTTATTGATTCTAAATTTCACATCATGCACCCCAATCCCACTCATCTCCCCATCCCTCCATATCTGTCCTCTGCCCTTGCAACCTCCCTTCAAAAGAAAACAAAAAGTAAAAAATAAAAAATAAAATTTAAAAAGTCTTTGTTTTGGAAGTTGTGGTGTGTCTCAGTGTGTCACACACTATACCCTTTTGTCCAAACATCTTTACTTGCAAATATTCATTGCAGTGAGTCATTGGTCTGGTTCAAGGCCTCTGGCTTCTGCTACACTCTGAATATTGGATCCTCACCCGGATTTCTCTCAGATATCCTATTGTTGCCCTGTGTCATGAAGATCCTGCAGTTTTTGTTTTGCAAGACTGGCTCCTTAAAATGCTCTAGGGGTTCACTGATGAGGTAGATGTTGGGGTGGACCAACTCAAAGCCCTGAATCTAGACCTGGATGATACCTGAGTTGGTCAGCTCACCAGGTCTCCCAAGGTCATGACTCCAGGGCCAGCTTTCCAGCACCGTCCTGGTGAGGTATCTAACCACTAGCAAGCAATCAAGTGAGCATATATGAACTAATTTCTCTGTGCTCTTGACTGTGGGTGACATGTGACTAGCTGTTTTAAGTTCTTGTCTTGGATTTCTCACAATGACTGAATGCAACCTGGAACTGTAAAGCTGAGGTAAGTTCCCTTTTCCCCATAGTTGCTGTTTTCCAGGGCATTTTTGTCACATTGACAGAGATGAAACCAGGACATTCCGATGGCTAATCTTAGCTGTCAACTTGACATAGGGAATCTCAACTGAGGAATTGCTTCCTGTGTTGTCTTAGGATTTTACTGCTGTGAACAGACACCATGAACCAAGGCAACTCTTATAAGGATGACATTTAACTGGGGCTGGCTTACAGGTTCAGAGGTTCAGTCCATTATCATCAAGGCAGGAATCTGGCAGCATCCAGGTAGGCATGGTACAGAGGAGCTGAGAGTTCAATATCTTGTTCTGAAAGCAAACAGGAGCAAACTGTTTTTCAGGGAGCTAGGATGAGGGTCTTAAAACCCACACACCTGGGGGCTGGAGAGATGGCTCAGTGGTTAAGAGCACCCGACTGCTCTTCCAGAGGTGCTGAGTTCAATTCCCAGCAACCACATGGTGGCTCACAACCATCTGTAAAGAGATCTGATGCCCTCTCCTGCTGTATCTGAAGACAGCTACGGTGTACTTATATATAATAAATGAATAAATAAATCTTAAAAAAAAAAACCCACACACCCACAGTGGCACACTCTCTCTAACAAGGCCACATTTACTCCAACAAAGCCATACCTTCTAATAGTGCCACTCCCCGGGCCAAGTATATTCACACCACCACATATGGGCAGGTCTGTGAAGTGTCTTATTTATTGATAACTGATGTGGGAGGGCACAGCAAACTTTGGACAATACCACCCCTAGGCAGGTAGGCCTGGGCTATGTAAGAAAGGGATCTGAAAGTGGGCCTGCAAGCAACCCAACTCTTCCATGGTTTCTGTTCCGGGTGTCTGCCTTGGATTCTTGATCTGGCTTCTTTTGAGCTGTAACCTGCAAGGTAAAATAACACTCTCCTCCCCACGCTGCTTTCGGTCATGGTGTTTGTCACAACAGAAAGCAAATTGGAACCGACCTCACAGATAGCCATGTTTTTATCAAGGTCAGGGAAGTTTTGAGTAAGTTTTCTACACTCTTCATCTTTTTCTCTTTATCTTCAGGTATTCGGGTTTTATCTTTTTTGTTTGTTTGTTTGTTTGTTTGTTTTCTTTTTTTTCGGAGCTGGGGACCGAACCCAGGGCCTTGCACTTGCTAGGCAAGCGGTCTGCCACTGAGCTAAATCCCCACCCCAGGGTTTTATCTTTATACAAACATCTGCATATCTGTATTCCAAAAGCAGACCCGCAAGCGTGACTCCTGACGGCCACTTCAGTTTGGTCCAAAGATCGCTATTGGCATCGTCCTTAAGAAACGGCTCCGTTCTGCTGAGTCAGCTTATTTCCTTCCACGATCCCAGGATTTCTTCTGAGAAAACCACCCGTCGCTATTCCTTGGCAAATCCATTCATTCCACTGGAATCATTTCACACTGGGGCCAGTGAAAGCTCTCTTCCCACACGGTTGGGTGAAGGCTGTTTGACATTGGCTTCTGGTAGCAACTGAAGATCCCAACTAGTGACTTTATCAGTCAGCATGGCTTTCCTTCCCTGTGATCCTTCCTGCTGTCATTAATGGGTCATTGGATTGCAGAAGGTCTCTTCTGGATCACTTGACAGCTCACACTCAGATGTCTTCTAGGCTTCTGTCTTACCCTTATAGGTGCCATTGATTATTTTTCTAAATATTTAGTGCCTCAGCTTGTCGTTAGTATTTTGAGATGCCCGAGGGTAGTGACCTGCACCTGAGAGACAGCTTGGAATCTGTTTGGATTCTCTTTAACTTCTACGGTGTTTGCCCCCTCTGTGGCCCAGGGAGACGATGAGTCTTTCTGATCCCACTGCACCACTCTACCTATGTTGAACTTTTTATTCATATCCCATATTATCTTCCCAATTTCCTGAAACTGTTTTACTCCAATCCCTTGGATCTCACGGAACCTTTCCAGAATAAATATGCTTTAAAGTCTCTCAGCCATATCCATCGCTCCGAGGAATTGTTATGTTCTTTGGAAAACATTCTCTTTCGCCTTATATTTGCCACGACTCTTCTCAGAGTCCTTGAGCTATTTTCCTCTTCTAGCATAATATGAACCTCCAGTTGGAAGGGTCTTACCGTAGCCAGCAATGCTCTTCCACAGGTACATACCTGCGATCCTGTCACTTGAGAGGCTGAAGCAGGAGGATTGTGAATTCAAACTAGGCTAATGAGTGAGTTCCACCACAGTTTGGACACACTAAGAATCGATCTCAAAAACAAAACAAAGCAAGTAAGAGAAGAGAGCTGCAGAGATGGCTCAGTGGTTAAGAGCACTGACTGCTCTTCCAGAGGTCCTGAGTTCAATTCCCAGCAACCACATGGTGGCTCACAACCATCTGTAATGGGATCTGATGCCCTCTTCTGGTGTGACTGAAGACAGCTACAGTGTACTCATACATAATAAATAAGTAAGCAAATAAATAAATCTTTTTTTTTTTTTAAAAAAAGGAAAGGAAACTCCCTCTTCTGAATTTAAGAAAGGGCGTGTTCCGCCATCACATCCTACCTATAATCCGTGGCTCAGGCACAAGCACGGAGATGTAAATATTCCATCACGCTGGATGCCTTCTCTTCTCTTATGTCCTTATGTATCCTCCGCTATCACTGTAGGCAGCAGCTTCACCTCCATCATCATTCCATGAGAGATGGGGGTGGGGTGGTCAGGACAGACGGCAGGGGGTTGACCCTTGAACCTGCACCTTCCCTGGTCTCCTTTGTAGCCCAGGCTACTCTCCAGCCTCTCATCCTTTATCCTCATCTTCCTGAGTGCTGGGATTATAGGCAACAGTCACGTGCCTTGCTCCCTACCCGTCCTTGAAGGATCCTTCTAGAAAAACCCCGGTGAACCTACACTACTTGAATAAAACTGCTAGCAATTGCATCACTTTCCACAACTGTGAGTTTCGGAGTTTGGAGAAGCAGGTTATGTGTACAGGTCACTACTCCCAAGCTGTCATTTCCACAGCATAACACAACCTAAGGCAATAAGGAAAAACAACCAAACCAAAACAAAAGCCAGAGATTCCAAGAGCCCATTTACACTTAGGTCTTCTCATATAGTATACTGTGTTCTCCAACAAATCCGGCATGTTCAGTAGGGCCAGCCAACCATCCCTTGCTTAGAACACCACAATCTCATTGCACTGACGGCCTTTGGGCACATCTCAGGGGCTGAGCAACATCACTGAACTTCAAGGGCAGAGCTGCGCGTTTGTGCCTCCATCCATGAGAAGATGCTGCAGATAGAGAGCTTTGATGACAGGTGGGAAGTGCATTGGTAGCTTTCTGAGTCTAAAGCCCCGAAGTCTTCCACATTCCTCCAAAGCCCAACAGCCCACTCTCTCTGGTACCAGTTTCTGTGCTAGTTACTTAAAAAAAAATTCTAATAGCACAACGTGATCAAAAGCAACTTGTGGAAGAAAATTTATTTGGCTCCAGTTCCAGAGAGACATGAAATTGGTGAGGACAGCACAACAGCAGGCTGCTGGAGCAGGAAACTGGCTCATGTCAGTTTGTTAGATGGCGGAAGACTGAAAATAGGGCAAGGCTACAAACTCTCAAAGCCCAATGCTCCATTTTTTTTTTTTTTTTTTTTTTGGTTCTTTTTTTCGGAGCTGGGGACCGAACCCAGGGCCTTGCGCTTCCTAGGTAAGCTAGGCCCTTCCAGGGCCTGGGCTAAATCCCCAGCTCCCAATGCTCCATTTCTTAAAGGCTCCGTAACCGCCCCAAACAGAACTACCAATAGAGAACCAAGGGTTAAAACACTTGCGTTTATGGGGGGCGGGGTGGCATTCACTTTCAAACCCCACAGCTGAGGGCTGCCAGTCACGTCCTGAGTGTGTTGATGAGATAATCGAGAGACAGAGACTGACAGGCGATGATAGAAATATGTCAGAAAAGAGCCCCGGGAGCCAAGGCATGCAGGCAGCCGTCAAAGCAAAAAGAAAAAGGAGATGTTTTTTTCTAGTAGCAACTGATTTTAGCTCAGCCGGTTTAGCACTTCTGACTTCCAGAACATAAACTATAAATTCCACACGAGACTGGAGAGATGGTCCAGTGGTCAAGAGCGATGGCTGCTCTTCTAGGAGATCCAGGTCTTAGCACCCCGTGGCCACGCTCAACTGTTTGCACCGGTTCTTGGAGATCTGATGCCCTCTTATGGCCTCCCTGGGTACTGCATGTATGTGGTGCCTCGGCATCCTTTCAGGCAAAAACACCGAGACGCATAAAAGAAAATATCTTAAAAATTGTACGTGATTAATTTTGAGGGTTTTGCTTGCTTGTTCTTGAGACAGTGTGCCATACATTTCATAATGGTGCAGACTCACGGGGCATCTGAAGCTGAGGACGACTCTGAGCTTCTGACCCTTCTTCTGTCTCTCCGTCCTCAGTGTGGGGTTAGAGTCTTGAACATCCACACCAGGTTTATGCAGAGCCCGAGGATCACATCCTGAATCCCCTGCAGACTACCCGACAACGTGCCAACCGAACGATAGTCTCAGCCCAAATTGGTGATTTAATCTGACAAAATTTATAGAAAAAACAATAGGTAATTAATTCCAATTTTGGTAGCTAAAAGTGCTACTGGACCCCAAACAGTGAGGGGACTTCACATGGGGTCAGGCAGCAGTGGGAAGCACTTAGAGGCAAATGGTGTAGAACGTCAGATTGACTTGAACGTGTTATTGAGGAAGCTGCGTGTGAATAAGTATGCAGAGGAAACTGGGGAACGTGGTAAAGAGAGCCTGGGTGAAGATGGGACCAGTGGGCACTAACGCATGCATACACTGCTGCTTAGGCCCACGCAAACTCCCTTCATTGTTTTGGGTACAGTAGCACTATTAGCTACCAAAATTGAAACACACACGCATGCACGCACGCACAGAGAGTGGAGTTGGAGGGGGTAGGGAGGTAGGGGTGGGCATGGGAGGACTTAAAGGGAGGAGCTGAGGTGAATATGATCAACGTGCATTTTATAAAACTCTCAAAGAATCAGTTAATATATTTAAAAACAACACTGAATTAAAATAAGAAAAAAAAAGCAAACAAACAAAATACCAAACTGCACCTGCCTCTGGCACCAGCCTGGGCTTGGCTGACTTCTCGTTGGCAGACGCTGTGGCTGCTGCCTCCTCCGAAGGGAGGGTTAGCCAAGTCCAAAACATAAGCCCCGTGCCACAGACAGGCAGGATCGGAATGGTAGTGTTTACACTGGAAACACCCTGAAGTCTTGGTTTAAAGACAGAGTCTGCAATGCCACAAAGTGGCCCTCCACCAGGAAACCTCAGCTCAAGTCTCAGACTGTTACGGGAGAGTCACAACACTGTGCCCGTTAACCACCGATGACAATGGAGAGAATGAGAAGTAAGACAAATTAAGACCCGGGAATGTAATCCTGGCCATGCTGGGACTAGGAGCCCTGTCACCAGAATCCATCTCTGCTTCCCATGGTTTTTCACCTTGAAGAGCCATCGGGGTGCTGGACCAGTTTCATCTACACTCCTGGAGCTGGCAAGGCAGCTGCTGCTGAGGGCTGAGGCTTTGGCCATCTCAGCTCAGGAGGACCTGCCCCTGGATCTCTTCCTACCAATGTTCAAAGAAGTCTTTGCCAGCAGACAAATTAACAACCTAAAGACCATTGTATATGTGGAGAGAATATCTTCTGTATTGAGTGGATGTATCACCTGTCAAAGAAAAGAAAGCCTATGGCTTATAGGAAAGGGTAGAATAGAAGGTGGGACATCAGGGAGGCAGAAAGAATTGTGGGATAGAATCTTCACCTGGGGAAGATGTGACCAGTCTGACACACGGTTCCTGAGCACAGGTGAGCAGCCACGTGGCAGAATGTAGATTAGAATAACTGGGTTAATTTGAGTTATGATCCAGTCGGAGAAGAGTCCAGGTATACGGCCATTTTCAAATATTCTGAGTCTGAATCTTACCTATTTCTGGGAGCACGGGGCTAGAAGGAAGAACCCGGATTCAACTTCTGTAGGTGTCCTGCCAGTTTTTCTCCTACTTCCCTGTGGGGTCCCTGATGAAGACCCCTGTCTTAGTCACCGCTCTATTGCTGGGAAGAGAGGCCATGACCAAGGCAACTCATAAATGAAAGTGTTTAGTTGGGGGCTTGCTTACAGTTTCAGAGGTTAGTCCAATGTCCTCATTGCGGGGGTAGCATGGGACTGTAGCTGCAGCTGAGAGCTACATCCTGATATGAAGGCAGAGACAGAGAGAGGGAGGGAGGGAGGGAGAGAGAGACAGAGAGAGAGAGAGAGAGAGAGAGAGAGAGACAGAGACAGAGAGACAGAGAGACAGAGAGACAGAGAGACAGAGAGACAGTCTGGTGTCAGCTTTTGAAACCTCGAAGCCCACCCCCACATGGCTGGCTTCCTCCAACAAGGCAGCATCCTAATCCTTTTTAAATAGTGTGACTCCCTGATGGCCAAGCATTCAAACATACGAGCCTATGACAGTCGTTCTTATTCAACCATCACGACCCCTAGCATGGAAATTGCATAGGCTGTGATATGTTGACTGTGTGGAAGGTTTGCCAAGGAGGCAGGAACTCCAAGTGCTCTATGTGGGTGTCTTGCACCCCAACTTCTAGGATGTGTGGGCTGGGGCTGAAGATGGTGGCTGCTCACCAGAGACCACTTGTCAGAAGCAAATAGGGAAGTGGTCCTTGAAAGTGTCGGCTGATTTTGCCTCCAACCTAGGGAAGGACATTTGTACATGAAAGCTTCCCCGAGACAGATGGCAGTCCCTCTCCTGGTCTCAATATCTGACTGCATCTGAGAATTTTATCTTAACTGTCCATTTGTAAGCTCTGTCTTTACTTCTTAAGGGAGTGCCCAAAGCCATTAATCTCCCTTTATCTTTATAGTCAGATGGCGGCAAAGCAATTTTGAGGAGTTAAAAAAAAAAGTACTCTGTAAATGCATACAATGAGAAAATTTCAGCTAAATATTAATAAATTATTTTTTAATATCTACCAGGGGCCAGTGTTTGTCCACTTTGTACCTGAACACTCCTTTCAGTTGTCTGGTGTGCGCACACACAGGAAGTCGTTTGTTCTGGGTGGGTCAGCATCTTCACCGTTAAAGTTGTTTGAAACTTTTGAATGTAAAGATCTCGTATTCAAGGAAAAATGTCATGGAAGGAAGCTCTTCTTTCGAATGGCTTAAGGAAACCTTGGGCTTTTCCTCAAAGGACCCATATACGCCTCACCTCTCCCTAACTTTGCTGCTAGTCTCTGCCCGATTTAAGTTCTTATTAAGAAACTCCTTGGGTCAAGGGTTTCTCTATAGACACCTTGGTGAGTGGGGGAAAAAAAGGAAGAGAAATCCAGTGGTTCGCAGAAGGGCTAACCTGTACTGTTTCTGTCTTATTTATGAAGCTGGATATGGTGTACAATGCCACACCCTCGATTAAATGTGAAGGAGACCGATGCTTATGGGCGTATAGAAAAAACAAAATTTGGACCAAAAAATTTACCAGTAAGTACTGTTAGGATATGTTTTCTATTAAAAAAAAGAAAATAATCAAATATAAGACTTTATTCATAAATATTCAAACAACTGTACCCTCAGGTGTGGAAGAAACCTACTATATCTAAAGATTAAGAGGAAATGGGAGACTGGAGAGTTGGCCCAGGGATTAAAAGCCCCCCATGCTCTTGCAGAGGACCTGACTTCAGTTTGCAGCAACTGTGGGCAGCTCACGCCTCCTCCAATGCTGGTTCAGGAGGTCCAATGCCCTCCTCTAATGACTGAGGGCACTCCACCAAATAGGGCATGTACGTATACCTTTAAAAAATCCACGGAAATCCCGGAAAGTAACTACATATGATACTTATGGCTAGCTGGCATGTAGGTGACAAGAAGCAAGTCCAATACTCATATGGGGTATTTTGGGGTACATCTTGATGAGGTAGTGGATGCTATCCTTGTAAAACTACCCTAGTCAAAATGGATATTATTAAAATAAAAAAAAAAAGAATTGGTCTGGAGAGGTAGCTCAGTGGGCAAAGCACTTGGCACACAAAGGAACCAAGTTCGCATTTCCAGAAGTCATATAAATCCAGGTATGGTGTATGTACATGTAATTCCAGCTCTGTTCAGTGAGACAGAAGAATACAGGAGCATCCCTGGATGCTCACAGGCTCGATGGTCTGAGGTACCCATGAGGTACCCAATGGCAAAACACAAGAGGTTTTGTCTGAGACAATGTAGAGGGCAAGAATCAACACCCGAGGTTGTCCTCCAACCCTCCACGTGCACATTGTGTTATGTGAGTGCGCGCGCGCGCGCACACACACACACACACACACACACACACACACATTATAAAGAGAAAAATTAAATAAAAAATTTAAAAAGCTGCTAGTGAGAATTTGGAGTAACCAAGTCCTTTTTACAGTGTTTTTGGGATGTGAAGTTATACAGCTGTCATGCAGAACAGAATAAAACTCCTCAAAAACCTAAAAATTGACTCCAGGTTTAGCAGCCTACGTTTGGGGGTACATCCAAAAGAAATGAAATGAGCGCGCAACGGGACCCCTGCGTGCCCTGCTCATTGCTGCATTATTCACAACGGATGGTTAACAGGGATATCCATCAGCACATATGTCACAGGGTGCTGTACATACACAATGAGACACCCAGTCAAAATAACTCTTGCCATTTGTAGAAAATGGGTGTTTCTCTTAACATGTTAAGTGAAAGAAGTTAGATACAGAAAACCAAATGCCACATGTTCTTGGCCCTCTGTTTATGCTAAAAATCAGTCTTATGTGAAATGATGCCACTGGGTCGGAGGCAGTAGGAAGGTTGAGAGAGGCTGGCTAGTGGGTACCAAACACAGCCACACAGAAGCAGCAAGCCCCAGCCCTCCATAGGCCAGCATGTTGATTAAACGTATGACCACCTAGTCTGTATTTTATTAGTAAATAAGACAAGAGCTCTGACTTTCCAAATAGAAGAAAATATAAGTAGAAGGAACTCTGAGCTACCATGATTGGAAATCCCACGTTGTACATTATACATGCATGAAATAATCATATGACAGTCCATAAATATGTACAATTAAAGGAATAACCAAACACCCATACAATACACCATTGTTCAGTTGAAACTGAACCTAGCCTGTATATTTTAATAAGTCAAAGGGACCTAGGTAAGGAATGTAAGCCTGAGAAAGAAAATTCTCATATCTAAAAGTCATTTGGCTCCTGTCCTGACTCTAGCACATAAGTCTATACCCATGGCTATACAATTTCTGACACAAGCCCAGATTGGTTGCATTGGCTTCTTGTTCTTACTCTGGGAGGTGTTTATATTCCCGAAACGAAAGAAGACAAATTATTTAAGTAGTGTTAGACATCAGAGTGAATGGTCCAGTGGCCTAGGGATGGGTGGGTGTGATGACTGTAAGGTTGAGTGCCTTGCCAATGCCAGCAACATTGGTAGGCGTTCCTATGGATGTTTTATCCAAAGTTATGTCATCAATATATCTGGTCGTTGGTGAAATGGAAGTGTTCTTCCATGTCACGTTCTCTGGGTGGACCGAGGTAGGTTTTGGGTGTGCACTTTGGTCTTCCGCTAGTGTTAGGAGAATGCAGCAGTTTGCTTTGTTCCTACACAGATATATGTACCGTTCGTCACCTCGACATCGGACTCGGCAGCGCCCTAAATTATCCTTCCAGCATTTTGGTGGCATTCTCCTCCAGGCAGCTGCAGAGAATAAAAAGTAAATTAAAAAACTCAATTCTAGCATAGACATAACTTCCATTCAATCAAAAACTTGCCTTTGCCCTCTAGACTAACACCAATGCAAATTCTACGATGCTGAGACAAGAAATATAAAACATTAAAACTGTGATATGTTATGCACCCTCAAAACAATGCAGTGGAAGCATGAGAGAGAGAGAGAGAGAGAGAGAGAGAGAGAGAGAGAGAGAGAGAGAGAGATTAAACCTAGCCTCTTTTCGTTTGTTGTTTTGGTTTTTTGAGACAGGGTTTACTCTGCATAGCCCTAGCCATTCTGGAACTCGCTCTGTTGACCAGGCTGGCCTCGAATTCAGAGATCTGCCTGCCTCTGCCTCTTGAGTGCTGAGATTAAAGGTGTGCACCACCCAGACTCTTAAGAAGTATGGAAGAGAGAAGGAAAGGTCCACAGGGGGCAAGGACTGCTTCAGAAAAGAAGCAGCGATGCTCCATTTTTGTGGAAGAAGTTGTTGAGTGTATGTGAGAGGTTTCAGGCAAGGTAACATGTCTCAGGTATGATGTACAAAGCCCAGAGGTCACAAGGCAGAAACGAATATGAGGTAGTAGGGCCAAACCCCCAATTCCTTTACAAATTCAGTGTTTTTAGCTTATTCAGAACATGATGAAAGTTTAATGGCTTAACTGTGTTCTAGGTTAGTCAGTCCTGGGAGCCTTGTTGAGGGGCGGGAAATAGTAGGATGAAGCAGTAGTAACAATACACTTCCAGGAGTAGTGTATTGTTACATTGTTATAAACTAAAGCTCTTCCAAGCCAACCTATTAGTGGCTGTAACTAAAATGTTGCTGTAGACAGGTGGTTTGGATACAAGGTAAAGGAAACAACAAATGGTTTCTGAACCATGAAGGTAGATGGAGGTGTGTGCTATTCACAGAACAACAATTGAGAAGAAGAAAAAAAAAATAACAGGGCGGGGCAAGAATTTGCTTTGGGGCACATAACAGGATAAACCCAGGGTGTCAAGAAGTCAGTGGGAGCTCAGGCTAAAGGTGTCAAGTGCAGATGTGAATGTCAGAATCAGTGCTTATAGACAAAAGTTAAAGTTAAAGCCACAAAACAATATGAGAGGAACAAGAGAGGTGATCAAGTTCCACTAAAGCTTCAAGACCACATAGAGTCTGGGGCTGTAATTCAGTTAGTCCGATGCTTAGCAATCAAACCTCCAACCACGGACGACTGAGCCTGTGTTGAACATCTGAAATCCTAGCTTTCTGGGTGTGAAAAAGGAGAATCAGAAATTTAACGTCACCCTTGGCTATGTCTCTATTTAGAGACATTTTATAAATTCAAGCCAATTCATTTATGGAGATGGAAGAAAATCTTTATAAGCAAACTGCCACATGTTCAAATTTAGTGAGTCTTTTATAAGTACATGAAGGCTCTTTAAGAAAAATTAATAGGCAGGGGCTGGAGAGATGGCTCAGCGGTTAAGAGCACTGACTGCTCTTCCAGAGGTCCTGAGTTCAATTCCCAGCAACCACATGGTGGCTCACAACCATCTGTAATGGGATCCAATGACCTCTTCTGGTGGGTCTGAAGACAGTGACAGAAATTAGATAAATAAGTAAGTAAATAAATAAATAAATCTTAAAAAATTCAACAGGCAGGTGTTTCAGAAATCTAGTGGGATATAATAAGACTCACAACCACAGCATCTGAATTCAAATCCTAGGAGACATCATTTCACTTAGCAGATTGCAATCTTGAACGATTAAAATAGAAACATGAGACAAGGGGACTGGGAAGATAACATATAGCTGGTAGTGAAGAAAGCAGCCTTTGATAGCTCTCTCTCTCTGTCTCTGTCTCTGTCTCTCTCTCTGGAAAAAGCATACATTTGTTTATAAGATCTCCTTGAAGAATTGTTGGTGACAAAGAGTTATTTTCCAGCCTCAGTGAAGCAACACTTTTCTCAAAGGCTATCTGCCAACCAAATATAACAAAGGGGGCTAGCATTAAATATAATGGGTGTGGTGGCTCATGCCTGCGATCTCAAGATGTGGGAGACGGACACCGGAAGACTGCAAGTTTGAAGCCAGCCTAGTTAACACATGAGCTCTTATCTAAAAAAAAAAAAAAAAACTCCCCAAGGCATGCTAATACATTTTCAGAATGATCCGCATGGTTCATTTACAGCTGAATTCATAAACATGTATAAGGGACAAACATCTAAATAGATTAATATATACTAGAGCATCCTGGAAACTAGTGGCACTGATTGGTCCTGAAGGGTGAGACTGAACCAGGACTTTTAGGTTGGAATGGTGTGTTCATTTTCCTTAGACCAGTTGTGTGGGTTTTCTTATACACAAACCAATGGCAACCATTTCTCAATAAAAACAGGGAACCAAAAGTATCAGTGTTTTAAAGAGGGGGACAAGGGCTTCATATTGACCGGAAACAAGAGGCTCTTCATCAACCGCGTGCGCCTTCCCACCACAGCTTTAGCCTTACATTGACCACAAACTTAGCGTCTCTTGCACAAGACAGCTCTGCAGAACATGCAGCCTGGGCTCCTTGACTGCATCTCAGACCAGTGAGAGTCTCCCTCTCAGGACTAAGGATAGTTTAACATGGGAGAAAGGTTAGGTCCGTAGGACACGGCCATAAAGTAGCTACAGGAAAAGAGTAGGGAGGTAAAACTGACACCGAGTGGTTGTACAGAAAGATCCCCAGGGCAGTTCAGTGTGGAGGAGAGTCTTGCCTTCTGGAGACTCATCTCAGAGGACTCCCCAGATATTTGGATGCCTGTGGCGGAAGAATATGAGAGAGTAGGGGCGGGGCTGCCGGAAGAAGACCCCTCTCTCCTTCCAACCGATCCGAGTTGAAATGACGCTCCTCACCACCCTCAAGGATGGCAGGGTGGGGGTGGAAGGGGTAGGCTCTGCTCAACAACTCACCCAAACTCCACCTTCCCCATTTTATAAGGTCCCATTACCTTTGGTCACCTGAGTTAGCAACCCACAGATAATGAAGGCCAGTGTTGGGAAAAGCATGGCTTCAGAGAGAGCGAGAGAGCGATCTATGTCCGGAGGAAGCCAGAATGCCTTATCCAGCAGGCGATCTAGGTCTTGAGCTTTATTGGTGTCATGAGTGATGAACCGGAGAAGAGAGCTTGCTAAGCCATCTGGCCTGTCATACCAATCATTTGCATGACACCATCATGCCCAGCACGAGAGATAATCCAAGGAAAACAAAACCTAAGGAAACAAGGTGTAATCCTGCATGGGTTGATGGGAAGAACTCCCAAGAGGAAGCTTCCTTCAAACCTAGTGGGGTCAGTTTCTTCTCTGTCCCTGTGCAGCACCCGTACACATCCAACACTAGTAGAATGGTGTGGGACGTTACCACTGTGGCAGACCAGTGGATCATAGTATGTAGCAAAGTGTTTGTCTTTTCTCCCAGTGTGAATCCCCGTGAAAGAAGGGAGATGCAAAAAAGAAAAAAAAAATGCACAAACAGAAAAACCTTTGAAACCCTGACTCCATGGGCCATTAAACAGAAGAGATCAGGAATTGCAAGTCAAAACAGAAAAACAGGATTTACTATGATTGTCTTTTCTCCATTGTATAGTCTCCTTGTCCCCACTTCTCCAAAGAACTAAGCAAGAAACTGTGTATTGGGAAAGGCGAAATATTTTTCATTATTTTATATTTTATTTTTGCTTTCTTGAGAGAGATTCTCTTTACCTAGCCCTGGGTATCCTGGGACTCACTATGTAGTCCAGGCTGGCCTTGAACTCAGAGATCTGCCCGCCTTCGATACACTGTGTCTGCCTCTTTTTGCTTGCCTGTTTGTTTCATTTACAACCCAAAATCTGAAATTTTACCTTAGGAAATTAAAAAAAATGAGAAAAACTCCCTTAAGATGAGTAGATGAAACCCCCAAGAGCTAAATACCATGACACCGACAGTGGGAGGCTCACAGAGTTGGGCCAACGAAAGCGAGTTCATCCAGTGCGTTTGCTGGATGAGCCTGCAGCTATGCCCACAGTGAAGATGGACTCAGGTGGTCACAATGTGGACTGAAAGGGAGGTCGTCACTATCAACCCCACTGGTGGTAAGAGGGCAGTCACTGAATGCAATGTTACGCCCACAATGTTTATTGATAGGTGAGGCGAACCAAGTCCTTGGAAGCAAACAACCTGACAGTGAAAGGTTACCCAAACAACCTTGCACCTGACTCACAAAACTAAATTAGCAGTTTTCAACCTTCTCTCAAAGAAATAGTCAAGCCTAGATGGCTTCAATGGGGCAGATAAGCCTCAGATCTCAACAGGCAATTTTCCAAAGAAGACACATGAATGTTTGATAAAGAGATGTTCAGCTCACTGACATTGGATTGAATGTAAAATAAAACCACAAAATGCACCCCCAGGAGAATGTAACTTACTAAGAAGTTCACTGCAGGGGCTGGAGAGATAGCTCAAGAGCTAAGAGCACTGGCTGCTTTCCTAGAGGACTCAGGTTCGATTCCCAGAGCCCACAAAGTGGTTCAAAACCATCTGTGACTCCAGACTCAGGGGTCTGATACTCTCTTCTGGCCTGGGTGGACACTACACACATATGGTACACAGATATGCATAAAGGCAAAACACTGTGCCCATAAAAATAAATTAATAAAAAGAAAATTAGTGGAGATAGCAAATCCACCAGTTATGAGGATTAAAAGGGGCAAAAACCATGGGAAAGGGAACATAAAGCTTCTAGAATATTACTCTCCACAGCGGTTCCCAAGGAAATAAACAGTTCAAAGGTTACAGTGTGCTTCACTCTAATTTAAAAGCTTTAAGTCAGTGGTTCTCAACCTTCTTAACGCTGCAACCCTTTAATGCAGTTCCTCGTGTTGTGGTGATCCCCGGCCATAAGATTATTTCAATTGCTACTTCATAAGTGTAATTTCCTACTGTTATAAATCATAATGTAAGTATCTATGTCTTAGGTGACCCCTGTGAAGGGGTCGTTCAATCCCAAAGAGGTCCCGACCCAAAGGTTGAGAACCACAGCTCTGCATGATTACGGAAGAGCTCACAGGGACTCAAGAGAGATATACAAAGTTTAACCAAATGAAGACACAGGAACCAGGGATTCCACAGAGGGGAGATTTCTGTAAGAGTTAAACAGAGCCTTGGAAATGAAGGCTGGATAAGGAGACGAGTGAACACGGTTGCAGGTCACCAGCAGGCCAGCTCAAAGAGAAGAAAGAGTATCCAAATTTGAGGACAGGTTTTAAAAAAAAAATACTCCAAACACACAAAAGAAAAAAAAAAAGATAAAGAAAGACGATTCCCTGCAGCTTGAATCTCCATTGCTCCGGTTTGGAAAGCCTAGTCTCTGGCTGAGAGTCCGAAGCTGAGAGGTTGTGGAACCTTAGAAGGTTCCAGACGGCACAGCGCGTGACTAACGTGCAGTGTAAGCTTCTGATTAGCTCGGCCTCTAGTTCCAGCCCCACACTCTGATTCTGCTTCCTCTCCTGTTATGGACGGAAATGTTCTAGAACCATGGGTCAAAATAAGTCTTCCCTCCTTTAAGTTGTTTTTTTTTTTTTTTTTTGGTCAGGTATTTTTGGTCACAATGACACAAAAATAAGCAACATACGAGATTCCCTAGACCTTTTGGAAAACCGTCAGGTGGGAAACACCAGCATTTTAGACCTAAAGGCAGGAGGAAAAAGCTAAAGGCTTTTAAAAAGAGAACCTACTCAATGAAATGGCGTCAACAAAACCCCGCCCATCTTGGAGAGCACGCGGACGTCCACATGCAGAAGGCTTCCCGAAACCTAGCAGACGTGACTAAGATCTTTGTCCCAGCTGATCACAAAACACCGAGGTGCAGGCAGGTGCAAGAGACAGCTCAGTGGATGAGAGCCTTGGCTACTATTATTGCAAAGATCTGCGTTCAGTTGCCAGCACCCGTATGGTGTTTCACGACTGCTCTAACTCCAGGTCCAGGGTATGTGGAGTCCTTGTCTAGCCTCTGCTAGCACCAGGCATGTACGTGGTGCACATGAATACACGAAGGCAGAACACTAGTATACTCGAAATATAAATAAATAAATAAATTTTTTAAAGTAGACAAAGGAAAATTAATATGCAAAGGAAAGCATAAAATCACATTTAAGAACACTCCTATCAGGTAACAGCATGTTTCTTTAAAGTCGTATACCACAGGAAAGAATAGAATGACGTAGTCCAAGTCCTGGAAGAAAACAGCTGCCAACCAAAATTATTATACAAAGCAAGGATCGCTTTCAGAAATGAAGACCTTCAAGGCAGCCAGAGAATTTGTGAACATCAGACTACGCTTACAAAAGACGCGTGAGGGAATCCTATCTCCAGAAGTGGAGTAGAGACGCGTGTGAAAGCACAGCTGTCACTAGAAAGGCTGATTCAAATGCTAACATTGTAATAAGTCACCCAACTACAGGGGAGCAAGAGTAGAAAAAAAATCCAGCAAAGATATCCAACTAGAATACAATCAACAAAATAACGTTAAAATGTGCTTACCTGTCAAGCGTGAACTTAAATGTAAACAGACTAAATTATCCAATAAAGAAGAGCAGACCAGGCAAAAGCATAAAGAAATTGAATGCAATCAAACGCTGCCATCCGGAAACTCACCTCACCCATAGAAAAGCGTCCAGATGGACAAAAAACAAAAAAAGCAAACAGGCATAGTCTGTACTTACACCTAATAAAAGTAGCTGAGACAAAAAAATTAAGAAGGCCAAAGGAAAGGATGGTTGAAGGACCAATTCAACAAAAGGCATGATTATTACAAGTCTCCGTGTGCCTAACATAGAGCACCCGTTTCTATAAAACAGACCCAGAAGGAAAGAAAGATAAACTTCAATACAACAGCAGTGAGTCACTCCCATACTCCGCTCTCATAGCAGACACAATAGCCAGACAGATCAACACAGAGGCATGAGGAGTGAGGTGTGCTGGGGACCAGACAGACAGACGGATGGGATAGTCAGCACAGAACTACCCAGTATATACAGAGTAGGTTTTTTTCACTCCTGTGAAACTCCCTCTAGAACATGCCACGCACTAAGTTACAAAACAGATACTGGTAAATGAATTAAAAATGATGTTCTATACATCTTCTTATCACAATTAGACAGAGCTACAAGTCAATAATAAAAAATTAGGAATTATACCACGGAGTTTTTTAAAAGAAATTTTCGCTCTGGAACCCTGGTCGATCTGGAACTTAACTACATAGACCAGGCTTGTCTCAAACTCACAGAGCTGGGGATTAAAGGTGGAGCAGGCCTTTGGATGAACTTAAAGGAGAACTAACGGTGGAGAGAAATTGTCTTCAAACTATCTATACACTAAAGAACTTATGCCCAAGAGACAAGGGCTTGGAAATTAAGCAACTAAAAAGAGCCCACGTAGAAAATGGGCACAAAACAATAACAGACATTTAGCAGATGAAGCTATGGATGACAAGAAACACTTGGAGGAAGTCTAAGAGCAGCAGTCAGGAGAGAAGTACAGCTTCAGACCAGGAGGGGACACGGGATGCTAGGATTAAAACAGTGAGAAATGACAGCTGGGTGTGGGGTGCACATCCATAAACTCTGCATTTGGGAGCACAAGACACAGGATGGAGAGACTGAGGCGAAGAGCGGTTACACAGTGGATTGTGGGGCCCCCAAGCTACTACAGTGACATGCTGCCTCAAAAACCGAGAGGTGGGAGACAGTACTCCTGTCCTAGAAAATACTCCATAAGTGCTCATACTGTGAATGTCACTTGGCAACAAAAGGAAGGAACCAGGAATCGGAACAGCAACCGCAGGAGGCTGCCCGCTAGAATTCCGAGCACCCAGCATTCTCAAAACCACTAAAGTGGTGGAGGCGAGAACCCCATTGTTTTCTAGAGATGGCAGGTGGTGAGGTGAAGGCTGGATGGACTGGAAAGGATCATAGTGACCGTGTGTCCCCAGGAAAGCCTGTTGCCCTCTCTGAACTTCAGTTTCCAATTCCATAGAGTGGTCATTGTCACCCCCAGCCCCACGTTACGGTTGATTGTATTTCACCTTACAAACCCTCCTGCCACGTCATCGATGACCTGATGTTTCACTTCTTTTCACAGAGACATCACCCTCGTTTTACTGGCCTGAGCTGCGTTATCTAAAACAGCACCAGATCCAGCCGTGGGTTTGTTCTCGAAGGGATTAGATGTGCCCTACGGTATCTGCTATACGTCACACTGCAAGCGACACCAGAACATGCCAGGGGCGTGTCATTCAGCCTAGATAAGCTTCAGGTGGAGAGAATGAAGTCAGATTGAAATATCACTTAAGAGTAACCCCAGGCCCAGAGCCCAGCCAGAACAAACCCCGCACAGCCGTGTGTGGTCTGATGTAGGTGGCCCTGCCATTCCTGGAATTTCAGCCAGATTTATTTCTCCTCACCTACTCTAGGGCAGCACACTCTCCTCCTGCACTTGTTAGAATCTCCTGTCTTGGGGCTTGGCCCTCGGTGTTCTTTCTGCTCGGGAGACTCTGGATACTCAGAAGGATCAAGTTGAGTCCGCAGGACACTCAGGTCACAGTTAATGTCCTGTCACTTCCTCATAGATTCCTTCCTCAACTACTCTGCCTACGGTGTTCACACATAGCACACACATATGCACACGCACACAGACACACACAGAGACATACACACTAGGGCACACACACTACGACTACACACAAAAACACACCCCCAAGGCACACACTCAAACACACATACACACAGACCATGATACACACACATAAACACACATACACACTATGACCACATATACACAACACCATGATGACACACATACCACACATCCACCACATATATACAACGTGTCTACACACACACACCAGACACACTAACACCATGATTACACAAAAACACTCCCTCACCTCCACCCCCCCCACATACCATGATCACACACCACACACATACCATGACCACACACACCACACATACAGCATATACACACATATATACATACATCACATATACACATATACACATACACCGCACACATATAACAACTATACATACATCAGAAACATATACACCATACATTCACACCAGGACTATACAAAAATACCCACCCCATAACCACACACACACACACACACACACACACACACACACACACACACACTATCACCTTGCTTGTTTCTTCCCTCCTCACCCTTTGACCCTGCAGAATTCTCTTTCACACTCTGGGCCCACATTTTTTTGGCTAAGGAATGTCAGCTCCTCTGTGGTCTGAGGGGTAAGCATGGAGTTCACACACTGTTTATTCCCCATCTTTCTCCTCCTGCACTTTATTCATTTGTGTGCAGGCTCTTACGTAGTAGCCCAAACCTTCCCTGAACTCACGTCACAATCGAGGATGACCTTGAACCTCTGATCCTCCTGCCTTCACCTACCTCCCCAGGGAATGGAGCTAAAGGTTTGGCTCCTGCCAGGCCAGCTCTGCCAGCTGAGTTCCATTGACACCAATCTGCCTGCTCAGCCAATCTTCTCAAAGGAGTACTTTTATTTACTGTTTGACAATTTCACATATATAAACAGTGTATTTTGGTCCTACCCACCCCAACTCCCCTTCCCACCTACCCCCTGCACTCAACATGACTTTCCCCTCCTTCTGTGTTCTCTTCCTTATCATTGCTGACCCCGTGACTCCAGGCAGTGCTGTTAGAATGCTGCCCAAGCTTATCCAGTGTTTGCAGTGCTTGCTCTGCGTGCTCTGGGCACACAGGCACGCGGCAGCCTGTTTGTATCTGCAGGGCTCCCAGGCTCACGGTTGTCCTTGAGGCTATTGGTGTGGGCGGAAAATGGGCTAGAAAAACTGTGTTCCGACCATGGCAAACAGGGGGCAGAACCTGACCGGAAGGAGGGACAGGAAGACTTCTTGGGGGGCAGATGTGCAGTCTACAAAGCAGTAGACTTACTGTCCTCTTGCCAAAGGGTGTCCAGAGCTGACCCTAAACACTGGGTGAGCTTCTTTCAGTGCTGACCTGCAGAAGGCCCTTTGCCTTCCTCGGATTTATTGCCCGTGACTAGGCCCTACCTCAGTCATTAAAACCAAAATCGGTAGGAGTTTCCCCAGCACATTCAGTATGCTGCTGACTCGCTCCTCCACCCTCTCGGGACACATTAAGCTCTGGTTCCTGACCTTAGCTGTGCTTGTGGTCCTGGCTCAGACTTCCCCAGGTAACCAAAATGGTGGTGAGATGGGGAAAGGGAGAGCAGCATCCTATAACTGGATCTTTGGGAAAGTGCCCCTTCTGTCCGGATGACAGACAGGGACCGCTGAGATTGGGAGGAGAGGGAGCCTTAGTATGCTTGTGTCTTTGAGACCTGGCCTATAGCTTGGTGGTAGAGTTGCTTGTGGAACACGTGTGAGGCTCTGGGTAGGATCTCCAGTACTGGGATGGAAGGAAGAGGGAATGAATGGAGGGAGGGAAGGAAAAAGGGAGGGGAGAGAAGGAAGGAAGTGAGAAAGGAAGGGAGGAAGGCAAGAAGGAATAGAGGGGAAAGAAGGAATGTATGGAGGAAGGGGAGAGGAGGAGGGGAACAGAGGGGGGGACTGAGGGGAGGAGGTAGGAGGCAATAAGGAGGAGGGAAAAGAGAAGAGAGGGGGGCAGAAGACAGGGATGTGCTTTCCTGGGCTGCCTGTGGTCACACTGATGCTTCTCATTATGGGGACTAGAGGGTGCATGCAGAGAGCAGGCAAGTCCTTTCCCCCTGGCAACAACGGCTCTGCTCCCAGTATCTCCAGTCTGATCCCAGTCTCCCACTTCAGTCTCCACCACTGGTCCTATACCTTACAGTAACCATGTATTTACTTCACCTCTCCTGAAGCAAGCAGAGGAGGCATCTTGCTCTTAGAATGTGTCAGGAAATGTATGGGGAGATGTCGGGGATCTACGGGCTCATCCTGGGCTACAGACATGAGCTGTTTTTAGGGCAGAAGACTCTGAATTGTGTGTGGCAGCCTTAAATTAACATCGGATGCCTTCTATTCACTTTCCACATAATAAGACTTATTATTTTTATTGATAACTATTATAGGATACGTCTTACTATATGGCTGAGGTTGTCCTGGAATTCAGTATGTAGACCAGGCTGACTTTGAACTCAGAGATCCACCTTTCCAAGTTCTGGGATTAAAGATGTGTACTACCATGCCTGGTGCCACCTTATGTTTGAGATAGCACCGTTTCTATGCCTGGAACACACAGAATGGGAAACTTCAGGGACCTACCTGTTTGTATTCCCCCAGCGATGAGCCCAATTTTATGTGGGTGCTTGCTGCCCAAACCTCCATCCTTATGAAGTGAGGGTGTCCCCTGCTGAGCGATCCCCCAGCCCAAGTTCATGGCTTTCACTTGCACTGTTACTGGATCTCTGCCGATCTTCCTTCCACTGATTGTTCTAGAGAGAAGGGGGAGGGGAAGAAGAAAAGATCTATCGTTGGTTACCATGGATTGCAAAACGCCTTAAATTCTGGAGAGGACAGCTAGGGCAGAGGAGGCTGCTGCAGTTATGACATTTCAGAGAATGCCAGCACGCCATCCGCAGAATCCTAACTTGGAGAGGAAGTCAACCTGAGTTTGGTTTTTTCCAGTTTGAGTGTGCTGGGGAGAGAGGACTCAGACTTACTTTCTAGGAGAGCACTTGACAAGGAGAGAGAATACGTAATTTACACTGGGGTCTCAATGTCTCTCTGAACCCACCGCTCTCACGGGTCTGCCAACATTCTCGGGATATACAAGTGTGTCTTCTTCACACAGTTCCTCTCTGTTCACTGTGATAGAAGGATGGTTCAGAACGTGCTTTTACGGCATGGGAAAATGCAGGCACGTATGCAGGGCCAATGAGAAGAAGAAAGAGAGGTGTGGAGAGAACTCTTTTTGCTGTCTCGGAGAAACAAAGTCAAAACTGTCCAACATCCCAACGACCAAAGGACGGAAAAAGGATGGTACGTATGTTTCAGACGTCTGGCTTCAGAGCTTCATGACAAGTCGGGGACACATACAGTACTGTGCTGGAGCTTCTGAGGGTTCATTAATCAGTGTTCATTGTAAAGGGGTCTTGACATGGGTCATCGAGTGTCTTACTTTTCGTAAGGATTATACACTTAGGTTCACATGTCTCCCAACTTTCATAGACATGAGGAGGGTGCAGGGGAAATCTGGATGTATCCATAGGCTGTGGCTAAGCTTCTTTACCAACCTTGGTCTCCACTCATCCTTGAAATGGAAATCTCAGGCTGGACTACTAATTTAAGATATCTTTTAAGCTCCATTCTTCAGATCACCATGAGCAGACACTGCTTTCTCAGGCAAAGGGGGAAGGTGGAAATCAGCCCACAGTCTACTTGTCAGTCATAATCCTACAGTGTATGGGAGACATTTCTTGGACCTCACTGCCCACCCCATACATGCATGACCTTCCAATGACCTTCAACCCAACGACCTTCCAAGTTGGCCTTCAGGGCACCTGCTCATCACCCCCATGCTGTCTTAGCTACTTCCCGGTTCCGTGATGAAATGCCCCTAACAAAAGCTACATAAGAAGGGAAAAGTTTGATGTAACCTACGTCGGAGGGATTCCTTCTGCCATAGCAGGAAACTACAGCACCAGGAGCTTGAGGCAGCTGCGTCCACCGCCAGGAAGCAGAGAATGAGAACTGCCTGTTCAGCTCTCTCTTTAGAAATGTAGTACGGGTCCCACTTCTCAGGCCACAGTCAGGGTTGGTCTTGGCATTTCAGTTGACTTCCCCTCACTGGCATGCCTAGAGCCCTGTGTCTTTGGTGATTCTAGATCTTGTCAGGTTGACAATCAATTTTAACAGTTAGACCTCCCCCTACTATTCTAGTTGGGCAGACATCCTTCCATCCATGGCAGAAAAGCTTATAAACTTAAATTTCAAGCCTTAGTCCCCCAGAACGTGAGACTTGGAGAGAGGGTCTTTAAGAAGGTAATAGAAGTTAAGTGAGATTGTTAGGGTGGGGTCCTAATTGTAGGATTAGTTTTCTTGTGAGAGGAGACTTGGACCTAATTATTTGACATAATTATGACACACAGAATCATGTTAAGATCTGAGAAGATTCAAGGCATTGGCAAGCCAAAGAGAGAGGCCTGCAAGAGAACCAACTCTACTTTGGACCTTGTCCCCAAAATTCTGAGGAAATAAATTTCTGTTGTTCAATTCACACAGTTTGTGGTCCTCTCTAATGATAGCCCTGGAAACGAGTGCAAACATACTTGGACACCTGTATCTTAAATGTTGCCCTGAACTCCAAATCTGAGTTTTAGTTTCCATTTTAAAGCTTTCAACAGTGGGGTTGCAGAATGGCTCCCCTGGTAAAGTGCTTGCTGTGCAATCTTAAGGACCCAAGTTTGATTCTCAGGACTCACTTAAAAAGTTGGGTGATTTCAATCCCAATGTTGGGGAGCAGAGATGGGAGGCTCCCAGCCATCCAGCCAGCCTAGCCTACTTGTTGAGTTCCAGGTCACTGAGTGACTCTGACTCCAGAAAGAATTAGGATGTGGTTGCCACCGAATCAAAGGCAATTGTTCTTGTTTGCCTTCTGTTGCTACAGTGAACACCATGCCTGAAGGTGTGTAATGGAAAAGCCTTTGATTTAAGGTTTACAGAACACCGTTAAGGAAAGCAGGAACTCAAGGAAGAAACCTGGAAGCAGGAACTGGGAAAGAAACCGTGAAGGAATGACACTAGCTTCCAGCTCACTTTCAGCCACTCAGGTCTGGAGTTTAACTGTGCCACTTCTCGCTCCTCTCTAAATCTGAATAATACATGTCACCAAACCACCCAAAGGTCCCATTCACAAATGGAAAAAAAGAAAGGAGAAATAATCAGGGCTGAGGAGTTGGCACAGTGGGTGAAATGTTTGCTGTTTAAGCATGAAGTCCTGAGTTCAGATCCCCAACATCATGTCAAATCTGAGTGTGGTGGTACATGTCTGTCACCCAACACCGGGAAGGTAGGGGTAGGTGGCTCTCCGGGGAATGGCTAGTCAGCTAGTCTAACTGAAACAGCTGAAGATTCAAGGAAAGACCCTGTCTCAAAAAATCAGGTGGGTGATAGTAGAAGGTAAGGGGTTGCTTGTAGGAACATGGGCCATGCATAGGCAGCTGCATCATCAACATGGGTAAAAATGGACAAAAGCTGCAATTCTGGAGCTCTCTCTGTTACCAGCGAGGGTTCTTGGGTCAGGTTCATTTTCTCCACTGATTGAAGAATAAATAGGCAGAAAATAAATAATGGTCAGAGAAAGCTAACAAGTCTTATTAAAAGCAAAAGGATACACATACATGTAAGCACACGAGCACACACATGTATAGACACTTCACAAGTGAAGAGGGGATTTATCAGCTGAGCTCTGTGTCTTCCTGGAGGGCTGTGGGTCCTAAGTGTTTCTGGTGGCCTGAGAGAGGTCCTCTTCACCTCGTTTTGGATCAGTCAGCTTGGACAAAGGAGGGTAGGATAGTTAGTTGATTGACAGGCATTTCAAGGGCCTGCCTGAAATATGTCTGGGCAAGTCAGGTGGAAGAGGTCCCGTGTGTGGAGAGATGTCAAGAAATTTTTCCAAATATTTGTCCTGGTTGAAGAAGAAGCTGGAAGTGTGCCATATTGTTTATTTATGGCATATTTTCCTACTTGTCTGCCTATCAGAATACTATCTGCCTCCCATATTCCTCCATCTGTTTGACTCACAGGAAGATTGACAAGTCATAGTGTCTCTTCAGCATCCTTACTGTTTATATAACCAAGGCAGAGTGGGAGTAGAAGTATGTGTACATTTCAGGAACTTCCTGAGACTTGTGAGTTGTTAACTATTTGAATCTTAAGTCTTCCTTTGAAACTTCTCAAGGAAATTCTTCCAAGGATGTTTCAGTTTAGCAAAAATTGCTAGGCAGTAAGACCACTGCCCTAGAAAGCAGGCATGAAACAAAGTATGTACCCTGACACTTCATTTGATAATTCCAGGGTGTAGACGGAGATGTTACCAGATGCACACAGTTTAGTGAAAAAAGACTTAGTTGCAGGATCAACAAGAATGCTGCAGAAATTAGAAGCTACCTGCTGACTCCCTCCTGCTTTACCTCTTTGTTGTTTGGCTTGCTTCATCAGCATCCACCCTTCTACCAGCACCCACTGAGTAGCTACTGCAGACAGCAAATCTGATTCCCCAAGCTGTAAGACTTTCCTAAAAATGGGGAAAAATGTCTAGAAGCTCTGCAGATCTGCTGCAGCTCCCATTCCAGTGAACAAGCATGGGACAAGTGTCTTTCCTGACCCCAGACTCCTAGAAAGAATGACAGAGCTGAAAGCTGAAGGAGTGGAGGTAATATCTGTAGTGATCAGGCATATCTGTGAGTGAATGACGAAAGCTTAGGAAGCAATAGTGCTGAGGAGTCTGGAGACACATAAAAACACAGGTAACTTGGTTCAATTAAGTTCAATTAATGCAAAGAAGTACAATATAGTGAGAGGTATAATTGACAGATGAGATCTTCCTCAGTGACACATAAGCTTTGTACAACAGGGCAGTTCTATCTTCTGAACATACCTAAAATATCTCTAAAAGCAACATACATTTTTATCCTCTTAAAAATAGATGAGAAGCTGTGGTGGTTTGAATGAGTTCATAAGTTTTATAGTTGGTCACCAGTTGGCGGAACTGCTTGGGAAGGATTATAAGGTGTGGCCTTGTTAAAGGAGGTATGTCACTTGAGTTTCAAAAGCTCTTGCCATTCCCAATGCGCTCTTTGCCTCCTAATGGTGGAGGTCTCAACTACTGTGCCAAGATCATACCTGCCTGAGCACATACTCTCCACCATGATAGTCATGGACTTTAACTGTCTGAAACTCTAAGTCCCCAGTAAAGTCTTTATCTTATACATTGCTTTGGGCATGGTGTCTTTAAAGCAAAAGTATTTGAGACGAATGTCATTAAATATTAAGACATATACTTCTGGTCTTGAAAACTATGCATGGAATCATATTTCCAAACTATCATTTAGATCCTCTATAGTATAATAGTTTGGTTTGGTTTGGTTTTGAGACAGGGTCTTCCCATGTAGCTCTGGCTGGTCTGGAGCTCACTGTGTAAACTGGTCCTTGAACTCATAGAGATCCACTTGCTTCAGCCTCCCAAGTGCTGGGATTAAACTCACTTGCCATCCACCCATCTCTAACAGTTTTAAGAGTGTGAGACCTGAAGTTTTGTGGGGTTGGGGGAGCCACACCTGTGTCAAAGATCTACAAGGCTAACTGACTAACTAGAACAGCAATTGTGGAGAGTTGGAATGTTATAAGACCAGAGAAAAATTATCTTGAGCTACCTTTAGCCTCCTTGACAGCTGTTCGCCGCCAATCATCCTGTGGCTGGCAGACACAACTTTGGGATACACTAACAGACCAGTACCTCACAGCACCCAATGCTGAGGTAGCATCTGAGACCAACAGAAGGGTTTTCTCTTAGTTGTGTCTTCTCCACCCCCATGCTCTCAGCAACATATTTGAAAAGTTCTTTGATGAATTTCTTTTGTTCTGAGCCAAAAAGCTTCATGAGAAACAGAAGAGATGAGCTCCGTGAATAAGGGCACTCTACAAGTGAGAGGACTTTAGTTCAAATCTGCACGTCCATGTAAAAAGCGAGGTGTGGCCTCATATACATCTGTATACAGCTCAGTGGAGGACAGAGACAGGAAGGTGGCTGCCAGCCTAGCTCCACCGAGGAAACCTCTCTCAAGGGAATAAAGTGGAGGTTGAAAAGCTGGACACCTGACATCCTCCTCTGACCTCTGTGTGCATGAGAATGAGAATATAATACAACACACACACACACACACACACACACACACACACACACACACACACACACACACACACACGGCTTCATGAAAGGGTTACCATTCTGGAACATGTTATCTTGAATCTGGGCCATAATCTCTCATAGTAGGTTCCTGAAGGATTAATGCCATAAACCAAGGAACACAAGATGAGCTGAGAAACTCCTGACTCGGCATAAGGATAAGAACCCATGACTGACAAGGAAGCAAATGTACGAATAAAAACACCCACTGCCGTCACTTGGTCTTGGAACCATAAAGAACCCATCAATTGATAAAACTCATGCCCCATAAAGCCCCAAGCCTCCTGCACATGGGCACTCAGTCTCTAACTCCTCTGAGAGACTGGTGTGGTGTCCTTCCTTGTTCTGACTAAAGGACAGCACTGTTCCTGTAGAGTTGGTCTGCTCTTCCTTTATTTCTACGCTGCCTTGATTAACCCTGATCTAACACTGAATAAGCTCTCTCTCATCCCCTTCAAAGTAAGAAATGTTGTTCTGTTGACACCTGATGACAGTTTCCAGGCAAATTGCCATGCCATGGTGCTGGCTGTTATCTATCAACATGGTTAAACAAAAAATATCAAATACAGGGACTAACGAGGTTTTTGCAACACCGATGATACAACATATTGAATATTCGGGAGTATGAAAATGTGCAAGGAAATTTGCCTGGCTGAAAATAGAAGGAAATGAAATTACACTAGTCAAGGGTCTCCTGAGGATCACAAGTGATAGAATGAGTTCATTCATATCAAAAGGAAGTTTATTGGTTAGCTTGCATGGTAGGGTCTGGGTAGTTTAACCATGGCTGTCTCAGGGGCCCCTAGAATCTGGCAGCTGCTTGGCCCACAAAGATGGATATCACAGAAGTCCCAACATGGACCCAAAGGCCTTCATGTTGGAAGCATGAAGAAGCTGATTTTAATATCAGCAAAGGAAAGCAGCAGTGACAGCCACAGGGCTGATGAACTTGCCAATGAGAGAAAAGGAAAGTAGGCAAAAACAACATTTCCCTCTCCCATCTCCCTTTTATCTGGGCTGTCAGAGAAAGATGCCATCCATATTTACGGTGGGTCATCCTACTTCAAACAATCTGATCAAGAAAGCTCCTCACAGGAGTGTCCACAGCCTTACCTTTCACCTGATTTCAGATCCAACCAAGACGAGCCTTCATAGACACATATCAGAGCTGGTGTCACATGTTGGTCCATTTAGAAATTCTTCCCATTCATATTATGATTTATTACTATGATTTATCTAACCAAAGGGTCTTTCCTTTTTCCAGAAGTGGGCATTGACAGATTGCTAGTAGAGATAGAGAAGCCTTAGAAGGCCCTGAAAACTTGGTGAAAAACACATGAAAAAAAGAAATTTCTAGCAAGAGAGGACATGGTCTTCCCAGGACGGGGAACCTCAGTAGGATGTGTTCATGCCTCTTCCCAGTCAACAGATCACTTCTTCCCTGCAAAACAAGGCAGTCTGACACGTCGTTAGCACATCCCTCAAAATGGAAGCAGAAGACTAAAACTCCAGCCTAGACCTCAGGAAGAAGATGAATTTCTCTGCTCCCCCCAGACACAGCCCCAGTCACCTCCAAGGCTCATTTAAACAGAATGACTTAACATGTCTAGATCATACTCTGCAACAAGACTGAAGATCTCATTAGCCCAAGTTTTAAAAGCTGTTGTCTTGGTCACATTACACATCATCGCTAGTCCCCCGGTTTTCCTGGGACACTCAGGGTGATGACTCTAAGTGGTGATTCAAGCATCTTGTTCTGAGGCATAACAGAAGGGCCTAATTCCCTCTCAGGCCCTAGGGCATGGGTTAATTGGGGTTGCATTTTTAAGTATCATTTTCCAGAGGGCCCTGGTTTGATTCCAAGTACCTATTTATTGGTGACTCAAATCATTTATAACTCTAGTTTCAGGAAACTGACATCCTTATCTTGCCTTCTGACTTCCGAGGTGCACACACACGGGGTGCATGGACATACACACGGGCAAAACACCCACACGTAGAAGGAAAAATTAACATTAAAATTGGAAAAAGAGGCTCACGCCCCTTCCTTTTCAGCCTCCACCTCGGACTCTGCAGCTGCAGCGATGTTGATGCCTAAGAAGAATCGGATCGCCATCTATGAGCTCCTTTTTAAGGAAGGAGTGATGGTTGCCAGAAAACATGTCCACACGGCCAAACACCTGGAGCTGGCAGACAAGAACATGCCCAGCCGTCACATCATGAAGGCCCTGCAGTCTCCAAGTCTCTAGGCTACGTGAAGAAGCAGTTTGCTTGGAGACGTTTCTACTGGTACCAGCATCTCCGGGATTACCTGCACCTACCTCTGGAGATCGTGCCCGCCACCCTGTGCTGCAGCCGTCCCAAGACTGACAGGCCTCAGTCCGAAGGTGCAGAGGGTGAGCGGCCTGCAAGATTCACGAGAGGGGAGGCAGACAGAGACACCTACAGAAGGAGTGAGTGCTGTGCCCCCTGGAGCTGACAAGAAAGCTGAGGCTGGGGCTGGCTCAGCAACGGAATTCCAGTTTAGAGGATGCTTTGGTCATGGACGTGGTCAGCCACCTCAGTGAAGTTGGAGACTATGTTGTATTGAATAAACTTTAAAGGAAAACAAAAAGAAAATTGGAAAAAAGAAAGATCGGTAGTCACCACCATTCTGAGACCACTTCCTCACAATTGTTCAATGGACATACACGCAGGAAAAACACCCATACACACATAAGGGGAAAAAAAAAACTAGTGGTCAACTAGGGACCATTCTTGTGATATTTTGGCAAAGAATGTGGCCGATTTCTGTCCTTGTCTTAAAAGTGTCTCAGGCTAAATTGAGGAGTTTTTGATTGATTTTGTTGGCAAGGGAGATTTCAAGACAGCCTAGTACTGACTGTGTCCTGGGGCCCTAGTCATCAGTCTTATGCGGATCTATGATGAAGAAGAACAAGCTTGTGCAGTTGGAGGAGAAGCAGCACCAGGAAATGTAATGTTGGAGCCGCGTCCTGTGACTACGAGGACATCAGACGCTTACAGAGAAGTCTGATACGAAATGGAATAACCTCCAGGCAAGATCTCATCCCGAGAAGCTTCCAACTTGTGGAAAGGAAAACTTATGCAATAAAGGGAAACATCAACAAAGGGGCAAGGCTCCAGGCCCCCCAAAACAGGAGAGTTTGGCAGCTTTGGGTCACGTGGTTCTGGCTTTACAGTCAAGAAGGATGCAGAGTAAATGTTTGTGGCATCTTCCTTCTCGGGTAAGGAGTGAAACAGAGGCCAGGTATGTGCCAAGGGAGTTTATGCAAGGAGGCCTGGAGAGACCATTGCATGACACTTGATAGTCTGTTGTTTTTTTAATAAAATCTCAATCATTTGATTTTACCACTGAAGACTTAGGATCCAGATGCTGGTGAAAGCCTGCTAGCTTAGAAAGGAGAAAATGCATCCAATTGACCTTCCTCCTCAGTCAACACCCCAGAATGATGCGCTCCTCCACACTGCCTCTAAAAGCCCTCCTCTCTACTTCCTATTAGTCTCTCTATCCATCCTCCTGATCTCCTCTTACTCTCTACAGTTTTTTTCCTATGTTCACTCCCTGTCAATTGGTTGCTTGCTCTGCCTCTTGACCTATGGTTGACTTTATTTAATCCTGTTTACAATAAACAAAGAGCTCTTGGATTAAAGGTGTGTTCTAGGGCTGAGCCATAACTAAACCATAACTAAAAAAAAACAGGGTTTTCAAGTAAATAACACAATCTCAGGGGTCACAGCGTGATCAAATATCCTGTAACATTTCCCGCCTTTTGTGTAAATAAAAAGGCAAGATATGACCTCCAACACAGTGAAACTATTTACAATAGTGAAACTATTTCTGTCAAACTTTCCACAACATCTAGCCTGACTGTATTCGGAAGTCTCAGGATTAAGTATTTTTGAGTTCAGAGTTCTATAAAATGTTCACGTCAATCTTCTGTGACTCAACAGTTTGGATGTCCTGAGCAGTTTGTAGGCTGAAGCTGAATATCAGTGTTTGTCTGTTTAGTGACAATCTTGGCTAGGCAGACACAGCAGTCAACCTAAAGATGTCCACTGTTTGTGCAGGACCTGGTGGCAGATGGGGCAAGGGGCAGTTCCTCCTAGTGATTAGGATTACCACAATTCAGGTGGGTTTGTCATTGCAGGTCCCCATGTTCTCGGAGACCTCAAAGGTTACTGATAGCAACGATAGAAAACATAAACATTTTAAATGCCACATTCAGCAGATATAAGAAAGGTTTGAGGACCACAGTCAATATAAGTACATCCAAGGTTCACGGGCTTTGTTGCTGGTTACCTGCTTCAGACTCAAACCTAAAAAACACATACGGAAAGCTAGATGAAATAAGTTTTACTTCTAGAATTTGGTACTATTCTGTATGATTACTAGTATCATGACAGGAAGTTTATATTTACATAATAATCTTATAGATTTTGAGATAATATCATTACCCCAAGAAAAGCATTATTATTATTATTAGTTTTTAATGGGCTCATTAATTGGATTCGGGAAGGAGCCCCTCCCCCAGGATCCAGCGGTGCAGTCGGCCGGACGGGAGGAGAGACACTGGATAGGGGACATGGGAGAAGGGGAGACACGGGACGGGGACACATGGAACAACATGGAAAGAATATGAAACGGGGACACAGAAGACAGGCAGGGGGGCTAAGGGAAACAGGAGGGTGTAGGAACACGTGAGGGGGTGGGAGGGGACCCCCATGCTGCCTGATGTCACAGAACTCCGATGCTGTCTCTTCTTCCTCCCACTGGGGAAACTGAGGCGGTTCCCAAGATAAGTTTTAAAGAATCAAATAACAACCAAAAGTTTGTAAGATCAGTGGCAAAAGCAGTCCCTTATCCTTTGTGTTCCTCTGTCACAGACCAGGTGGCTCTTCTGATAGGAGACAGAGATTTTTGGACTGTCCTTTAACAAGCATGCATGGGTTTAGAGAAGGAGAGAGCCATGTCCCAACCCCAAAGCCAGCTTTAATTTTTTTTTCTTTTCTTTTTTTCGGAGCTGGGGACCGAACCCAGGGCCTTGCGCTTCCTAGGTAAGCGCTCTACCACTGAGCTAAATCCCCAACCCCCAGCTTTAATTTTTAATTGAATTGGGACCAATATAGACCATCTGTCACTTAGGACTGCAAAGGGCAGCAGAGACAAGCTGGAGTCGGGTGATACCACTTGGTCAACTTACTCTCTTGTCTTGGGACATTTCCCCTTTGTGATTCGTCCTCTTTCTCCAGATGTTTCACTTGTCCAGTGGTCTCTGGCTTCCTCAGTTGGATGCTTTTATTCTCCTGGAAAGATAAAACAAAACCCTGCCCCAACCCTAATTCTGGAGGTGGGGGTGGGGGTTCCTTTTTTGGTAGTTTATATCTTTCCTACAGTAAAATGTTTTTGTTTTGTTTTGTTTTTTGACAACAGAAAAAGTATTATCTTTCAACTGTAATTAAACAAAAATGCCTTTGAAAATTTGAAAGTAAATATACCTTAATATGTGTGGATAAATATACCAATATTCCCCCCTCTTTTTATATATAAAGTTGAGGTTTAAGTGTATTTATTTTTAGATCACAAAGGGCATTCACTTTGAATTCCAGCATGACTTTGGCAAGTGGCTTTTAAATTTAAATCACTGTAATCCCTATGTGCCTACCTTTGCCTCCCAAATGCTGGGATTAAAGATGCGAGCCACTGGCCTGGCTATGGGTTCCTTATAACAGTTATTCTCATAAGGTTGTCCTGGTTTAATTTAGTTCTCTATTTCTCCTTATTTTTGTAGTGTTAGGGGTAAACTTTCAAGTTTTTCCAATGTGTCATCTATCATTATTCTTGCTGGTTTATTCTGAATTTGTTCCCTGACAAATTTTAATGTTCTAGTCTTAATTAAATATGATGACAATTTGTCCACCGTTTCATTATTTCCAGGTGTTTGTCTGTCTTGCCGGTACGAGCCACATAACATTTGATGTCTTTGCTGAGTTTTGCTGGGTTTTCCCATTTCCATCCATGCCTCCCAGGGCCGGATACCTTTGTCATTTATCTGCCAGTCTGGTTTTCCATTTTGATGGCCATGTAGCTGCTGTACCATTGCACACACCAGTTATTGAAGAAGAGAGAGATTTCCCTTCTGCTTTCCTTGTTGTTGGTCTTATAGTCAATGGTGCTGCACTGATTTTGTGGTTCTTTCCACAGTAGTGGTCCTTCCATCCCGGGTCTGCAGGCTGCCACTTTCCTTTAGCCTTGGTTCCATCAGTGGTGGATGAATTATCAGTAAACCATGCATTAGCCAAATGTTGTGATCATTCTGTTGGTCCACATAATTCAACAGGTGCCTCTTCTGGGGAAGGGGTGAGTGGTTTAGAGATGGCCCATTGAGCTATTTCCTCATAGAACACTTGGCTACCATATCCTGGTCATGGAGGGATTCATGTAATTACCAGTTCCACTGTAGTGCCTTTCCTTCAATGACTAAGCCATTGAACTCAATCCATTCTTGTGCACTTATGACCACAGGGAGATTGGCAGTGGCTGAGTTTAAGGTTCTCCATGCCTCGTAAAATGTCCAAATTTGTTTCTCAAAGACAGAATATTTATTCTTCAGATATAGAAAGCATTTGCAATAGACGCCAGCAGACAAATGTTAGTGCCTTTTTTGTTTGTTTGCTTTTTGTTTTTTTTTAAAGATTCTTTTTCTCTGTTTTTCTGAAGATTTATTTATTTATTTTGTATATGAGTACACTGTAGCTGTCTTCAGACACACCAGAAGAGGGCATTGGATCCCATTACAGATGGTTGTGAGCCACCATGTGGTTGCTGGGATTTGAACTCAGGACCTCTGGAAGAGCAGTCGGTGCTCTTAACCACTGAGCCATCTCTCCAGCCCTTGCTTTTTGTTTTATGAAGAGTCCCCAGTTTCCAATTCACCAATAAGTATGACACAATTAGAGCATCATTTGACTCAATGTTGGTCAGGTTTGCATGCATGAAGGCGAGCTTGCCAACAGCTGCAAAAGCTGCCCCTTGTTGTGTTTTGATTGTACAGCAATTAACAATTAAGAGATTCCCCTGAGTCTCAGAAGATACTTTGGGCTTTAAAACAGTGTTGAGACTGAAAGGCCGGGGGTTTTTGAAGTTGGACTGAGTAAATTTGGCATCATGATATGGCTACAAGCCTATGGGAGCCAAGGAGTGGAATGGAGTGGTTTGAATGAGAATGGTCCCCCCACGGGCTCATGTATCTAAATGTTTAGTACCTTTTGACAGAATACTTTGGAAGGACTAGGAGGTGTGGCCTTGGAGAAGGTATGCCACTGGGGGACAGGCTTTGGGGTTTCAAAAGCCCATACCATACCCTCTTCTCTTCTCTTCTCTTCTCTTCTCTTCTCTTCTCTTCTCTTCTCTTCTCTTCTCTTCTCTTCTCTTCTCTTCTCCTCTCTTCCCTTCCCTTCCCTTCCCTTCCCTTCCCTTCCCTTCTCTTCCCTTCTCTCCTTTCCCTTTCCCTCCCCTCCTCTTTCCTTTTCATCTCATCTCCCATCCCTCCCCTCCCCTCCCCCTCTCTCCCACCCTCCCTCTTCCTGCAACTTATGAATCAGAATTGATCTCTCAGTTACTGGTCCAAAGCCATGCCTGCCTGCTTGCCCACCACCATGCTCCCTGTCACGATGGCCATGGAGCAGTCCTCTGAAACTCTAAGCAAGCTCCCAATTAAATGTTCTCTCTTAAAAATTGCCTTGATCATGATGTCTCTTCACAGTAATAGAACAGTAACTAAGACAGGAAGTAAATTTCAGTTTGGCGAGAGAACATTCCCCAACCACATCCTTCTGTCCTCTGGGATGAAAAGATGCTATTCTGGTGCCTCACTTCAGGGCATCATCCCCCTCTGTGGTGGTTGGAACATGCTTGGCCCGGGGAGTAGCAATATTTAGGAGGTGTGGCCTTGTTGGTGTGGGCGTGACCTTGTTAGAGGAAATGTGTCACTATAGGGGTGGACTCTGAAACCCTCATCCTAGGTGCCTGGGGGGCAGTCTACTCCTGCTGCCTTTGGAGGAAGGTGTAGAACTCTCAGCTCCTTCTCCAGCACCATGACTGTCTGCCATGCTTCCCACTGTGGCAATAGTGGACTGAATCTCTGAAACTGTAAGCCCCAGTTAAACGTTTGCCTTTATAAGAGTTGCCTTGGTCATGGTGTCTCTTCAGAGCAATGGAAGCCCAAGCTAAAACACCCTGTAACTTATTCACCACCACCTCTCTGCCTCTGTTACCAGACAGTGCATTTGCCTGTGCCGGTCCTCGCAAAGTCAAGGATCAGAGACAGAACTCGAGTCTTCAGGGTACGATTCATTCAGAGAGGCAGCCATCTGAGAAGGTGGTCCCTTAGCAACCTAGAGGTCTGCTCTCCACCTCAGCTCCAGCTAGTGAACATTACAGGAGATGGGAAGCAGGCAGTCAGGCATTCCAAAGTTTAGCCTGGCTGATGGTCAGGTGGTCAGCCTTGTCTCTGAGTCTATATCTCTTTATCTATGCTTTTGTGTTTCTCCCTTATCAACTCTCAGCGTAGCTGGGTTTGTACACCCTCAAGGCTTGCATTCCTCCCAGGTGCCGCCCGGGAGAGAGGTTAACCCAGAACAAATGAACCATTCCATGTGTCCTGAGCTGTTTACAATGTATATGTACTGACTCCTCCCTATAACATGAGTACAAATGTGGCCTTATTCTATGAACCATAAACACGCTCATCTGTGTCATCACTAGACCCAGAGACGGACTCTCAGCTTCAAAACTGGAAGGCTGCCCAGGAATGAGCCGCATCCAACAGTCTACTGGGTAGAAAGAGCTAAGTTTTTTAAACAAATTCCTTTCCTCACTTTTGCCTGCCCATCCAGTTCTAGTGCCTCTTAAGAACAGTGCATTATTAAGCAGTATTGGTCCTGCGGAAATCAAGACAGGTTTGTTGCTATGGCTTGGCTCTTTGGGATTTCCGGGAGGATATCATGAGTCCTCCCACATGTCACTGAATTATCTGAATTCTAGCCAATTGTTACAGTCCTTCTGCAGCCTTCAGAATGAGGCCAAAACGGGACAGAAAAATCAAGCTACTCCTTCCTCTCTGTCCTTTATACCCCACGAAGTACCTGGTATCTCATTTGTGTTTTCTCCCTCCCTCCCTCCCTCCCTCTTACTGTTTCCTTCCATAAAAGGCCACCCAGCTCCCAGACTAAACTGTCCCAGCCAGTGATGACCGCTCAGAGAGACACACACACAAGAAAGGAGTGCGTTTTTATGAGAACATTCCAGAATGTGGGGGAAATTACTTCAAGAAGGGATGACGCTGGCGACATTCAAACCTGAGAGTAGCTTGAAACATTCGCGGTGGGCAAGCCAGGCCCCTCTCAGAGTTAGACACGAGTAATTTTCATAGGAAATTTGAGGCAGCATTTCCTCTTCTTGGGGCAGGTCAGGTACTGGATCTCGTATTTCTGGCAGGCATTTCTGCAGCTGCCCTGGTAAAGCTCACACGAAACCCATGGCTCTCGCCTCTTGCCACTGCGGAGTCCGAACAGGCCACCTGGGGAAGACACAGCCACACTTAGTTTCTGTGTAGCAGAGATGCAGAAGGTGAGACATCCTGACTGAAATGAAACACAATGTCCCTTTCAGCACAGGACCCAGAGGCAAAACGTCGGGAGTCGAACCGGGGTCCTGCCCTTTGCCGGCTCTATGCTTCTTCCTCCAGCCCCCTGGCCCTGGCCCTGCATCATCTTCACAAAAAACAACTCAGCCAAGTCCCTAATGGTTTTGTGATGATAAAATTATTACCCATGGGATAAACTCATCAAGCAATTAGTAAATAAATGAAATGATATTTATTAAATAATTATTTAAATTATATAAATTAACAATGTAATTATTTGCTTACTTAGGTAATCACATGGCACTTACAAAAACTAACAGAAACAAGCATAATAGAAGTCGCCCAACCCTAATTCACAGCATCAACAGAGTCAGCACCCAACCCCAATTCATAGCATTAATTCAACGGACTCTATGTACAGACTCTTCTCTACCCCAATTCCCAGTTTCACTAAACCCCTCCCAGCTCCATCCAGCAGCAAAGACCACTCACTGTCCACCTAACGTCAGAACGTCAGCCAAGACTGAGTTCGAAGCAGAACTGCTTGTCTCCTGCTCAACCATAGTCGCCTTTGCAATCATCCTCTTCCTGGTCTTAAAATCCATGCCCCAACCCCCAGCTCACTACCCCACATCTAGTCATCCCTCCTCCCAACATCCCACACCTACACCATGGACCAAGCTCCCATCCCAGCGAGAGCACTTCCTGATGCCCTTCAGGTTTTGAGTCTCCACTGTGCCAGGAACACAGGCCAAGAACCTCAAGTTTGCCATGAGAGAGAATTAAGGGGGATCCTGACATAGCTGAGACGGTGTCATCTGCAACCTACAGGAGAGATCTGCCTCGTCTACATATCACCAAGATACCCGCAGTCCATGTCAGACCCCAGAACCTTAGGAGACCCGAGTTACCTGTGGTCTTGTCAACCAGGATCAGCAGGACGGCCACAGTCACGAAGTATGGCTTTGTGACTGGCATGCCCGAGAGCAGAGGGCTGTGTCACAGGTGACTGGATAGAAATCACAGCAGCAGAGCAGGGCCCTGCCTCTGTCGGATTTGGAAATGGGCCAGGGTTAGAGGCCGTGAACTGAAAGGGATTTTAAAACCTGAGGTTAACCAAGCAGAGAAGGATGCAGTGCCTCCGAAGTCCCAGCTGGGGGTGCTGTGCCCGGCAGGAGACACCCCAGCACCACTCACAGCACAGCAGGCCCACATTCCAGTAAGAAGACAGAGTTTTAGCCAGTTAACACCTCGTGCATGACATGAGAATGAATGAGTCACTCACTCCGTGAAAAAATGTATACTTATAACAAGTAATCTTGGGATGGGAGTCTTTGCTAGACATTTCTCTGCTAAAAGAAATGAACTGAATAGCATCCTGCAAATGCAAGAAGCTTTAAGGTTCCTTACACAAATGTTCAATCATTGTCCATTTTTCCCCAGTAAAACTGGGCAGAGGGACTGGAGGAATGGTTCATCTGTTAAGAGCACTGGCTGCTCTTCCAGGGCACCAGAGTTCAATTCCCGGCCTCCTCATGGTGATTGACAACTGTTGGCAACTTCATGGGATCCTCTGGCCCCACATGCACCAGGTACACAAGTGGTGCACGGATATAGTGCAGGCAAGACACCCATATGACCCCAAATAAATCATACCAAAGCAATATTTGAGCAAACAAGCAAGAATTCCAAACGACAGCAACAAACAGCTGGGCGGGGAAAAGGACAAAGGATGTGAAGAGTGACCAATGAACAGCACAAAGAAAGATGCTCCTGGGACTGGGGAAGCCCATGGGTAAAGTGCTTGCTGTGAAACAAGAGAACCTGAGTTCAGATACACACACAGAGAGATGCACGCGCATGTGCACACATACACACAGATGCACACACACACACACACACACACACACACAGACACAGGCACATATACACACACAGAAACACACACAGAGATGCACAGACACACAGAGACCCACACAGAGGCACACATAGATGCACAGACATACACATAGAGACACACAGACACACACAGGCATGCGCTTACCATCACTAACCATAAGAGAAATTTAATTTCAAATTCCAGAGAGGCATCATCGCATCCTGAGAATGCACGTTATTCCAAAACAAGAGTAATGCTGTTAGCAAATGCTGCAAAGATGAACACAGTCACAGCGTTTTATATCCCTGGTGGCAATAGGAAGCGATTTCTGAGACTATGAAAGACAGTATGCAGAGTGGCAATTACTCAAACAGTTACACCCCAAGTTCCCTTCCCAGGTGTGTTCCCCAAAGAACAGAGGTTTCAAAGCCCATGTCCACAGTGACATCGTCCATCACAGTCAGACCTGTCACTCAGTACTGGCTGGAGGGATCTACAAAGTGTGGTGTGGGTGTGGAGTATTGATTTGCCTGTAAAGGAAGGGACTCTGCTTCTGACACATGCTCTGACATCGTTGAGCCTCAAAGACACTGCATGAAATTTCCAAGAGAAAGAATCCAGTCATGGTTGCAGAGTCCCAGTCATACGAGGTACCCAGAGACATCAGACCTCTAGAAACAGCAATCAGAATTATGGTTTCCAAGGCTAAGGAAGCAGGAAATAGGAAGCTAGTGTCCAATGGGTCAGAGCACTTTTGTAAGCAAGCTGCGGTTACCATCCCCCAAGCAGGCGGGGACGGTGATGGAAGCCATTGGTCCTGGGTCTAGTATATAGGCCAGCTCATATCACCTCTTTTTTATCAAACCAATACATAAGAGCTTTATGCACTTGTGAATTACTGATTTTCAACACAGTATACTTCTATACATGGGATCATGCCCAAATCAGGGCAAGTTTTGCCTTTAAACATTTTAAAGTATAAACATTCAAAATCTTTTCTTCTTCTTCCCAAATTGCAATTATGGGCACCTGTGGGATTCTCGCCCAGTGGTTCTCCTACTGCTGTGACCCTTAAATACAGTTCCTTGTATTGTGGCAACCCCCCCATAAGATTATTTTGTTGCTACTTCATGATTGTAACTCTGCTACTGCTATGAATCATAATGTAAATATCTGGTATAATCACGGGCTTTTCCACCCATACCCCAGTTCCTGAAATAACGACTCTGAAATTTATTATTTATGAATAAATGCCTAGGCTACAAGCTTAGGCTCATTCACTGACTAGCTCATAACTTAATTAACCTGTTTATTCTATCCTACGAGTGCCACATGGCTGGTTACCTTCTCAGTGTTATGTATCTGTTTCCTCAGAGTTGGGGGAATCTTCGGTGCCTGACTCTATCCCAGAGTTCCTCTCTCTCTGCCAGAACTCCCACCTCCTATTTCCTGTCTAAGCTAATTGGCTATCAGCTTTTTATTGACAGGTGGTGCTTCCATACAGTCCACAAGAGGTTCTCCCTAATCTGATATGTAGGATATCTGATATCCTGTGAGAGGGTTGTTTGACCCCCAAAGGGATTGTGACCCACAACTTGAGAACCACTCTTTCTAGAAGCTACTGTCTTCACAGATAAAAAACAAACAGGAGGCTACAATCTTGTTCTTTGAGCACTCAGATTGGCTATTGGGTTTGGGGACCAGTTTGCTACAACCCAAGTCTGGAAGAAAGAGACTTTCTAACATCGATGAGAAACAAAACACCCAAGGGAAACAAACTGGTGGCTTCCTGATGTAATTGCCAATTTCCCCAGCAGGTGTATTACCAGCTATGGCAGAACTAATACCAAGTGAGCTTGACTATCTAGATGAATGGCACACAAAGGACTGCTAGGGTTCGACCAGGGAGATGAGGACCCATCACATCAACCCAGGGCCTCTGATTCATAGCTTCAGAAATATGAAACTCTCAGGGCTGGAGGGGTGGCTCAGTGGTTAAGAAAGTATATTGTACTTGCAAAGGACTTGAGTTTGGTTCCAGGCACCCATGTCAGGAGGCTCACAACTGCCTTTAACTCCAGCTTCAGGGGCTCTGTTGCTTCTGGCCTCTGAAGGCATTGCACTCACATGTGCATGAATACACACTTACACACACACACACACACACACACACACACACACACACAATTAAACAAAAATAAATCTTTAAAGGAAGGAACGTGAAACTCTCCCCAGACTAGAAAGTGGCCACATCATAGGGATAATCCACTAAAACTATCCATGTATTTCAGCACGAGTCCAAGTGTGTGTGTGTGTGTGTGTGTGTGTGTGTGTGTGTGTGTGTGTGTGTGTGTAGAACGCATGTATGTGTGGGTGCACATGTGGAAGTAAGCGACTGATGTCAGGTATCCTTCTCAATCACTCTCTGTTTTAGATATTGAACTCAGCCCACTAAGTTGGCCAGTCAGGTTGATCCAGTTATCCCGTCTTTGCCTCTCAAGCTGCCATTGCAGGAAGCTACCACCTTCTCCTGGTGTTTACAAAGATGCCGAGGATCCGAACTCGGTTCTCAAGCATGTGTAGCAAGTGCTTTACCCACTGAATGAGCTCCCCAGCCCTGCTGGATGGTTTCCTCCTGCTGTCTAACCCACAGCATTGCTTAAAAAAGAGTGAAAATCTTGGAATCTCATCACATCTACAACAAGAATCAGATAATTCAGGGCATAATGCAAACGCGTGCTATTTTTAGATAGCAAGCTAATTATTGGCAGGCTTGAAGGCCATTAGGGCCAAACACCCCCTCATAACCATTGACTTGTAAAACCAAGAACAGCAGCAGCTAGTCTCTAGCTACTGCAGCCATAGGAAGAGACTTGACATGCTGGAGGCTGTTAATTGATAACTACCTACACAGTTCCAGGAATCTAAAAATAACATTCTTACCTAGCCTCGGGCTTCATGTGCCTTTGTTCCCTCTCAAGAGTGACAGTCCAAGTGTGCCTGTTAATCACCTGGCCAGGAAAATGTCTCTCAAGAACTCTGTTTGCTCTATGGAGTTTAGAAGTAGTATGAGCCTACCTAAATATGGAGGTTGGCTCAGTGGTGTCTCTGGACACTGTCATCTCTCACCCTGTGCAAGCCATCTGCTTGTCACTGCTTTAGCCATTGCTCTCTGACCTCCCCAAAGTGACCTCATGCTATTCTGTGATAAACTGCATCCACCTTCCACTCTACATTCCACCTGTCTTATCCGAATTCATTCAGCAAAGATCACAAGGGCCCAGCAGCCAAGGGGACATCAATGTGAGACACCAGCCACAGTATAGGACTCCTCTAAGCTAAACCAAGGAATCCCAGGGGCAAGGCCTCCTGGACCTGGGACAAATGGGCATCCCCCCACCCCCCATTAAAGGCTTACTCTCAGGAGGTAAGGAACACTCTGGGCACCTGCATGCCAGAGGTTTGCTTCGTTTTATGTCACACGCTCAGGTAAATGGTGACTGCAGCCTTAGAGCATTACATCCTGTCAATCTTTGGGACTCTCGCACACCAGGAATTGCAAATAGGACTCTGTTTCTACAGCAAACAAAGAGTTCTATGAGACCCCATGTTCATCCCTGACATCCAATTGCTTACTGTCTCCAGCATTTTGAGTTAGGGGGATGAACATCGGCTCTTATCCTAAAGGACTATTTGGCGAAGTTAAATCAAGCCTGAGCCTTATTGCTAATTCTATGAAAGACTAAGGTTGACCCGCTTTGGCAAGCTTGGTGTTTCTCCCTTTGGATGTCTGGTCTGGTGAGGGAGCACAGCCTCTCTCTGGGTACCAGGCGGAGGAGCGCCTCTGCTGTTCTGTGGGCGCATCGCACCCTCCTGTGGCCACCTGGAGGAATAAGATTCCTGAGTAGGTCTCTGGTTGATACATACAGACTTGAAGACAGATGCGCTTACATCCTATTTCTCCAGCAGGAGGCAGGAGGATTGATAGTTTGATGCTAGGCTGGACTACACAGCAAGGCTCAGACTCAAAAATCACAAACAAAATAAGACGCCAACTATCTCAATCCTTCCTACTTGTTCTGACTAAAACTCTCTGCACCTGTCTGGAACGTCAGGCCCCACTGAGTCCGTGGTTAATATTTAAAGAGAACAGAACATTTTGAATCTTTCCCACAGACAGAAATAAGTATTGCTGAATATTAAATAATGAGTGAGATATCACCTGGCATTGGAAATGTACCAATGGGAAGGAATTATTATTAACCAAACAGAGCACGATTATACTCAAATTACATTCTGTGAGACTCCAACTGTTAATCTTTCATAGCGCTCGGGGCCTCTTAGTTTAACAAAACTAAACACAGACACAAAGATGAGAAAAAAAAAAACAACCTAATCCCAGACAGTAGGACTTGTATCTGCAAAAGTCCAAACCGTATTATAATATTTTTAAATGGGTTTGGGGATGAAGAGATGGCGTAGCCAGCGAAGCTCTTGCTGCTCTAGCACGAGGTAGTTCAATCCCCAGAGCCCACATAAAAGCCAGATGTGCCTGCAGGCCCAGTGCTGGAAGGCAGAGTCTGGAGGACCCCCAGGGCGGGCTGGCCAGCCAGTCTAGCTGAACTGGTGAATGCCTGGTTCTGTGGGAGACCCTGCCTCAAAAATTAAGGTGAAAAGTGATTGCAGAGGACACCAAACACACACACACACACACACACACACACAAACACACACAAACATACACACACAAACACATACACACATACACACACTCACACACTCACACACATATACACACAAACACACACATACACACATAACACACATACACACAAACACACACACATACACACATAACACACATACACACACACACAAACATACACACACAAACACATACACACATACACACACTCACACACTCACACACATATACACACAAACACACACATACACACATAACACACATACACACAAACACACACATATACACAAACACACATACACACAAACACATACACACAATATACACAAACACATACACACATATACACAAACACACATACACACAACACACATACACACACATATACACAAACACACACACACACACACACACACACACACACACACCCTGCTTAAAATCTAGGAATTTGTTTTTAGACTCCTAGGAGAATTAAATGAGCTAAATCTCTTACTATTATAAGTACTAATGTCAGTCTGTTTTATTTGCACACAGTGGGCTTTTCTATTGCAGAAATCATTACAGAAGGCTCCAATTAGCACCATGGCTTCAGGGGGTGGCAGGGAGGATTATATATTGTATTGGAAGGAATCAGAACCAGGGCCATCATTGCAAATCCTTATACAAATACTGGAGAGGTGGTGCAGCGGTTAGGAGAGCTTGCTGGTTTTCCAGAGGACCAGAGTTCAATCCCCAGAACCCAAAACTCCAGTTCCAGAGGCTTGAATGACTTCTTCTGACCTCCAAGGAATTTGCAATGTGCATGCACTCATACACATACATTTTAAAACATGTTAAGGGTTTTAAAATAAGTCAATTCATAAATTCCTCTTTGAATCAATACTCTTGTTTCAACGAATGTAATGGTGCCCATTATCAATTCTGTATCCAGGAGGCAAAGGCAGATGGGTGTCTGTGAGTACGGGGCCATCCTGGTCTCCACAGAAAGTTCCAGGCCAGTCTTTCTCTCTCCCTCTCCCTCTCCCTTTCCCTCTCCCTCTCCTTCCCCTTCTCCCACTCCCTCCCCCTCCCCTGCCCCTCTCCCTCCCCCCCCCTCTCTCTCTCTCCTCATGAATACCGAGAATTAGTGAATTAACTCAAGACCTCATGCACACTAGGCAAGTTCTATATACCTGAGTTATATTATTGTTTTATAAACCTAATAGTCAAACATTAAAGCAGCTAGCTGGCAGAGTGCTTGTGCTAACAACTTTTAAAAATCAACTATCTTATCAAACTATATAAGCCTTTCTTAACCACTGAGCCATCTCTCCAGCCCAATATAAGCCTTTCTTAAGCCAGCCAAAAGTGTGCAGCCTGGGGATCCCCACTGTGAACACACCTGTGCAGGTCCCACTTAGGCCAAGAAACAGAAGTATTTGTGACTGAGGACACTTGAAAGTTGAAAGCAGCAGGGAAGTGAGGTGGATCTGAGAGGAGCTGGGGAGAAGACGGAGGTGAATATGATCAAATACATTGCATGCAATTCTCAAAGAATTAATAAAATATTTTTAGATAAAAAAGGTTTTAAAATTCTCGGTGTGTTCAAAATACAAGATTTTTATTGTCTTCCTCATTACCAGAGCTTTCTGGGAATCTTAATAGCCAGGAATTTAAGTTCTATGGCTCTGTTGAAAATAGATTAGCTATTCTCTGCCCATTTATGTCTGTAAATCCTCGAATGAGCTTGTCAAACTCCAGGGAGGCAGGGGGCCACACTGTATTTAGTACTGTGGTGTTAAGTACTACACTGTACTTAGTACTGTGGTGCTAAGTACTACTTAGTACAGTGATGCTAAGTACTACACTGTACTTAGCACTGTGGAACTAAATATTACACTGTACTTAGTACTGTGGTGTTAAATTCTCAGAATATTGATAGGGGTATTAGTTGCCTCTTTAGATTTAAAGGGAAAGCAATAAATTACTTTAAAGATTTATTTTTAATTATTTTCTATGACAGTTTTGCTTGCATGTACCTCTGTGCACCACATGCATGCAGTGCCCACAGAGGCCAGAGGAGGGTGTTGGATCCCCTGGAACCGGGCAATGCCAGGTGTGCACTGCTGTGTGGGCCTAGAATCCGAACTCTGGTCCTCTGCAAGAGCAGCCAGTGCCCTTACCCTCTCAGCCACTTCTTTTGCTTCCAGGTTCCGTTTGCTGTATGGCTTTAACATTTAATCTTTACCCTGCTTGCCAGGTTCCTCTTTTCAAACAGCTAAAATGTTCCAACACGATCAGCTTCGAAATGAATTCCTTTCCATATGATCCAAGGCAGTCTGGGGGAGGGGTGTTTGTCACCCTTTGTCTACGAAGGTGGCGATGCATGGCTGAATTTTTCTGGCATGTACTACCCTCACGTATTTCATTGCTGTCCTGGTTGGTCACGGGGTATTAACCTCTAATGAGGTTTGGTTACCCACAGCTTTAGTTAGGGTTTCAGAAGTGAGATGGCCTACTGTTTCCTACTTTTTATTGCTATTTTTTACATTTTTATTAATTCATCAAAAATTTCATACAGTGCATTTTGATCATGTCTGCCAGCTCCTTTCAGATCTCTCCCCACCTTCCTACTGCCCCCCAACTCTGTGTCTTTAAAAAAACAAACAAACCATCGAGTCTAATTATGTGGTGTATATACTCCTGGGTGTGGAGTCATCCATTGGAGTTGAACCTTCCAGTGACTACATCCTTAAAGAAAACTGACTCCTCTCTCCTGGCTCCTGAGGGTTCCCAGGGCTGGGGAAGGGGTGATGCCGATCTCCATGTCTCATTTGTGTGTGGGCTCTCCACCATCTCTTATCCTCTTCCCTCAGACCAGCTGTGGGCAGAGGCACAATTTAGCAGTGGTTTAATCTTATGTTTGTTGACGAGGGTTTGATACTACGTATGTTTAGCAGGTTCTTTCCCCGGGCCTCTCTCCTTTTATCTGTCTCTGAAATCGCAGTAACACTAACCTCCTACACCATTTGAATAGCTTGTCCTCCTCTCCTCTGTTCTGAAACAGTTTGTACAGCACAGGAATGAGCCGTTCCTTCCAAGTTTGCTAGGTCCATCTACAGTTTATGTAACCAGGACACAATATGAGGATAAACGAGCATTATTAATAATTGTGCTGGGGGAAAACAAAAGCCAAGAACATGAACAAAAGAGACTCCTTCCACCTGAAGCAGCCACGACAGGAGGGGAGGTCTTGGCTCCCAGGTCATTTGCGTCTCTTCCCGAGTGAGGCTTGGTGGATTGCTTTTCTTCGCAGTGTTTTTCTCACACAGGTTCACTCATAGTAAAAAAATTTGTCCTCCGCTTTGCCTGCTGTCTAGCTGCCTCGGCTTTCTGCTGTTTTAACTTTGCCGTCATGTCCTCTGGGGAAAATCTTGTGAACCTGTTTTATTTACATTTACAAAGAACCACAGATCTGGCTTTCTCTGTTACCCCTATTCTCAGGCGGTCTTTCAGACGACTCCTGCTCCATTGGTCTGACTGTGCTCAAGTCAAGTGTCCAGACTTAATTACAGTTTCATAGTTATTTGTCTGAGGTTTCAAAATTAATGCCCATCTCATTTTTAAACAGTGGTTTAAAATGTGACATGTGTGTTAAAATACAGTGAAGCACAAAGGAATATGCCACTCCCTGTCGTCTAGAACCCACCTGCCAGCACCCATGGCATAGCACACAGCATCTTTTTCTATGCATACGTTTTACCGGACTGAAATCTTACTATATAGACTTTTTATAATCTGCTGTAATTAACAGCTTCATCTCCTTCAGTTTTACAAAGCTCTGATGCACACATACACTGTGAAATGTTTCCCGTAATCCAGGTAACAGCACACACCAGTGGCTCACAACAGAGGCTCATGAGGGTACCACTGATTTATTCTTTCGTTTTGGGGTGTGAGAATTCTCCAGTCATTGCAAGTCCACAGCATTGCTTCCCACAGCCCACATGCTTTGTCTCCAGACAACTTGAACTTTTTCATCTGGCAAAGGTGAAACTTTGTGCCCCTGCCCAGCATCTCCCCACCCTCCTTCCCGTCCCTGGTGAACATGCAGTCTGTTTGATGATGGAGCCTACAGATAAGTGACCCCAGGAGGTTTCCGTCTCTGCCTGGCTTACTTCACTTAGCACACTGTCTTCTGTGTTTATCTCTGCTGTCACACATGCCAGGCTTTCCTTCTCTGTAATGGCTGGGTAATGTCTCGACTTAATCATACTCTTTATTATATACCATAAGCTCAGCAGGGTCTTTCTTATCCAATTATCTGCAATGGGCACAGACAGTGTTTGTTTGTCTTGCCTTGGCCACTGGGAGATGAGCGAATGAATGTCCTTGGAAGATACTGGCTTCATTTTCTCTGGGTAAATACTCAGAACTTGGACTGCTGTGTAGCAAGCTGTGCTGACCCTTTCTAGCCATCCCAATAAATACTCTTTTCTGTAAGGGTTATACCCCAGTTTGCATTTGTGAAAAAAAAAGTGTACAATCATTGTGAAACCCACCTGTGCTTTCCCGTTAGACGTGAGTGAGTAACCAGAGTGAGTTAGTGTACTTTTAACTGACACATAAAAGCACATGGATTTACATCTCATGTGGTCCACGGGATGCTCTGGTGCAGCTATGCCGTGTGGTTAAATAGGGAAAACCTATCCATCCATTTTCAAGCAAACACCATTTCTTACTGCTGACAATAGTCAAGATTGTGTCTTCAAGCTTTTTGAAAAGGAAACATCAGCAATGACTGAGGAACCATAGGAATCAGGGACACACCACAGAAACATGGCCCATGGAATCAACGCACCGGGACGCACAAGAACACACAGAGATTGAGGAGCCTGGAGGGGTCTGACCTCAGTCCTCTGCATAGATGCTATGGGTAAGTAGCTTGGTGTTCTTGTGAGACTCCAAACAGTGGGAGCGGGGTTGTCCCTGATTCTTTTGCCTGCCTGTATGACCTTTTTCTTCCTACTGGGTTAATCTTACCCTGATATGATGATATGTGTCTAGTCTGACTGTTATGTCAGGTTTGGTTGAAGTTCCTGGGAGGCCTTCTCTTCTCTGAGGGGAGATTAGGAGAGTGGATCCCCAGTTTCCCTTTCCCTCAGATCCACTCTCCTAATCTCCCCTCAGAAAGGGAAACTGGGGGGTAGAGTCTGAGGGAAGGTGAGGGAGGAGAAGTTGTTCTTGGGATATAATGTATGACAGTAGAATACAAAAAAAAAACGAGGATCCCCTGCTGTGAGAGGGTTCCTGGAGCATTTCCCAGGCATCTGGCCATGTGCAGGCACTGAAGAAAGTGAAGATGTGGGAATAAAAACAGAGGTGGGAGATAGAGAAAAAGGCATAGGCCCAAGTGCCCAGCGTTACAGATGCTGGGGATGGAGCTGTGTTGGTTCCCCCAGGAGCCTACAGCTCCATAGATCAAGCGTGGGAGCCCAGATTCATCTTGAACATGTTCCTCAGGGAGACAAGAAGCAAATGACACAATTGTATCCATATTGTTTCTTTAGTTACTAAGAGTCTAACGTGCTCCGCATTGGGCTTTGATTAGAAACCTCTGGGACTGATTTTCTTGCTTATTCTGTTTTAGGGAGGAGTTGGAAGAGCCAGTGAACCTTTCTGGTTTTTCATCTTCCAGAAAAGACAAACTATCATAAATGCTATCACTGTGACGGCATCTTTTGATTGTCTCAATGAAGGGAGATGTGAGTTTAAAACTTGACATATAGTAACAAACACAAGAGAGGTTGTTTTTTTAGCAATGAAACCCCTTCTGGGTCACCCTGACAATGCTCCTCTCTGTGTCCCCTCAGTGGTACTGTACCTCCCACTTCAATTTGCAGAAGCAGTTTTGCTTCATTTCCAGATCCCTCTTTCCAACATGCTTTGCTTCGCTGGAACTTGCAGATGTGGAGTTTTGTTGTCTGTAAGTCGAGACTGCAGAGTAAAGAACACCCCTAATCAGCGCTGCTAGAGTTCCCTCACAGTACTGTGCATAGGGGGCTGCTAGAGTTCCCTCACAGTACTGTGCCTAGGGGGCTGCTAGAGTTCCCTCACAGTACTGTGCATAAGGGTGCATCGCTGTCCTGGGGAATGAGTCTGATCCTCGGAACCTACATAGAAGTGGGAAAGAACCCAGTCACAAAGTTGTCCCTGCCTGCCTGCCTCCCTCCCTCCTTTCCTCCCCATGGCCTTCCCTCCTAACCTTTCTCCCCCCCCCCCATGTCTCCTCTTCCAGTGAAACTCACTATGTGGTAGAGAATGACTTTGAACTTCTGATCCTCCTGCATCAGGCTGTGCCGTACAGGGAGTGTCACCACACCTGATCTGCGTGGCCCTGGGGATGAAACTTGTTTGGGTTTCATTTGTGATAAGCAAGCAGTCTATCAAGGCAGTTACATTCTCAGCCTACTTGACTTTTTTTTTCTGTTCTTTATTTAAAATGTCTCCAGTTACATGGAATCTTTCTTTTTACCCAGTCTGCCCCGTCAGAACCCATCACCCTTCATCCCAAACACTCTTGTCCCTTAATCAGAAAATCGTCATTGTTGTTCCTGTCACTATATGCAAATTTGTAATTTGTCTGAGAGATTAGTTTTTCCTCACAAGGCGCTCTTCTGCCCTTGCTGTGGGTGGAGTTTGTGAGTTGTGGGTTAAAAGCATCAGCTGCAAAGCCAAAACCTGTCAGGTCCAGCCATGAGTTAACAGCCCACTGTGTGGATTCAAAAAGAAAATCATAGAGCACCAGCTTGGGTTCTAATCCCAGTGCCCATATGGCAGCTCGCAGACTGCTGTAACTCTAAGCTCAGGAAACCCAATGCCTTCTTTTGGCCTCCATGGGCACCAGGCACCCATGTGGTACAGAGACCATATGCAGGCAAAACACATAAAATAAAAACAAATCTTGTAAAAAAAAAATAACAAAGACTGGATCAGGAGGTCTTGCTTTTCCAGTCAGACAGTGTGAGTTTTGGTCACAGTAGCTGTTCTGTTTTGTTTGTTTGTTTGTTTGTTTGTTTTGTTTTGTTTTTGTTTGTTTTTCTTTTTTATCTATCAGCTCTAAGAGGTCAGCCTTGAGAGCCTTCCAGATGGGTTGCAAACTCTCCATCTTAGACTATAGACTATGGCGTGCTTGCTAGAGTCCCCAGAAGGACTGAAGCATCCACCCCCTTGCCTATAAAAGCACTCAAAACCAAGCTTCTAGGGAAAGCACCCTGTGCTAACAATGGCTGTCTCAACCTTGCCCCAGAAGGAACCCTATGGCTGGTGCTTGCTCAAAGAGGGGGACAAAGTTGCCTCTGCATTTCAGTTGAGGAGAACCTGAGGGACCCAATCCAGCCAGGGTCCTTGTGACACCTGCACTGCAATTAACTATAAATTACAAAATACTTGACATGCATTGAGTGCCATCACTGCTGCTCTTAGACAAATGGGAAAGCACACAGGTGAAGGGAAGAGGACTGTTCGCCTGTACAAAAGCCCAGAGCACCATGGGATACTTACCTGTCCGTGATTAGGACTTCATAGGTTCGACTTTTTCTCTTTTAGGATTTTTTTCATGTGTACAGGTGTGTGGGTGTTTTGTCTGCACAAGTATCAGTGAACGGCATCTGCGCCTGGCGCCCAGCAGGCCAGAAGAGAGTCAAATCCCTGGAGATACAGATGCTGTGAGTCACCGTGTGGGTGCTGGGAATTGAACCTGGGTCTTCTGGAAGAGCAGCCACTGCTCTGAACTGCTGAGCCATCTCTTCAGCCCCAGATGCAACTTTATTTTTGCTTCTCTATCAGTTATTTTCTTCTATTAATTGAAATTTTATCAAAAGTTTTAATATCTCTTTTATGTATACATACACTATATAATTAACCAACAATGAGTGAACATCATTTAAGCTTAAAAATTGTTTGAAACCAACTCTTTGTCAAAATCTTTAAATATAACTTCACAATTTGATTGTCTTTGACTGATAAAACTTTTATAAATTGGGGGGTTGGGGATTTAGCTCAGTGGTAGAGCGCTTGCCTAGCTCCAAAAAAAAAAAAAACTTTTATAAATTGGGCAATAGGATAAAATTAATATACTTCAGTGAGAACTTATGTTTTTAAAAGGCTGTGTAGTAATTACAGATATTACTTTATCTGTTTCTCTACATTTAAGATTCTTTAAAATTATGAAGGCATAGCTGGGAGGTGGTGATGCAGCCCTTTGATCCCAGCACTCAGGCGGCAGAGGTGAGAGATCTCTGAGTTAGAGGCCAGTCTGGTCTACAGAGCAAATTCCATGTCAGCCAGAAGTACCCAGAGAAACCCTATCTCAAAAAACAAAACAAAACAAAACAAAAAAAAACCAAAAACCAAAAAACAAAAAAACCAAAGCAAAAAAGACAGACAGACAGACAGACAGAAAAAAGTATCAAGACAAATTTTTACCCAAAACACTCAATTCTTCTGAAGATCTTAAATCAATGATAGGCTTTAGAGGATATCTTACATTAACTCTAAAAGACAATGAAATCAAAGCTCATTATAACCATTTAGCAGAGAAAGAGGACACCATAAAACCGTGCCCTGAGCATGCAAGGTGGCTCACACATCTTCCCAGCCTTTGGCAGGCACAACGAGGACAACAGTTGCGGAGGTCAAGGACAGCTGTGCATGGAGAAGAAAGTGAAATGCAGAAGCCCCTATCTTCCCCAAGGGTATACATCCCCAAACCAATGCTGTGTGTGCAGAAAGGCACTGCTTGAGGCTTATGATAATCAGTTCACAAATGCCATGTTCTGAAATCATGACTCAGTTCACTCCAGGGTCCATTCGCGTTTGTATTTATATTCATATATTCTGATAATTTATTATAACTAGCAAAAACCCGTTCAGTGTACAAACCAACTGTGAGGAATCTGGGTATTGATTTCAACCAGTTTATAAAAATGACAAACAGCTTAAATCTCTGGTAAACTCCAAGTCCCTTGTTTGCACTTCTCTTACCTACTGAGACAAATCCAAAAGGAATAAATATACATTGCTTCTAACCCACACTTCATCAAATAACAAAAATGAAAACGTTTCCCCTGCTTGGGAGTATTAATGGGAACTATCTATCACCATAAAACCTCTCAACCACGAATCCTTAAGCCCAATCACAAGGGAGACCGAGATGGCGTTTACAGTACTCATCAACCCAGCAATGGCTTGTTCATGTTCCTCATGTCCCCTCCAGAGGAACACCAGGCTATTAACTGATATTAGAGACTCCTTTCTCTCTTCAGAAATCTCTTTCAAGTAGACACCATTAAAACGGTTTTGGAGATCTTTGAGATTTTGACCTGGTCAGTGCATGTTAATTATTTACATATTTGCCATTTTACTTCTTGGAAGTTCATAAAATTACTTTATTTCTAGCTGAGGTAAACTCTTCATAAAAAAAAAAACACAATCATTTTTTGAAACTCTTGCGGTGTCAGTTCAGCCTACCACAGCATCTTAAAAATGAACAAGCAAATGGAAACACAACACAAGACAAACAAAAAAACCTGTAAGTCAAGGGCTGGTGAGGTCTGTGGTTAAGAGCACTTGGTGCTCTTGTAGAGGACCTGAGTTCGATTCCCAGCACCTACATAGAGGTTCATAACCATTTGTAACTCCAGTTCCAAGGGATCTGACACCGTCTTCCAGCCTCCACAGGCACCAAGAATACACAACTGTATACAGACATACGTGCAGGCAAAACACTCACACACACAAAATAAAAATAAATCAATGTTTTAAAAATATATATTTAGTGCCATGACACTTCAATATAGTGAAGGATTATATGATTTTAAACAATTTTAAATCTTTACTTGCAAAGTACTTTTCAAGTAGAAATCAGAGTCAGACCTTTGAAGACATGGTTCCTTACTTGACTTACTTTATTTGCAAGGTTAGAAAGCTTACCGGGTCACTCAGTTCCTCAATGACTTACCGCCTTCCTGGGCAAGAGAGTTTTTCCTTGAATTTAAAACATTAGGAGTGTGTGAGGGTGTTTTCTGAGTTAGTGAAACCTTTATACCCTTTCTAGTAAGCTAGAGACAGTCTGGAAAGGAAGCCCTGTGTACGGACTTGGCATACCTGCTCAGTTTTAGAAAAGCTGAGGTTTCTGCAATGGTCCGTGCCTAGGCAGCCTCAGGGAGATGGAGACCTGGGTTACACACTCCTCCTGCGACCTAAACTCGGTCTCTAAATTCTCAGGAGTTCACGCACAGAGAAAGCCTCACAGTCAAAAAACAGAAGGAAACAGAAAATCTCAGGCAACGGGGCTGGAGAGATGGCTCAGCGGTTAAGAGCACTGGCTGCTCTTCCAGAGGTCCTGAGTTCAAGTCTCAGCAGCCACATGGTGGCTCACAACCACCTGTAATGGGGTCCAGTGCCCGAAGACAGCTACTGTGTACTTGCATACATAAAATAAATAAATCTTAAAAAAAAAAAGGAAAATCTCAGGCAAGAGCAAAATTGGGTAGAAACTCTTTCTCCCAAGAATTCAGATAGGCTTTGAGCGTCCTGTGATTCCAATGCTGACCTCCAGAGGGCAGCAGCTCCACGCACTGGACCAGGCAGCACAAGCATAGGCTTAAAAACCTACTGTAACCATCACCTAAAGGGATAATGGTAGGAGGACCAAGACCAGGGTTCCCCCACCACCACACCGTAACAGGAGCTCCTCAAATAAAACCACCTGGGAGCATACACCAGAAAAAGCCATCAAACAGCAACAGCTACAGCGTTTTAAAAATCCCCCAAAGTTCACAGACTTCTGGAGGAAATCGTTCTGTTAGTGTTTTCAGATCCCAGAGGGATGAATTTTTGATGACTTTCAGTGCTCAACTCTGCACTGTGTGCTCGGTTTAGCCAATCTATTCACCAGTGTCATTTATTAGGTTGCTAAAAGCTCTTGAAACTGTGTTGAAATAAAAAATCAACTAAAACAACAAAAAAAAGTTTTCTTCTCTGCCTTCATGGGGAAAGTAAGAAAATGCCAATCTTCGTATATAATGAAGACAGATCACACTATTCCTGGATTGATGAAGCAGAGTTGTTATTTTTAGGTGGAATCTTCTAGAATAGATGTGGATGATGGTGAAAGAATACAGAAACAGCTTGAAAGGAATTGCTGTCCAAAGCAATTTGAGCATCAATTTGAGCTCAAAACAAAACAAGTCAGGCATCAGAAACAGCATTGTTACTTCAGCAACCACTGGGCCCATTGCTCCATTGGTTAAGATATTTAGACAAGAAGCAACTGTATGAGGAAGGTGAAGTCTTAAGACAACCAGTGGAGACTGGGGCATGACTCCAGTGGTAAAATACTTCCACCGCAAGCCTGAAGACCCCTGTTCAGATCCCTAACACCCACATAAGAAGCCTGGTGTGGTGGTGCGGACTTCCAACCCCAGTGTGAGGGAGACTGAAGCAGGAAGATTCCTGGGGGCTCACCGCACAAATCAGTGTGCTCCAGGCTCACCGGGAGACCCTGCCTCAAAAACTAAGGTGGAAGGCAACAGATGATATTTTACCCATTGAGCTCTGGCCTCCTTAAATGTGTGCACACATGTACATATGCACTGGTCAAATATTCATGTGCATTTTCCAAACCCCCCATAATTTCATCTGCCAGCTCACGTGGGGGCTGGGAGTCCAAATCAAGTCCTCTGGAAAAGCAGCCAGTGCTCTTACCCACAGAGCCATCTCTGCAGCCCTCATTTAGTAATATTTAAAGTTGCCATACAGTGTAATTGGTTCTGTTATATATATTTATCTGCATTGTTCTAATCTGGCTGACTCTCGCTGCCCTCCCTGTGTTGCCTGCCCCTCTATGGCTCACTTTCTCCCCCAATAGTGCCTCTTCTGCTTTTGTGTCTCATTCATTCCATTGCCCTCTCTTTAACCCCACCCTAAGGCTTTTCCCCACTCCTGTGATTTTCTTTCTAACTTCACACACACACACACACACACACACACACACACACACACACACATCTGGGTTCCTCATGTGGCAAGGTCTGAGGCTGCTTGTTGGCTTTAACATGATTTCCAGTCCCACACTTTCCTGCATATGATATGATTTAACTTTTCCCTATGGCAGAGAAATTCCGTTATGACTGTGTATCACATTTTCTTTCTCCATTTCCTATTGATGGACATGTAGGCTAGAACCATTTTCCTAGCCATTGTAACTAGTGCAGCTATAAAGCTAGATGTGTTGGTTTAGACTCCTGTGTGTGTGTGTGTGTGTGTGTGTCCAAGAGTGGTACAGTTATCTTCATTGTCAGGTTGAATTTAAAGTCAAACCACTGAGTGTGTCTATGCAGATGTTTCCAGAAATGTGTAACTACGGAAAGTCTGGTCCTCCCATGGGGCCCCACACTGAATGAAAAAAAGGAAAGAGCTGAGGGGACTGCAGTCCCTGTGGCTTTCACAGAGGACCAAGGTTCTGCTTCCATCACCAACTCGAAGGCTCACAACCACCCATCGCCCCAGTTGCAGGGATCTGACAGGAGGCTAACCTCAGCTCCTCCAGTAGCAGGTGTGCAAGCAGTGATACTCACGTGCAGGCAAAGCACTCCTGCACGTAAAATAAGATAAATAAGCCTAAACTTTAAAACAGCAAGAAGGAGCAGGCAAAAAACACTTGTATACATTAAATAAAACAAATAAACCTAAATAAAAACGAACAAGCAAACGAGCAAGAGAGCTGTGTCCCAGCTCTCTTCTCTCTGCTTCTTGACTAGAGCTGCTTCTTGCTCCTGCCACCACCGTTTCCTCCTCGTGATGGAATCTACTCCCTCAAACCGTGAGCCAAAAAAGCCCCTCCTTTCTAAAATTGTTTCTGTCCTGTGTTTCCTCAGCAGTGAGAGAAGGAAGGGAGACATCTCCTCCCCGATCTCACAATGGCTACAGTGTCTATGTTCTTTCTCATGGATGGCAGGACACCAGTCCTTTCATTGGTCTTCATTTTATCTCTTTGCTTTGTTTGTTTGTTTGTTTGTTTGTTTGTTTGAGACAGTATCTCACTACATAGCCCTGGCTGGCCTAGAACTCACAATGCACCACCATGCCTAGCTGTCATTCAGTTTCTCGATGATAGCCATACAGTCAGATGGGCTCTCAAAGCAGGCTTAATTAGCATTTGTCCGATGGCCAAGGACATTGGAATCTTTTAAAATTATTTTTTGGCCATTATGTTTCTTCTTTTGAGAACTGCCTGTGTAGTTCCTTAGCCTTTTACTGATAGGGTGATGACAAGCCACCAAACTTCTACCTGCAGTGGATGGGAAAGGCTTGGTCTGTAGGTCACCCCTTCACTCTGACGATGTTTCTTTGGCCTTGCAGAACATTCTAAATCCATGTAATCCCCACTGCCAACGCTTGAGCTTATTACCTGAGCCACTGGAGTCCTTTCTGGAAAGCCCTCACCCGTCCCTACAACACTGAATGGTTGCCCAGGCCCCCATCCAGCAGTTTCAAAGTTTCAGGCCTACGGTGAGATCTTTGATTCACTGTGAGTAGTTTCTGTGCAGAGTGGGGATCTGCTCTAATTCTTCTGCAGGCGAGTCTCCAGCTTGCGTATTGTCAATTGTTAAGGAAGTTATTTGTTTTTGTTTTTCTTTTTCCTTTTTTGTTTTGTTCCAATGTGTTTCTGAAACCTTGGGTTTTGACAGACTTGGTGCATGTGGCAGTGCTGTCCTTTCTGGACGCTCTGAGCTCTGCTCTCTGTCTCTACGTCCTAAACAAAAGTCAGTGGTGTTCCCATGCACTAATGGTGGAGAACTGAAAGCTGGGTGTATTAGAGCATCCCTGACAGCGGAACCAGATGAGATCAGGATCCTCAGGTGAAGGAAGGGAAGGAGTACTCAGTTCCTGGAGACTCCATATTAGTAGACACCAGAGTAGTTTCCTAACAAGCGTTATCAATCCCAGCAGGATCTCCTTTCTTTTCTCCTTTTTCTTTCTTTCTTTCTTTCTTTCTTTCTTTCTTTCTTTCTTCCTTTCTCTCTCTCTTTCTTTCTTTCTCTCTTTCTTTCTTTATTTCTAGGATCTCACTCTGCAATCCAGGCTAGCCACACTTTTTTTTTCTTTTTTCTTTTTTTTTCGGAGCTGGGGACTGAACCCAGGGCCTTGCGCTTGCTAGGCAAGCGCTCTACCACTGAGCTAAATCCCCAGCCCCAAGGCTGGCCACACTTTACATCAGTCTTTCTGCCTCTGCCTCGAGCGTTATTGGGATCACAAGCATAATCCATCATACCTGCCTTCAGATTAAAAAAAAATTACCAAACTTTGTATGGAAAACAAGAGGACTTATAATAACCAAAAGATTATGAAAAAGAACAACAACGTTCGGGGACTCACACCACCAGGCTTCAGAGCTTCAGGAGTTACAGCACCAAAGACCACAAGAAGATCCACCTACAAATGGGTGGCACACAGGATAGATAGGAGAAAACGAAGGGGCCCCTGGAGGAAGCAACAGGCAAACCCAGGGATTTCATCGCCTGGTTTCCCACAGTTCCCCTTCTACACCCACGGCGAAGTTTCAGAAGTTACGAAACTAAATGTTGGAGGTGTTTCATTAACTAGAGGGGAAAGAAGCAGTACCAACTTAGAAACCTACAGAACCAAGACAAAGGGGAATACATTTTAAACAAAGTGATATGCGGCCAGGTTCTGAGCTCCCCCAAAGGAGGGGGAGGGGGAGTGGGTAAGGTGGGACAGAGGCTCCCTGAAACCAGTGGGAGTCCACTCACTGAGAAAAGAGGTAGATGTGGATACAGAAGAAGTTAGCTTTTCAACACTGACCAAAATATTTGATATAAACCAATAAAGAAGGCCTGGGGATTTAGCTCAGTGGTAGAGCGCTTACCTAGGAAGCGCAAGGCCCTGGGTTCGGTCCCCAGCTCCGGAAAAAAAAAGAACCAAAAAAAAAAAAAAAAAAAAAGAAGGAAAGATTCAACTAGGCTCACAACTCCAGAGAATTTGGTGCATGGTTGCTTGGCCCAGAGTTGCTTGGCAAGATTCTCACGGTATTGGGAAAATGTGGCCGAGAAGCTCCCACCTGCTGGACAGGAAGCAGAGAGAAAGGGGAACCACTGGAGTGGCACTGGCTTCCTCTGTTTTCTCTCCTATTCCATCCAGGTTCCCAGGTCAGCGCTGCCCACAGGCAGGTTGGATCTTCCTGATTAACTAATCTTCTCTGGAAATGTCACAGACACAGAGATGAGCCTTATGAATCTCTTTGGTGATGCTAAATCCCACCATGCTGATAAGATTATCCTTCTCCCAGAGTTAGTCATGGTTCACTCCCTGGAAATCTGTTACCTGATTTTCAGGTAGAGAGAAACCGAGGCCATGTATCAGCAGCCTACATCAACTTATCATCCACAGGGAAAAAAAGAAAAAAAGAAAAAAGAACAATTTCCAGGCCCCAACCCCACAAGCTTAAGGTCCCTGTTGCCTCTGTTGATGTCTAACTGCAACCTCAGGAGAGGCCATAGCCAGAATCACCAAACCCAGATATGTCTCAGTCCCTGAACCATAGGAACTGAGAGAGATGTGAGTGTCTGCTGCCCCATTAAGTCACCAAGATATTGATATTGGTTGTAAGGTAACAGCAGAGAGGACAGGAAGATAGCTCAGTTGCTAAGGCGCTTGTCTTTGTAAGCATAGGGACCTGAGTTCAAGTCCCAGAACACGCATTAGAAAAGAGCCAGGTGTCGTGCCATGCCTTTCTTATGCTAGTGCTGGAGAGGCCACAATAGGGGGCTATCCCAGGGGCTTGCTGGCCAGCTAAGCTGGGTCAACGAGAGAGTCGCTGTCTCAAAAAACAAAGGGGATAGCATTCCTGAGAAACAGAACCTGAGACTGGCCTCTGCAACACACACATATACACATGGTACACATGCTACACACATGATAAAGAGATGAGCTCAATGAGAAACTAAATTTAACAAAATAGTAGCAGACGCTTAACATGCTTGTCACAACCCAGGCATCAGGAGTCTCAGCTTGATAGGACGTCGTGCAGGTAAAGGCTGGACCTGGTAATTCACCCTCATAACTCCGAGAAAGGAATCCAGCAAAGAGGAGGACACAAGATGCAGGTAGGGGTAGTGCCAGTGCACTTCTGGGTTCTGCGAATGCTTCTTTTGTGAGCTTGCCCCTTCGATCCGATAGACAGATATTAGCCACATGAGGTCACAGTAAGATCACTACTTGATCAACTGAAAGAAGGTGAAGCTCAATGAGGAAAGTATTGTCACATGTCACCGAGTACTCAAGAGCAAAGGACTTTAGGGCTCCCCAGATGGCAGACGAGGATTCAGAGCAGAGAAGGAATCCTCTCTGAGAAAGGAAGAGAAACAGTAGAGAGAATTGGAAACTGACAAGGGGGGAAGGGATGCTTCCTGAAACAAAGGCCCAGGGGAAACCAGTTTTGCTCAAAGAGGCTGTGGGGAAGTGTTGCTTTGGGAGGAGCCCGCTTTCTCTTTCAGAAAGGGTGTGTCACAGAAAGTATATCCATGTCCTAAACCTCTGATGACAGATGGCCATGGGTCTGAATTCGAGCCCTTTGCCCAGAGAGAGAGAGTAGGATCGGTGATCTGTTTTAGATGCTCCCGGTCCACCTTGCTTTGTATTTAGGTGCTTATCCCATGAGATATGCATGAGACCAAAGACGAGGAGACTCTCGCTCCATCGCCCTGGCCCTGTAGGATGAAGGGCCATCGGCCTTCACTTTTCCAGCTCAGCGTGAAAATTCCAGGATGAGTTAATTCGTCGTCCATCATAGCACCTGCGCTCCCTGGAATTTTAAGGAGCCATTGCCCCGTGGTTAGTGGCTCTCCTCAGGGCCACGGAGTGCAGACAGAGCCCATTTGTTCACTCCTACTGTGTCCTTGATGAGGCAAAACGAATAGAACCAGATGAAATGTTAGATGTTGGCACGGCAAAGACTCTCAAGGAAGTACAAATGGAGCGTAAGAAAAACCTAGAACTTAAAATAGTGCAATCAGTTTAAAAATCACATTAAAGGGGGAAAATAGATGCCAAGGATAGCTAAACAGATGGAGTCTAAAATAAATGGGAGAGAGGGCTCATAACAGCCAATGAATGACGAGGGGTGGAAACTGTTATCTTGGGGAAAGGCTCTTGCACTCCCTTGTGCTTTTATGTCCACAACTGAAGAAAGATGTGAATATTTAGATTGAAAGAGTTCACCAAATTCCAATTTTTTTTAAAAAAGCACAAATATGACACCATTTTTTAAAGTGTCCACTCAGTAAGATACAACCTCAGGACTCTCCACTCATTCACACCAAAGAGGCAATGGGTCTCAGTCACTTTCCTGCTGCTCTAGCAAAACACCACAGCCCAGGAGGTTTGGGGAAGGGAGGGTTTGTTTGGGCTTATGGTTCCAGAGGGTTAGAGCCCATCACTAGCATGACAGGAAAGTGACACAGCAGGCCAGCATGGCAACTGAAGCTGGGAGCTGAGAGCTCACACCTTGATCCACAGACTGGGCAGAGAGTGAACTGGGGACGGCGTTGTGTGGCTTTGAAAACCTTAACACCCTTCTCCAGTGATGTATTTCCTCCAGCAAGACCATACCTCCTAAGCTTACCCAAACAGTCCTACCGACTACAACCTGAGTCTATATGGGACATCTTATTCAAACCATCACAATTGTGTGCAGTGAAAACTCCATAAAACATGGATGGTGAAGGTGAATTAATATTGTTAAAAGGTCCATAATACTGTATAAATGAGAGTATGTGTCATTGGCTCACATGCTTAAACATTGAGTTTGTAGTAAAGAATGAAAGCTCTCAGCATCCTGCCTCAGATGTCTGCTTGCTGCCGGACCTCCCAGCCCACATAAACCATTCTTCCTCAAAGTTGCATTCAATATTTTTTTTTATTACAGCAAGAGAAAAGTAATTAATACACTACCCAAAGTGGCCTACAGATTCAATGAATCCCCATCAAAATTCCAATGACATTGCTCACAGCAAAAAGAAAAAGCCAAAAGTTTATATGGGGACACACACACACACACACACACACACACACACACACACACACCAAGGCAAAAGTGGGAAGCTTCAAAACATGCTACTACCTCACTGCAAAATATGGTACAAGGGGAGTGCAGTCAAAAGAGCATAGATCCGGTATGAAAACAGCCCATGGAACTATGGGGCAGAACACAGAGCAGAGCAATAAGGCTCATCTCCAACAACATGACCAGAGATGTCTTCAACAGAGACCCTAAGAACACACCGGGGGGAGAGATTGGTCTCTTCAACCGTGATGGGAAATCACATGCAGAGAATAAAAAGCTGACCTCATGAAATGGAGAATAGAATCATCACCAGAAGTCATGGAGAACAGGGGGCAAGAGGAGCTGGAGAAAAGCTCCCCAAGGAAAGTGGTCACAAGGAAAGTAGTTACCATCACAGGAAGAGTGCACTCCAGGGTTCTCTCACCTGACATTATATAAAAATATGTTCATTCATGTCATTAAAAGATTCTTTCACAAGGCACCTACAATTGACATCTCTAGCCCTAGAAACACAGTAAAGGGTCAACCTCTGCCCACAAAGAGTCTTCGGCTGACCCTTGTGCAAGGTCGCACGTGTTGATGTACAATGAGAGGCTATGAGCAGAGTCTCTCGACACACCATGCATGAAAGGAAGACTTCCTAGAGCGTGTGCCCTCTCTGTGTGTTTCCACGATGTCTTTAACTCTCTTCCATTCTTCTGCCCCTTGTCCAAGTACCTAGAACACTGTTTTGGGTAGCAAACAATCACTCATTGCTGTTGGCCAAGAACCCACACTCTTTGTATTTGTCTCTACGTCATTCATTCCTCACAGCTCACTCTCTGGACTCCAGCCCATGGAAGCAAATAAAACCTGAGTCTGGAGCCCAATCACAGAATGTTCTGGACCCTGGGATGTGCTAAGACCTTCTCAAAGATCATGAAATACTTGCTCCTGAATCTTTTGGTATTTTTTATCCTGTTCCAGCTGTTTCCAGGTAAACAGAACCAAGGAAAACGGACAAGGGAGTTTGGTTGGGGGGATTGCTTGCCGGTGGGGGCTCTGATACCTTCCGTCCATTGTGGGCAGGGTTCTCTGAGGCAGCTGAAACCTACTGGACTACTCGCCCTGAGTGGAATATTTGGAAGTAGATCCGGTCAGCATCCCTGGGGCTGTGGGGTTGGGCAGGTGTCTTGAGAAGCCCAGCTCTTTCCCCCTAGTATTTGCTTCAATGAATGTCCCAATGATGCCTCTGGGCTATTTTTTCAGTCTCCACCGATGTACAATGAGAGGCTATGAGCAAAGTCTCTCGACACACCATGCATGAAAGGAAGACTTCCTAGAGCGTGTGCCTTCTCTGTGTGTTTCCACGATGTCTTTAACTCTCTTCCATTCTTCTGCCCCTTGTCCAAGTACCTAGATTTTCCAGTCTCCATTGATGCTGAGTTCTGAAGCCTTTCTTAGATGTTAGGTCCTACTATTGCTTCCTACGAAGTCCCTGTTCTCCTGTTGTAAGATCAAAGTGTTCTGAGAGCGATCATGTGGAAGAAAATGTAGACCCGGCTGCTTTTTCTCAGCCATGCAAGACTGTTGCTTGCTTAGTGATTTACAATATAATTCTATAAATAAATGCTCTTAGTTTTGAAATTACTGTTTATACAGCTTGGATGGTTTTTAGAAAAGATATGATGCCTCTCTTTTGGTATGTGAAAACCTTTCCTTTATGCATATATAAGTCCACATAGATATGTATGTCAGTGTATTTTCATGTACTAAAAATGCAACTGCGTTGTTTTTAAAGTGCTTATCTCAGCAGTATATATTCAACATCTTGGCTGGCACCTGCTTGGATGTTTCTAGAAGTCATATACTGTTCCATCACACGGATAACTGAAAGTGTATAAATCTATTCCCTACTGGGGGTAAAGTTTTTCAGTCCTTTCACAAAACAAACAACAACTACAACTGGGTTTTGCACACTTGGATTAAGTTTTCTGTATAATTTTCCAGAGGTCCACTTGGTAGGTCAAGACTAATTTTATGATTTATGTTTTTGTGAGCACTTTTTCAGATTCTCCTCTGAGCATACATTTCTGGGGGAAGTCAATTCCTTTTTAGTGCAAAGGGTCTTTAGAAGATCTGAAAAGGCATCTGCCGTAAAACTTATAAAAAAGCTGACTGGAGAAAAGAAAGACTCTAAATTGGCCAGGCAAGGTCTTTTGTGCCACAGTGAGGTATATAACTACACTGCTGTTCACACATGGGGACTTAGGGAAGGTGGTCTCTAGCTTCTGAGATTGCAAGGCTTGTCACACAAAGATCTGTCTTGAAAATGAAGAGGAATTCAAATAAACAAGGAAGCTCTCCAGAAGGACATTGGGATTTAGGACATGTAAGATTGATCAACTATTTATTGGTCTACAGTTGAGCTGAAGCTAGAATAGAGGGTTATAGATATAACTCAAGGCCCTGAGTACAACCCATGATGACAGAGAGAGAGAGAGAGAGAGAGAGAGAGAGAGAGAGAGAGAGAGAGAGAGAGAGAGAGAGAGAGACCAGGCATCTCAAGAGTGAGAGCATGAATGTCTGAGTTGCCTGTAAAGTTTAGATATTTAACCTGGGCAGGGAAGAGACAGCCAAATCTAAGGGAAGAGAAAGGCAATTGGTATGAGTGCACTCTTAAGCTACCTGTGAAATTGAGTGGCAATAGTTTATAAGCTCCGACTGCCAGTGAGGTAGATGCTTCAAACCAGAGGAGAGAACCCTGGTCTATTTCACTGAAAGTGGTAAATAGGAAAAAACACCCACAAAAATGGAAATTTCAAAAGTCTAAATAGACTTATAATAGTTGACTCATTAAATGAAAGCATCTATTCTCTTACAAGATAAAGATAACTCAAATAACGGGTTGAATAATAATAATAATAATAATAATAATAATAATAATAATAAAACAGACGCGTAAGCTGGAGAAATGGCTCAGGGCTTAAGAGCATTTGCTCTTACTCCAGGGGGCCTGAGTTCTAGTCTCAGCACCTACGTGAAATGGTTCACAGCTTCAGTTCTGGAGATCTGATGCCTCTGATTTTCACAGGCATCTGTGCTCACATTCACATACCCACAGGCAGACAGACAGACAGACAGACAGACAGACGCACACACACACACACACACACACACACACACACACACAGTTAAAAATAAAAGTATATCTGCCAGCCATCGCAGTACATGTCTTTAATCCCAGAACTTGGGAGGCAGAGGTAGGCAGATCTGTGTGAGATCAAGGCCAGCTTGGTCTACATAGTAAGCTCCAGCCCAGGCTACTTAAAAAGACCTCGTCTTTCTCTTTTTTTAAATGACAGGTAAAATGGATAAAAAGATATGAAAATTTCAAAATAGTAAAGTACAATTTCAGGCAAATACAACCTAACAGAAACTTAGAATGGCAGTCATAGACAACGAGATGGTTCAGGGGAAATACATAAATAGTTAGCAGACGAGTTATACACAGGAGGAGGTAATCAAGCCACAGGACACATTGGTACTCGTAATTTCAGCTTCCACATCTTCAAGCTAGCAAGTGGCAATCCTCTTAGAGAAACAGATAATAGTACTCACAGTTCTCCAACCCATCCGAAAAAAAATATTTTCTAGTGCAAATGATCGATCCCAGCACGCAGTCCTCAACCCAGATCTTCACACTCAAGTCAGAAAACCATCCTGAGGGTCTGACCAGTGCACTTTAAAGTGTCAGCTGTCGAACATGAGTATAAATGACAAAAGTTCTTTATGATCCCCAAAATAGAACACGTTTTAGACCGATAAGAAAGCCTCACTAACGAATAGCAAGCCAATCATCTTTGTCAACGTCAGTGGGTGAAATTAATCGTAACAGAGGCACAAAAACACATGTACTTAGAAAAGAGGAAAAATGTTACTAAATGAACCCTGTGCTAAAAAGCAAATCATATTCACTAACAAGCAAGACTCAAGGAGGGGGCAGCTGGGAAGGTGGCTCCCTGACCTTATCTAAGGAGAGCGCATTATCACAAAGCTACACAGCCAAGGCCATGGGAGGCTTTTGATTAAATTTTATCTCATCCGTTATTTATTTATTATTTATTTATTTACTTACTTACTTACTTACTTACTTTGCAATCTACCTTGAGGTATTAGAGGTCAGGACAAAAATACTTCGATGGGAGAGGAATATTATTAACTAGGAGAGGTCCCAAAGATCCTCTAAGTGCTAGCTGCATGTACAGAGTCTCTGTGATGGTCCGGCCAGCTGTGCACCAGTAACCGTACACAATTCTGGGAGTCTGTTATGCTTCTATTGAAAGTCAGTTGGGTTCGGTCCCCAGCTCTGAAAAAAAAAAGAGAGAGAAAAAGAAAAAGAAAAAAAAGAAAGTCAGTTGGTTTTTGTTTTTTTTGGGGTGTTTTTTTGTTGTTTCGTTTTTTACTTTTGATGGTATCACAGTGACAGTCCAGCGTGCACTCAATAAACTATTATTGGTTTTTTTTTTTTTTTTGGTTTTTTTTTTAAATCAACGTTCAGAGTTCAATACATGTATTTTTTATTTCTTTTCTTTCTTTCCTTTTTCTTTTTTGAGACAGGGTTTTTCTATGTAGACCAGGCTGGCCTTACAGAGGTCTGTCTGCTCTTGCCTCCTCAATGCTGGGATGAAAGGCACAGTATGTTCTAGATTTGTGCTTAGCATAATGACATAGATTTTTCTCTAACTGTTCCTTTTTACCTATTTTCCTCCTGATACTTAAATGGCATTTTTAATTAAAACTGTATGTGTTTCCTCTCAAATTAGGTAAGGCAATAAATTTGGAGGAAAGTAATTTTAAAATCAGTTCCTTGAGGATGTTACAGTATGTTTTGATCATATTTACTCTCCTAACTCCTTCCTGATCCCTACCCGCCCACCTTTGTGTCCTTCTTTCCCCCATCAATTTATTTATTTATTCACCTCACATCCTAATCGCAGTCCCCTATTCCTCTCCTCCCACTCCCACCCTCACAAATCCCTCTCCCAATAATCCCCTCCCCTTCTCAGAGACAGGGAAGGTTCCCTTGGGTCCCACCCTGCCCCGAGACATCTAATCTCAGCAGGACTAAGCACATCCTTTCCCGCTGAGGTCCAACCAGGCAGTCCAGTCAGGGGAAGGAGATCCAATGGCAGGCAGCAGGGTCAGAGACAGTCCCTGCTCCAATGGTTGGGTCCACATAAAGGCCAAGCTACACATCTACTACAAATGTGTAGGGGACCTAAGTCCAGCTCTTGCATGATCTTTGGTTGGTAGTTCAGTCTCTGTGATCCCCACTGGGGCCAGGTTAGTTTACTCTGTAGGTCTTCTTGTGTCCTTGACCCCTCCAGCTCACTCAATTCTCTGCCCATCCCCCCCACTCTTCCACAAGACTCTCCGAGCACCACCTGATGTTTGGCTGTGGGTCTCTTTATCTATTTCTACCCACTGCTAGATGAAGCCTCTCAGGAGACAGTCATGCCAGGTTCCGGTCTGCAAGCATAGCAGAGTATCATTAATAGTGCCAGGGGTTGGCTCTCTCCCATCATGGATGGGTCTCAGGTTGGGGCGGTCATCTTTATCCCTGCACATCTTGTGTCCTCCTTTTATTTTTTTTTCCGGAGCTGGGGACCGAACCCAGGGCCTTGCGCTCGCTAGGCAAGGGCTCTACTGCTGAGCTAAATCCCCAACCCCCGTGTCCTCCTTTTAAAGACAGCATCTGCTATGTAGCCCTGGCTCAAGCCGTATCTGCAGAGGCAGTGAATAGAAGCCATTATTGGTTAGGTACTCAACTGAGTTCTCAGAGGTTAGTTTTCCAAACCCGGAATATCCTTAGCCATGAGGGGAAAAGAAACAACAACAACAACAACAACAACAACAAAACAAAAAACAAAACAAAAAAATGCTTTAGGATTCATCTCATCCAAGTCAGGACAGATGAACAAGGAGGTGGGAAAGGAAAAGCACTAAAGTGTTAGTGGGAAGCTACATTGTTGCAGCTGGCATGAAAATCAGTACAAAGATCCTCAAAAAACTCAAAATACACTTATCATATGACCCGGCTAAACCACTTCTGCACACATTCCTGAAGGACTGCAAAGTAGCGTTCTAAAGATGTCCGCACTGGGTGTTTAAGGCAGGGTTGTTCAAAACAGCCAGGGCTCAGCTAGATCTCCGTGAGAAGTAAGTAAAGGGTGCCGTACAAGTTATACACAACGGGCTCTGATCCAACCATTAAAGAGAATCAAGTTACATCCTTTTCCATGGTAAGGATCAGATGAAACAAGGTAAGTCATACAAAAAGGCTGGCCTCATGTGTTCTCGTTCACTTGTGGGTCTTAGATGCTTTAGAGACCCAGAAACTGTTTCTATTGATCAGTAGAAAGCTGAAGGGAGGCCAAAGCAAGGGAGGAGACTGGAGAGAGGAAAAGGAGGAAGTGGAATTAAGGAGAAGGAATGGGGGCGTTGAATACAGCCAAAGAACGCTATCACCATCAAAGACATCGCCAGTGTGACGTCAGCACTTCATGCAATGCGTACACGTCTATGACAAACCTCCATGACTCTGGGAGAACCTTTGTGGTTAACAATACAGCATCCAGACACAGCAAATGGAGAATGGTGATGGGTGTGTTTTCTGACTGATTGATTTCATTTTTCTTAATTAAAACATGTTTCATTAGAAAATCCATTTAGGTACACTTAATCAATGGGCAGATTTCTAAAAGAAAATGTAGACTTATTTGTTTTATTTTATGCATTTGGTTGTTTTACATGCATATATGGATGTGCACCACGTGAGTGCCTGGTGCCTGTGCAGAGGCCAGGAAAAGCATCAGATCCCGGGAACTAGACTTACAGACAGTTGTGAGTCACTGTGATGAGAACTAGTGCTTTTAAGCTAACAGCCATCTCCCCAGCGCAGCAACAGACACATTTTGACAGATGGGCTACCTTAGTCACAACTTCCGTGAGTCTTGGAGCACTAGAAGTGCCCAAATGTTTTCTGTAAGATTACCAGCAAGCCTTTCACAGACCGGTTTTTATCAGCGGCTCTTTAAGATGGGTGCCATCTATTGAGAACTGACTGTTGTGTAGAGAGTCTTCCAAAGATGCTGAAGGCTCCATTACAGCCCCTTGGTTCTCTCAGCCCCCACATCAGCACCAGCTACTGAACCATCAGAAGTGCTAATTTACACGTCCGTCCATTTCTGATTGGCTGAATCCAGAGCTCTGTATGAGTGGGTCCCAGAGATCTCTAATTTAATGAGCTGAATCCACAGAGCAGGTGGCAATGTGTTAAAATGGGGACCGATGCCTGCTTCTCTTCAGTTGTATTTCCGGGCTCTCCCAGGCTGATTTCGTTATATTGCCAGCTCGTTTTTGAAGCCACTTTACCAAGCTACGATTGATAGATGGGAGCTCTGTGTACTTAATGTATGCTAGTGGGTGGATTTGGAAGTGAATGTAGGATCGTTACCACAGTCTGTGCCTATCTTAGTTACTTATGTATTGCTGAGAAGAGATACCATGACTAAGGCAACTTATAGAAAAAAAAGAGTTTGTTGGGGGCTTACAGTTTCAGAGGGTGAGTCCATAAACATCCTGGGGAGAGCATGAGAGCAGGCAGGCTTGCATAGCGCTAGAACTAGAGTTGAGAGGTCTCCTGTTGAGACAACCATGAAAGGGAAGAGGCTGACTGAGAAAGGCATGGTTATTTCACACCTCAAAGCCCATGCCCACTGACACACCCCCTCCAACAAGACCACACCTCCTAGTCCTTCCCAAATAGTCCCACCAAGTGTGTGTGTGTGTATATGTGTGAGAGAGATTTTCAGTCGTTATGGTAACACAGTACCACCATAAGCCCACTCCTCACCTCTAAGATCTTCCGTCTTCCTGAAGCAAAGGTTATTAATACATTTCTGGCAACAATCATAAGGCCTGTGTCTTTGGGACTAATAACCCAGCCGGCATGGAGTTAAGTTAGCCTGTTGTGCACCTAATTTATTTACAAAATCCCACAGCTCCTTAACAAGTTATCCCAGTTCCTGTCAGCTAGTGAGTTCCTCTGGCATCAGTAGTAAGATCTCTGTGAGAACACAGAATGAGCTCTGGAATCTTTTTATAGCCTTTCTTCACTCTTGTCAGTCTACAGGTGCCGCAAATCTTGCTGGGTCATAAGAGGACACTGCAGAAAACACTGCAGATCCGGCGAGCGGGTGAAAAAGCCATGCAGCAACGGGGACTACTGCTGTATTGCAAAGAAGATAAACACTGTGCCACAGGCGCCCAAGAATGCGTTTAGTCGTAATTTCAGAGTACACTCCAGAACAGCGCCAGTGGCGGTCCTCAAGAACAGTACGTAGTAAGTTAGAGTTATGCTGAAAATGATTCGGTCCTCTACAGAGCAGAAGGTGCCAGCACAAGTGTCTCCCAAGTGTCCATTAAATCCATGACTTCCTCTCTGCCGTCTCTCATCTCTGTTCTCACGGGGTTACCGGCAGACACTGAGGTGTCAAAACACAGAACCAACCCGTGCTAAACATGCCGACAGATGGAAACCGGAAACTTTCAGCCCTCCATGGAAGTTTCCTCAAATATAAACACCAGACGATTTGGCTCAAGGCAAACAGTTTTCTATTACTTCTGGGCCTTCCCCCTGGTGTCCTACGTCTGTAGCTCCTTGTTCTCCACACAAGTGTCTGCCTTCAAAATGGCAGTAGGGGAACCACTGTGGATGCTTGTGTTAATTTGCCTTCTAGTTGGATGTAAGTAACTCCTTGGTGTGTTTTTGTTTGTTGTGTTACCGACAGCTACCAGGAACCTAAGAGGTCTTTTCAAAACATGGAAAATGCCTTTAGTTAGCTCACCCCGTATCACAAGCTTGCCTTTCATCCTAAACTCCAGTCTGATGTCCTGCCCGAGTGAGGATTCCTTCTGCCTGCCTTGCTTAAGAAAAATGGTTGGGAAATATCTCAGGGGCAGAACTCTTGCTCTCGCCTAGCCTGTGTGAGACTCTCTGTTCTGTACTCCCTCTCCCCTCCCCTTCCCTCTCCCCCTCTCCCACCTCCTCCTCCTGCCCCTCCCCTGAACTCCCCGTGTGTGTGTGTGTGTGTGTGTGTGTGTGTGTGTGTGTGTGTGTGTGAAAGAAAGATAGTGATGAGACATATAAATGTCCTTCATTCTCTTTAACAAATGATTCAGGAAAACTAGAGATAGATACAACGTAGACGTGATGTAAGACACAGATTACATAGATATTTATACAGATTCCTAAGACTGGAATTTGATCTTTGCCTCCCATCCCTTACAACGATCAACTCCGCACAGATTAAGCATCAACTTGAAACTACAAAATGACTGCAAGAAAGCACTGTGGGAAACCACAGTCACTAGTCTAAGACATTCTACTTCAAAGTTTACTCAAAATATCAGGAAACTGAAGCAAAAATAGACAGAAGGGATTCCATTAAGCTTGAGTGCTTCTGAACAGTCAAGGGAACAGCCAGAAACCTGAGGTGACAAGCGACAGAGAGGAGGGGTTTGCACTGTGTAGAGTAAGGAGATCAGTTCTCGGCATATAAAGTCTGAACTCTTTAGGAAGAAAACAGTGGATATGGCTTCTAGACTGGACAGGAGATTCAACAGAAATTTCTCTAAAGAACACACACAGTGGCCAGCAAGCATGTGGAGATGCCCCCAAGTCAGCCGAGAAACGCAAGTTAAAGTACACCGAGCTGTTGTTGGCGCCTGTTAAAATGGCTAATGTAAAAAAGAAAGGAGATATGAACAACAGAGGAGGGAGGGTAAGCTAACCCCTCACACTGCAAGTGGGAATCTAAGTTCGGATGGTCATTACAGGAAACAGCCAAACAGAAGGTGAGGGAGAGGCAGATTAAAAAAAAAACCCACAAAACTTAAAACTAAAAATCAAACTGCTGAGTGATCCGGCAATCCAACCGCTAATCTTTGTCCAGTGATTTAGAATCTGTGCTCTTCACTGAGAGGACGGCTTTTAGAAAACTGCTAAAGGCATTTGGTATTTTCCCCCCAACGGGCTCTGCAATGACTCAAGGTGAGTGCTTACGGGGAGAAAAGAGAATATAGCTAAGCATCAAGTCTCATTTCCCCAGAAGATGCCTGAAAAAGAGCTCCCAAAACCAGCAAAAAGTCAGGAGAGAGCGGCTATAGAGCCGAAAGGGACGGGCAGGGTTTAACAATTGTCAAGTTCAGTTCCACCTAATGCTAATATTATCTTTGTTGAATCATCATTACACCTGCTGATGAGCCCCTAAGCGCCCACTGAGGTGAAGCAGAACAGAAGCCAATGATGTCAGGATGTACATGTCACCCTCAGACTCTCCCTCCTTCCCTCCCTCCCTCTCTTCCTCCCTCCTACCATCTCTCCCTCTGTCACACACACATAATACACAACAACAACAACAACAACAACAACAACAATAATAATAATAATAATAGTGGTGGTGGTGGTGGTGGTGGTGGTGGTGGTGGTGGTAGTAGTAGTAGTAGTAGTAGTAGTAGTAGTAGTAGTAGTAGTAAATTAGTAAATATTTTAAACTATCACCAAAATAACCCCTCCAACAGACTCTAGAATCTGGCCTTGTATTTTGCAGGCCATGCTTAAAGAAGTTAGCATTCTCATCAATCTGACACGGAAGTCTGTCTTCCAAGGCTAGACTTGCCACCTTCCCTCTTAAGCATGCTGAGCTCTAACCAGCCCTGTGTACTATTGGGATGGGTCTCAAGAGAGTAGTTATCAATTTCCAAGGCTGATCTTAGGTAAGGCTGTCGTGAGGAAGGCTCACAGGCAAACTGGCTAGTTTCTGCACCATAAAGATCCCAAATTCTCCGATTTCATTTGATTCCACATATCCGTTGAGTATTCAGGCCTCACCCTTCATCAAAGCTTGGTTTTCAGGTGGTAAAACTGAGTTGTGTTAAGCTTGTGTTAAAGTTCTACAAACAGCAGAATTAGGAGTCCAGTGCTTGGGCTGGAGAGATGGCTCAGCGGTTAAGAGCACTGACTGCTCTTCCAGGGGTTCTGAGTTCAATTCCCAGCAACCACATGGTGGCTCACAACCATCTGTAATGGGATCTGATGCCCTCTTCTGGTGAGGACAGCGACAGTGTACTCACATATATAAAATAAATAAATCTTTTAAAAAAATTAAAAAAAAAAAAAAGGAGTCCAGTGCTTTATGGACTGACCCAGCTCCAAATCCCACCAAACTGCACAACTAAACCTGAAGTCTGGTCGCTGGAGAGATCGTGCCGTGGTTAGGAGCACAGCTGCTCTTAAAAGAGACCACAGTTCCCAGAACCTGTGTCAGTCAGGTGGTCACCATTCCCTGGAAGTCCAGCTCCGGATCTTTCACCCTCTTCTGGCTTCCTCAGGTACTGCGTTCTTGTGTACAAACCCACATGCGGACACCCATACAAACAGGTAATAAGTAAAAATAAAAAAATCTTTTCGTTGAATCTGGAGTCTGATTTTAACAAGGGTGGTCCACGAAGTTACAGGAAATAAAAGACGTTCCTAAACCCCCAAGTGCTACTCTGCTGAGAGACCCCAGCCCCGATTTCCAGCACGTTCTGTGGATTCCACTGAATTCAAATAGTCTCTGTCTGAGGGTATCCTTTTCTACAGAAACCATTGAGGTGGCAGGATTAGGATTGGAATTCAAGCATTTGTTTCTGTGATTCAGTCTCAAGCCACCAAGGTGACAACTGGATTAATTATGTCACTGACTGCAACGAGTTACCTGCTTACCACTCCTCCGTTGGCAGGAAGCTCAGCACTGTCTTTAAAAACCAAGAGCAGCACGAACCCAGCCTTCACCTTCACAGCTTTATAGGTAAACACGGGGCCATAACGGAAGTGACTAAGGGATTGTGGGACTAGGCTACCTTGAATGGTAGACCAGTTGTCTGTGTCCTAAAGGCATATCTAGATGCTGGGGTCTTTGCAGATAATGCCCAGCTCCCCCAGTGCCCCATGGTACCCTCGTCAACAGTGACATCCTAGGTTACTCTGAATGCCTTTGACTGGGAGCATCTTTGAGAACAGTGGGTAACTTTGTTAAGCTGTCTGTTGGAACCGCACCATACACTGAATTCCCCACACTCTACTGCAGGTCAGCCCTGTTATCAAGTCACTTTCTCTGTTGGAACAGTGGTTAGCACTTGGGTTTCTATATGGATGCATGTGGGATGATGTCACAGGTGAGGCGGGTACAAGATAGACTGAGGCCTGTCATTGGATGAGAAGGAAGGATGGGCGGGAGAAAAGTTTGAAGGAAGAGGAGGAGACAGGAATGGAAGAGGAGGGGGGACGAGAATAGCCTCGGGACAATGTGGAAGCTGATGTTATGATTCCACGCTGCACCTTTACAGGTTGTTGTGAATGTTCTTAAGGGATGGGTGTGTACAGGTCTATGTGGGCAATTATAGGTTATCAATTGGATCAGAGGTTATTGTGTTGTGTGCTCTTTCATGTGCAGATTTAAGTGTAAGGAAGTGTGGGGCGGCTGGTCTGGGCCACCACGGAATTGGGATGTGTGCTTCTGGCAAGATATCTATCTACCAGATATCTTGGGGCACTGCGGTGTAGACCTAGTGGGGATAAAAGATACCAATTTTTTTTTTTTTATAATTTTGCAACAACAGATGCGTTCGTTTTGTCCCCATCAGCCTTCGCTGAGCTGATGCTTCGTGCCTCGGGGGCTTTCCAATAGCAACCTCGTGGTCTATGTAGAGAGATACTGATAAGGAGAGATAGGGAGTTGGTGCTCCAGACACAGTTTCTCTGTGTAGCCCTGGCTGTTGTAGAACTGTCTTTTGTAGAGCAGGATGGCCTCAAACTCAGAGATCTGCCTGCCTTTACCTCCAGAGAGCTGGGACTAAAGGCTTGTACTAGCACCGCCTGGCTGGAGGAGAGATCTTGAGAGTAGACTAGTCTGGAGTGAGGGGGTCTGTGAGAAAGGGGTGGAGCCCTGCCAAGAGGCCTGGAGAATCAAGGGACGGAGTCCTAATGTGAGTTTTCCCTCTCTGAACTCCCAAACATGTCCTCCAGGCCTGTGACTTACAAGTTTTGCCCGTGCTCCCAGGGACTGTTTCAGACACTCAGTACACACACCAGCCAACAGGCTGATGTTTTGCTTGGTTACCCTTTTATATCTCTCTCTGGCTCAATGCACATCCCTCTGCCCACACTACAGAAAGGCCGATAAAACTCTTGGCCAGATTCATACTGTACCTGCGTTCCGGATACCTGGATCTACTGTCCTACCTCCCACGAACCATGAGGCTTCTGCTGATGGCTCTTCCTCTGCTTGCTCTTCTACCCCAAGTGATCCCAGGTAACAGAACCATGGGAAATTACCAAAATGAAGGTCCGGTAGGCCCTGGACTGTGTGGCTCCTCTCCCTAACACACCAGCACCATTTTTCTCACTGAGACTGCATCTCTGACAAGGATTGGACAGAGGTGGGCCATGTTCACACAGCCAGAGTTCTCCCTTGCTCCCGTTTCCACCTAAGGAACAAGGTCAGACTTTCAGCCCTGCCTGCTCTCTTTCCGGCTGGTGCAGCTCCTGAGAACATCTCACAAAGTCCACAGCCCTATGACCTCTTGGATTTTTAAGTCTTGCTACCACTCTCAAGGAGGTCCTTTGTCTCCTCATGTTCTGGAATTTGGCGAATGAAATAATTTGTCTGCAGGATGGTCACATGAATGACAGAACCAGCTGTTTTTCTCCTGTGGACTCTGAAAGTCTAGGGTTTGAAAACCATTGCTTTTTAAAGGGTACCCAAAAGCATGACTAAAAACCCTGACGCTCGGGGCTGGGGATTTAGCTCAGTGGTAGAGCGCTTACCTAGGAAGCGCAAGGCCCTGGGTTCGGTCCCCAGCTCCGAAAAAAAGAACCAAAAAAAAAAAAAAAAAAAAAAAAGGAAAAAAAAAAAAACCCTGACGCTCTTGTTCTAGAAAACCTACCTCCTCAAACCATAGTCATGAGGTGGACTTCCTCCTTATCTAGTTGTTTACATTTATTCATTTATTTACTTTTGCTTGGGGGAAGGGAGGAGAGCACATATGCGTGTGACACAGTGCGCGCACACAGTCAGAGAAACAAACTGTGGAAGTCTGTCCTCTCCCTCCATTGATAGTGTCTTGGGGTCAACTCAGGTCTACCAGGCTAAATAGCAAGAGCCCCGGGTGAGTTTCTTGATGTGGGTAGCTTGTCACAGGTCTGGGGAGCTTTGTAGTGACTCTGGAGAAGCATGGAATTATCAAGCTATCGCTAGGAAGGAGCCTAACGGCCGTGCCTCTTACATTGGTCCCAGTATTATTTGTGGAATGCCAGGCTCATAGCCATTTTATAGCAGTAACTTAAAATCGTTGGTCTCTCCTTTGGTTATTTAGACTATAGTGCTGAGAAAAGATGCTTGAATAGATTGGGGCACTGCAAGAGAAAATGCAAAGCCGGGGAAATGGTCATGGAAACATGCAAATATTTCCAAGTCTGCTGCGTTCTGGACGACAACGACTACAAACAAAAGGCTTCCATCACGCGGACCATGGAGAAAACCTCTACAATAGAGTACAATCTGTCCTAAGACTTCACGGATGGACTTGACATAATATAGTTGATGGAAAGATAATTAATAAATAAATAAATAAATAAATAAATAAATAAATAAAAACCTGAGAGGTGGGTAGAGAGCCCTGTCCCTGAGGTTTATGATAGTTCCTGACTCATCAGATGTCACTCGCTCCTGTCCCAAGAATGATGGACGAAGTCATGGAAAGCACAGAGACGCCCACAATGCACAGCCACCATCATGATTGTGTAACTCTCGATAAAATCTACTGTGTAAACCAAACCAATGTTTCCAGTGGCAAAGTCTTCCGTGCTCTTGAAATGTCACCTGATCACTGCGGACCCTGTGTTCCTTATTTGCTGGTGAGCTGTGTTGGGGCTGAAGTGCTCGAGGAAAAATTCATTTCCGCACTGCATTTCTCTCTGTCCTACTGTCTTTCCGACGAGGGTTTGGGGAAACCAGAGTGTTCTTTTGTGTTAGTTTCCCTTCAGATGAAATCCTAAATCTTTCATGTATGATGCTCTCTACTAGGGTGTGAAACCTTGCTTCGGAGGCTGGAGAGATGGACTCGAGTGCTCCAGTCCCTAGCTAAGGTCTTTTCATAACTATCTTCACTGAGTGAAGTCAGACCCTTATTCTTCCTGAAACGTGAGTCTAGATCAGCGCTTCCCAGATCGTTGAACCAGACAATGGAAAGAGAAGCTCCCTGCATAACAGAGAAGAAAAAATACAAACAAAAGAAGCTCTAAACTCAGGAGGAAAACCCAAGCAAGAGAGAAGTCACAGAGAGCAAGCAAGCTAGTGCTCTAAAGGAGGCAGTGGTGGGGGAAGTGCTGCCCAGAGGTAGACTTCTGAAACTTCCAAAGAGACATTCTAGTAGTGGTTGGACCACAGCCAGCTCCCTGGAACAAGCTATGCCAAAGCCAAGCTGGGCACAGTCAGAGAAGTAGAGAAAGATACAGCCTTGGGTAGCTACTTTCCTATTGACAGTGACTAGAGAGAAAATATTAGTGGGAAATACGACATTCAAAGTCAATATTAGCTCACAGGGGTGGCACACACCTTTAGTCCCAGCAGTTGGGAGGCAGAGGCAGGTGGATCTCTATGAGTTCAAGGCCAGCCTGGTCTGCAGAGTGAGTTCCAGGACACCCAAGGCTCCACAGAGAAACCCTGTCTCGAAAAAAACAAAGGGGGTAAAAAGTAAAAAAATATGATGGCTAGGGAGGTGGTTCAGTGGGTAAAGGGACTGTCCCTGGAAGCCTGGGGACCTGGGTTCAATCCCTGGACCCCACATAAGGGCAGAAGGAAAGAACCAATCACACGGAGATGTCCTCCAAGCTGTACAGAAGCATGACCAGCCACCCTGGGTAGACACACATCGTATGGACACACACAATAAGAATAAGTTGTTTGGAGAAGTGGGGAGAGAACGGAGGGAGGGGCCACGTGAGGGAGGGACTGGGAGGAGAGGGAGCTTCTATCTGGATGTAAAGTGAATAAATAAATAACTTAATGAAAAAAATTAAATTGTGGGAGGAGTACAAACAACCATTCCATGATCAGAAGGCTAGCTACTGTCAGAAGCAGGAAAAAAAAAAAGAGAATGAATTAGTTTTTTTAAAAAGTTGTTGTTGTTGTTGTTGTTGTTGTTGTTTTGGTTTTTGGTTTGTTTGTTTGTTTGTTTGTTTGCCAGGAGGTGATGGTTCACACCTTTAATTCCAGCATTTGGGAGGCAAAGGCAGGCAGATCTCTATGAATTTGAGACCAACCTGGAACAGAGTGAGTTCTATGTCAGTCAGGGGTACACAGAGAAACTCTGTCTCAGAAAAAGAAGGAGGAGAAGGAAGAGGAGGAGGAGAAAAAGGAGAAGATAGATATATATTGGGAATTAAAAGACCTTGGCAGTTTTGGAGAAGGGAATGTATTATTCAGATTCCTTCAGCAGTGACCACCAAGCCAATCTTAGCCTCACAATCTGAAGCCGTGGCCAGACAGCCCCCTCTAAGTCTAGCAGCTCTGCTTAGACGCTCTCCCAGGCTTAATCAACTGTGTCTTCAAGAAGATACACCTGGGGATGGGGATTAGCTCAGTGGTAGGGCACTTGCCTAGCGAGCGCAAGGCCCTGGGTTCGGTCCCCAGCTCCGAAAAAAAAAAAAAAAGAAAAGAAAAGAAAAGAAGATACACCTGTCCCATCGGTGCCTCCCTGGGTCCTACATAGTGTAGACAGTCATAGCTCTTCCCAAATCCTTAACTTCCTTCCCTGGTCTCCACTGCGCCCTCCCTCAGTGCCTGCCTGGTTGGGTTCCTCTCTGGAAGTCACTCTGGAGCCCAGACCCTTCTCCCATGGGGTTGCATCCAGAATGGGACAGACTCCCCACGTGTGAAACCCAGCCTCCCACCAGTGGAGGGAAAGCAATCACACATTGTCAGATGCATACATTTTAATAAGGAGGTAGGCTGCAGGGCCAGCTTCTCTGGAAGTCTGTGCATGGCGTACCAGCATTCACGGTATTCTTGGCCAGTGTTTCTCATAAGACCAGTTAGTGTTGTCCTCTACGCCTGTCAGGCTGATCCTCACATGGGACTGGAGGCAGCATATCTGGTAAGTTCTGCAGTAGAAGTAGGCCTGTTCACCCTTTTTGCAGGAAGGCCTACAGAATCCTCTGTTGCCCATGCATTGAAGGGTAGGATTTTTGCCTGACCAAGAGAGAGAGAGAAAGAGAGAGGGAGGGAGGGAGGAAGGAGGAGAGGGAGAGGGGAAAGAGAGAGGAGGGAAAGAGAGAGGGGGAGAGAGAGAGAGAGAGAGAGAGAGAGAGAGAGAGAGAGAGAGAGAAACAATAATTAATTCCCGTTTACCAGTGACATGGACTGGGGGAGTCGGGAGCAGACCTAAAGGGTGACAGCGAGTGCCACAGAGGGACAGAGTCAGTGTCCTGTCCTCTATCTGTCCTACTATGTGCAGGTCGAGGCTCTGGACATTAGCATGACAAATACAACCAGGTTCCACTACAAAAACCAACATGGAGACAGTGCAGACAGAAGAGAGGGCTCAGAAGTAAACCCACAGCTAGGGACACAAGGGGTCACAGCCGTTCGTTCGCTGTGAGGAGAAGACTTAATCCAGTACCTGCTGCCGGCAGCCCTGAGTATGGAGGTGCAGGGATTTGGACTAGGTCTGCATCTCTCGTCAGAACAAGGTCCTTTCCAAACAGGTACATGCCCAAAGGATCATGCAACACTTCCAGGGCTACCAGGCCCCACAGCGCCCCTGAGGGACACACAGAAGAGAGAATCCCCCGCCCAGCTAGAATGGAGTCAAAGGACACAAACTTAGGAGATGGAACCTCCAAGCACACTGTGGCAATGCCTCCATGTCAGGGCGTAGGTCAGGATCTTATAACACACAAAATGCCAGGTCTCTGCGCAAAATCACTCCTCACAGCCAAGATAATCACATGCCAAATTAAAGAAATGATAATCAACCAGGCTTCAGATTCTGCTTTGTTCAGAGCAGCAGGGGTTCATCTCTCCTCATTCTGAACTGTACTCATGGATGCACATAGTGGGTTGTTTAACCATTCCTGGATTTAGGAGCATTTTTGGTCCCCATTTGTGTGTGTGTGTGTGTGTGTGTGTGTGTGTGTGTGTGTGTGTGTGTGTGCATACATATGGAAGGCAGATCTCAACCCTGGCTGCTGTTCTCAGAAGCAGTCTAGTTTGTGTTTCGGAGACAGGGTCTCTCAATGGAACCTGACCTGGGTCATTTGGGCTGGCCTGCTTGGTCTCTATGCTTCCAACACTGAGAGGTCAGACTCACTCCGGCATGTTCATCTTTGTGGGAATCCGAACCCAAGTTCTTAGGCCTGCACAGCAAGCACTTTTACCACCAAGCCACCTCGCTAGCCCACAAATCGACCTCCTTAAAACATTCTGGTTAAAACCATGAGCTTCGGGGCTGGAGAGATGGCTCAGTGCCTAAGAGAATTTGCTATTCTCGCAGAGGACCTGGGTTTAGTTCCCGGCACTCACATAATGACTCATAACCATCTCTAACTCCAATTCTAGAGGACCAGTTCCCTTTCCTGAACCCTCTGAGCACCAGGCATACACATGGCGCACATACACACATGCAGGCAAAACACCCAGACATGAAACAAGAAAATTAAAACAATGAAAGACCCTGCCTCAAATAAATAATGTGGAGAGTCTGGAGAGATGTTTCAGGGAGCAGAGGACCCATCTGAGTTCAATCCCCAGCACCCACACCATGGCTCACAACTCTCTATGCAATCTGATGCCCTCTTCTGGCATGCAGGTGTACATGCACACAGAGCACTCACATACATAAAATACATTTTTAAACTGTGTGGTGGAACTGATAGAGACACCTGACATGCCAACTTCTGGGTGAGAACACATATGTCACATTTATAAATTCACCATATAAATTCACACACACACACACACACACACACACACACACACACACACACACACACACACACACAGAATGGCAGTTTGTAAAACAAACCAGATCTTAGTTTGGAGAAAGGAAATCAGACTACAAAGATGAGATTAAATTCTCGGGAGGGAATTCACATGAAGGCCCTTATCGTATGTCTGGATACCTAAAAGAGACTAATAAAGCCAGCAAAAGATAAGTAAAATATATTCTATGTTCTTTTGTGAAACAGCTCTCTGGGATGACCCTGTTGGCATCCACCTTTCTTGGACTCCTCAGAATTCTGTAGAAACATGGCAGCTGTAGGGTAGGTGGCCACCATCAGCCCAGCACTCCTCCACCACATCCTCAAACCTGATACATGAAGGAGTCGCTCATGAGGACACGTGATCCGAGCTCCACTGTGGCTCCTGGAAACAGAATGTGATTGTCTCTTCTCCCCCTGCCTCCTGGTACATGCCAGAAGGCTCTGTGGGTGAGCCTAGGGAATGGCCCATGTAACTTCTGGAAGTAGCCACAGGGTTTTTGGACAGTCAACATCAGGCCTGATCAAAGCGCAAACCTGAAGGCAGAGTGGGCATCAGTGGACCAGTATCTTCTCACCCTGTGGAGGGGAACTTAGAGGAGGCCCGGGCAGGGCGGTGGGGAGGGTCACGTTTCCTAGAACATTCTCTTCCTGTATCACAATGAACTTTTGTCTTGATGGCTTAGGCCATGCTTCTGGAGTCCCCCGAGGCTTTGACCTCATTTCTAATAGCAAATACGGGTGAACAAATACATTGTATAAATGAGGCCCCAAGACCAGGGCTTGAAGGCACCCGGTCTCACAGATTCCTCATCAGGATCCTTAAAGTCCCATTTCTAACCATGTCAATTTTCCATCCCTTGCCACACCCTGCCACAGTCAGGGAAGACCAGCAGCATTTATTCATAACAGGCTTACAGAAACTGGCACGATGACAGATGGTGGCATTTGCTGGCCACTTGGACCCCATGCTCTGAGCCTGTTAAAATCTTACTGCAACCCCGAGCTACACAATGCTGAGGTTCGGACTGGATTATACACAGGGTCCATCAGAGACGAAAGGCAGAACTGTGACGGGTAAGCAAGCAAACCATTGCGGGGGGAGAGACAGAGAGACAGAGAGACAGAGAGACAGAGGAGACAGAGACAGAGAGACAGAGACAGAGAAAGACAGAGACAGAGACACAGAGAGACACAGAGACAGAGAGAAACAGAGAGAGACAGAGACAGAGAGAGACACAGAGACAGAGAGAGACACAGAGACAGAGAGAGACACAGAGACAGAGAGACAGACACAAGCAGAGAGAGAGAGAGAGAGAGAACTCAAAACAAAGCGTGAGAGAGCTCAACTAAGACTAAATTGCAGGTGCTTTTCATATTTGGAAACTTTCTAACCCTTTCTAGCTGTGAGCCCTTGAACATAAGAAGGTATTTCAGCTGATGGCCCTAGAAATCCAAAGATTCAGGTTCCACTCAGCCCCTGCCCACCCTAGGACATCTTCTCCAAAGACCAACCAGCAGTCTAGGCAACTGAAGTTCTGTTAAGCCTGTGGCTCTGCCCACCCTGTGCTCCCCCGGTTTATGTATGTCTCAATAGGAGAGACTGGCAGGTGACAGCATCTGCAACACTGTGCTCCTTCCTCACCCTCTTGCCAAGATCCAGTCCTGGTGGCTTCTCTCTACCACCTCCAAACTCATCCTTCCATCTCCCCACCTCAGTCCATTATGACTGACAGACACAAAACACAATTCTGTGGTTTAATGTGTGGAGACTAAAAACAAGAAGCCACATCCTTTCTACCCACAGTAAGGTCTTTTCTTCCTTCTTAGATTTTTGTGGACATCATAGGAATGGTCCAGCCAAGGATTCCATCAATGGTCATAGTAGGGCGTGTTGAGTAAACTCAGGGGCACTGCAGTGTCTGTGATGTGGTCAGCATATGTCACTCCTCACCATGCTTGCATACCACCGGCACTGTCTGTCCTCCCAATGTCCATCTTTGGGGTACAGGAACAATTGTTAGGTGTGAGTTAGTATTGCTCAAGTGACAGGCAAGGAACAGCAGAGGACAGGAGGATGGGGGGAAACAGACCCACACAGCTGGGTGAGCAGTGCTGTTCTGGGTCTCAGGAAAGGTGAATGTGGGTCTGAGAGGGAGGGTGACTGCTCTTAGAAACTTTCAGGAACTACCCCTCCCTCTTTGTGACAGAATCTCTATTCCTAGCCTGAAACGCAGTATGCTGAGCAAGCTGGCCTCAGACTCAAAGAAATTCACCTGCCTCTGCCTCTGCCTCTGCCTCTGCCTCTGCCTCTGCCTCTGCCTCTCTGCCTCTGCCTCTGCCTCTGCCTCTGCCTCTGCCTCTGCCTCTGCCTCTGCCTCTGCCTCTGCCTCAGCCCCTCTGCCTCTGCCTCTGCCTCTGCCTCTGCCTCTGCCTCTGCCTCTGCCTCTGCCTCTGCCTCTGCCTCTGCCTCAGCCCCTCTGCCTCAGCCTCTCTGCCTCTGCCTCTGCCTCTGCCTCTCTGCCTCTCTGCCTCTGCCTCTGCCTCTGCCTCTGCCTCTGCCTCTGCCTCTGCCTCTGCCTCAGCCTCTCTGCCTCTGCCTCTGCCTCAGCCTCTCTGCCTCTGCCTCTGCCCCTCTGCCTCTGCCTCTGCCTCTGTCTCTGCTTCTGCCTCTGCCTACAGTGCTGGGATTAAATATGTGTGCCACCACATCCAGCCAAGGACCGTCCTTTTCAAAGTTTCTCCCCATCAATCACCCTGCCCTCCAACGTGCTAGTACGTCCTCCAGAGTAAATGTGTGTTGGTGACAGTCCTACCTAGTGGAGCCCAGGTACAATGGGAAAGGGACAGTGCCCATCTGTTTCAATTGTGGACAGAGGAGACTCCATCACATTACAGACAGAGCCAGCTCCTCAAGAGCTAGTGACAGGAGCCCGAAAGCCTCAGTTCCAGCCACAGCCCAGTGTTCAATCCTCCATGATCTCTTCCTCACCAAGTTAAAACTCAAGACCCAGTCAGCCTCCTACCTTGGCAAACTCAAGGATCTCTGAGGCCTCACTCCAAGCCAAACCCAAATCTAATAAAGTCACCAACCCAGTACCCAGCAGCTGCCCGAGCTGAATCGAAGCACCCTGCACTCCACTCACCCCCACCCTCAGCCCAAGTCTAGCCTAGTGCCAGAAACAGCGCCACTCAAGCCAAGCTCCATCTGGAGCTGCGTTGTCAGGAAAACCAGGCCCTCACCTTCAGTTCATGCTTCACTCTCTCTGTGACCCCAGGCCCTGGTTGCTCCCTCATTAGGAATCACCCCTAGCCCAGTCCCCATCCAAAGAACAACCCTCAGCACTCTCCTAAGTTCCCACCAGAACGCCACTCTGGCCCCAATTACCAGATGCCCCACAAACATCTCTCATGGAACTACTTAAACAAAAAAGGTTTTGAGAGAATGACACAGACAGACAGACAGACAGACAGACAGACACAGAGAGAGAGAGAGAGAGAGAGAGAGAGAGAGAGAGAGAGAGAGAGAGGGAGGGAGAGAGAGAGAGAATGCATGGCAGAATCTTGGGGTACCCTTCAAAACTGCATGAAATGGGGAAAAGCTTGGGTGTCACCCCTGTGAGAGTGAAGGAAAGAAACCCAGAGACCTCTTGCTCCTGCTTCCTCTTGCTCTCTCCTGCCACCTTGTCCCCTTTCTCCCTGTTTCCCTCCCCACTTCTCTCCATGTGCTCATGGCTGGCCTCTACTCCTCTCCTCCTCTCCCCCCCTCTTCTCCTCCCCCTCCCCTCCTCCTCTAGTCTTCTACTTCTCCTCTCTCTCTCTCTCTCTCTCTCTCTCTCTCTCTCTCTCTCTCTCTCTGCCCCTTCTACCCCCTTAACTCTCCTCCCCATGCCCTAAATAAACTCTATTCTATACTATGGAAAAATACAGGGACAGGACCCCAGGCCCGTAAAGAACCCATATTACCTGACATTACCAGTTCCGTTGTCACAAATATGGCAAGAAGCAGGAGAACCAGCTTCATGGCGGCAGCTCCCGGGGTGAAGGTGATGACTGGGCTGCAGGGAATAGGAGCAGCATTCGCTGAGGTAGGGATGAGCCTCCTCTTATCAGCAGGGCTGTGGGTGGTGACTTGGGACAGGGGGGATTTGTACAAGGTCAGCCAGCAGACTGAAGGACAGTGTGAACAACAGATGTCTCCGCACAAAACGAGAGTGTAAGAAAGCAGATGGCAACTATACCAGGCAAGACCTTCGCTGTCCTAGGAAGGGCAAGATGAATTAAAGCTGGTTGGACTTTTAAGGCCCATGTTCATTAACCCAGGAACACGTGTCAAGAAACATTTAAGTTTTAAGAGTTATTCATTCTTAACTTTCTTCCCTTTTTTTCTCCCACACACAGGTGTATGTCTCACGAAATGTTGAATCCTCCAGTTTGTTCCACACCAAAGCCTCAGAGCTTCCTGGGACAGCTGCTGCCAGTGCCTGTCTTACCAGGCGTCTCTCACGGGTGCCAGGCTGGCTCTGAACTACAGTAAGTTCTCTTGCAGCCTTCACCGGTTCGCATGAGACTTTCACATTTATCATACATATATCGTCTTGGTTTCTCTCCCTGAGATGCTGGGAACTGGGCATGACTTGTGTCCTTTGGAGGAATGTGGCCTAGAACTTCTCAGTGTAGGGAGGCAGAGCCTTTAACAGGTAGGGCCACCTAGAACTGGGCATATGGCTCCATGGATAAAGTATTTGTTGTGTAAACGTGAAGACTTGAGTTTGGATCGCCAACATTCACAAAAAAGTCAGGCTCAGTGGCATACATCTGTAATCCAGGAGCAGAGGAAGCCAAGACACAGACCCTCTGGCCATCTAGGCAGTTCACCATGGCCCAGGTTGAGTAAGAGACCTTATCTTAAAAATTAGATGGGGGGCTGGGGATTTAGCTCAGTGGTAGAGCGCTTACCTAGGAAGCGCAAGGCCCTGGGTTCGGTCCCCAGCTCCGAAAAAAAAGAACCCAAAAAAAAAAAATAAATTAGATGGTGAGCAATTTGGAAAGATACCTGACACTGACCTCTTACACGCTCTCTCTCTCTCTCTCTCTCTCTCTCTCTCTCTCTCTCTCTCACACACACACACACACACACACACACACACACACACACACACACACACACACCCCAACCAAGGCAGGGCCAAGTACAAGGTTATAAAGTCATGGGACCTCACAGTCAGAAGATGTGAGGGACTCCACTTAGATCTCAAGGAAGTGTGAGCTTGACCTCCGGTCGCCTCCGGCTTCCTGCTTTGCCATGTGAGCCTCGCCTCTGGGATGCCCAGCCACCACAAGGCCCCAAGTGAGGTGGGACAGGTGAGGACAGCTAATCAAGGAATGTCTGCCTTCCCAACGGACGTCAGTGAATCTCTGTTCTTTAGGAAGTATACACCCTTGGCTATTTAGCAATATTTAACTCTTAACTGTTTAATAAAACAGACTGTTACAGTGTATCACACTACTGCAGAATTTCACGTGGCGCATCACCGTATTAACGCGGCAGTTTTAGTAGGTATTGCTCCCAAACAACGATTCCAAACCACGATGATTTTTTTTTCTTTCATTTCTGTGTGTGGATCAGTGCAGCAGCTTCAAAGTCAGCAGAGAGCTGGGGTCTGCTGACTTCTCCATGCACAGTCTTACCTGCTGATCCGGAAGCTGCTCCAACTCCTACCATTGAGGAGCGGGGGCGGAGTGTGTGTGTGCATGTGTGTGTGTGTGTGTGTGTGTGTGTGTGTGTGTGTGTGTGTGAGAGAGAGAGAGAGAGAGAGAGAGAGAGAGAGAGAGAGAGGTCATTTCTTTGAAAAATGCCTTCAGAAGTGGCACACACTGTTTTCAATCCACTGCCCAGAACCCATTTCCACCAAAGCCAGCTCTCCAGGATACACCGTGAATATTCTTCTTTATTCTAGGCAGTGACAGCTTGCTAAAAGTCAGGACCTGACTCACTGAAAAGACAGGCATTGAGGAGAACTAGTGATGCTTGGGACCTGGCTTTATATGCAGAATAATATTTAACAAACATTTTCAGACTTAATATATAAGAGCTTCTACTCCGCTTAGTAAAGAATTGTTATAACTTTAATTTTTAGTGTGTTTTTAATGATCGTTCTTAAATGCTTTAACCTCCTTTTAGCCCACCACCCACCAGAGGCAGTGGAAAAGAAGGGATGGGGGGAGTGGACATGTTTAGAAAGATTGTTCGGGGGGGTTGGGGATTTAGCTCAGTGGATTTAGCTCAGAGCGCTTGCCTAGCGAGTGCAAGGCCCTGCGTTCGGTCCCCAGCTCCGAAAAAAAGAAAAGAAAAAAAAAAAGAAAGAAAGATTGTTCGGAACAACTCGCATCTGTGTTGTCTGGAAATGGGCAGTTCGGTTCACAGGTTAACAGCGGCAGCCCAATCCATTTCGCAGACTCTTCATGGATATACTAGCAATCCAGTCCAGTAGAGTCAGGTTAGTAACAGAGGTGACACTGCCTAGCAGAGACAGCCAGGCCTCAGCCTCAGCTGGAGTCAGCAGGAGATGTGTCTCAGCTATGCCTCTCCCAAGGAAGCAATCAGCGAAGACGTGAGACCCACAAGGATTGCATAGCTAGCTCTATAAGCGCGCCTAGCTCGGCCTCTGTCACTGTCCGCAGAGTCCTATTTATACCCTCCAAACATCACGTGTTCCTCCTTAGGTCTTGCCTCAGCACGTGTGTCTGTCTCAGCCGACATCACTCTGTCAATCAGCCTGAGTCCTTGGAATTGGCAGGAAACTGCAGCACACCACCAGTGGGTTTGGTGCATTTCTCTCTAAGGCATCTCTACAAATGCAGCTCAACTACACACTGAAAGGCAGACCAATGCATGTGCGGTGTTAGCGAAGAATCCTTCATCACGTGTCCTTTCACGTGCTTGCTTTAGCAGAGCATCCCCTCCCCTGCGTCTGCTTCAGCAAAGTCCCTTCTCGAGTCTGCCTCAGCCTTTCACACCTGTGTCGACTTGAATGAAACGTTCCTCCACATATTTGCCTCAGCAAAACACCGTCCAACTGACTTTCCAAAGAGCCCTCAAGTTTCCACTTCAGGTTATAGATAATCAATAGCTTGCATTGGTGATGCTAGGAGAGCAATCACGTGGGAAGGGTGTCAGTCCTTCCAGGGCCAAGCAGTTCACTAGATTTGGGGATAGCAATGTCTGCTTCCTGCTTTGTTGGGTTCTTTTTAATTTTTTAAAATTACCTTTAGTGTGTTGTGGTGAGTGTGTGTGTGTGTGTGTGTGTGTGTGTGTGTGTGTGTGTGTACATGTGCAAGTTGAGCTCAGAGGACAACCTGTGAGAGTCAGTTCTCCATTTCCTCCATGGAAGTCCTGGGGATGGACCTCAGATGATAAGGCTTAGTAATAGACAGCTTTCCCTGCTGACCCTGTTGTGATCCTCAAGTGATAAGGGAACACCCATGCAGGATGGGCCGGCAGGAAGTCAGGACATCTCAGTGGGGAAGGAGGGGGGAGCAGGTGAGTGAGGGGGAGAAGCCAGGTCCTGAGGGTTGAAGGCTGAGGGCTGGAGAAGAGGCCAAGTCTACAGAAGAGCTGGGCCTGTGACAGACCTGGAGAGTTGAGGGGAGACTTGTAGCCTGAAGTGAGGGGAGATTTGGCCCAAAGCTGAGGCACATGACCTGTGCCCTTCAGTACACCATTCCACATACAAGGTATAACTGCGAGTGCTTACAAGCACGTGTCTTAGCTGCACTTCCTTGGGAAAGTTCTTTAACCTCTCTGAACCTATTTCATCAGCTATAAAATTGTAGTAACAATGCTTTACAAAGTTGACACAAAGAATAAGCAAGTGGGCAAGCACAAAGCCAAGGATGACCCCTGAACCCTCCTTACTGGGCTGTGCATATCTACAGAGCTCATTTTACTGGACCAGGGGTCTTCAGCCTGCGTGTTCCAGGTCATCCCTCACGATAACTCTTTCCTGCACTTTATAAGCCCTCTCCTGTTGGAACAGGACAACGTGACCGTGCTGTGGTAGATCAGGAAAATGGTCTTTATTCCCCTCGGGAGATACTGAGAAAGATGACTCAGTGGCTGTCTGGGTGTCTGGGCTCATATTTGTGCTGAATGGGGAGCGTGTGTGTGTGTGTGTGTGTGTGTGTGTGTGTGTGTGTGTGTGTGTGTGTGCTCATGCATAAGTGTGGATGTTCAAACTGAATGTATTTTGGTAGTTCTTGGGTATTTCGTACATACAGGATGTGGGTGTGTACATTAGGCTGCCAAGTGGTTGACATGGAGACACACAGCTGGCGGCTGAGTAGATCTTCACCACATCCCTCTGTTCTCAGACCTCTAAACACAGGGTCTACCTCACTCCCCTCTGGATCCCGTGACTCTGGAACCTGACCTGGGAAATTTGCTACGGAGCTGGAGGTGTGGCACACAGCCAGGAGGAGCAGCCAAAGGAGACGTGAGGAGCAGGGGCTGCCATTGTAGCACTGGGCCAATAAGGGAGGAAGTGAGCTTTGACCAGAAGGCCAACTTGGTAGTGATTGCTTCGTGGTGTCTGTGGGAGGCAAGATGAGAACGAACTTTAGCATCCGACTTTAAAAGTCTCCCACGTAGGAACAGCTCGGCCTGACCAGCTCTGAAGGCCACCCCACCCTCAACCCTTCATTGTCTTTGAGCCCTACATGGAGGAGAGGAGAAAACACTGGTTATCAAGTTCCCAGGAAGGGACCTGCGCAGAACTTCAGACTTCAGGGGCTCCTCTCTCTAAAGCCATTATGTAGATGACGAAGTCTTTGATGACGATTCTTCCCCCTGGGCATTCAAACTCCATCTGACCGAGGTCCTGCGGGCCTGTGGCTCCAGGGAGATCGAGGGCAACATGGACGGCCAAGGTCTCAGCATGGTGAGGGTATCCTGTGCCAATCTTCCACACCAGCACCGCTGGTGAAGACAGATTCCAGGGTGAAGTATTTTACCTACAAACTTTTGCATGTGTGGTGCTGAGGGTCATGCTGCATACACACATGTACTACCAACCAACTACATCTTCAAAATAGTAAGAGAAACACTGAGCGATCTATCACCCTCAGATCTTAGGAAATGATATATTGATTTTATTTACTGGTAGGGTGTTCGTTATCCATTATTGTTGGGGTCATGCCCTTCTGTTCTCAGTTCAACCCTCCCAGGACCTCCTGTGTCTAGGCATGAGGGTCCCAGTCCTTAGCCATGACCTTGTGTGGGGAGTCGCGCACACTTTTGAGTGAACATGTGAAGCCCTGAACTTTCAATGTATGACATGGGAACGGCCACATTAAGGACCAAGAACCTCAGACCCACAGAAAGTCGGGAAAATCTTTCCCCTGGGTCAGATTTGGAAAAGCAAAGCCTTTCTCTGTCCCAAGTACAAGTGTTTACAGATGATTGACCAGCGTGTGCAAAACCTAGCAACTGCGGCTTCCTCCTCCCCAAAGTTACTGTTCTGACACTGGTCATAGAGCCGGTGGGGGCATGAGGCTCCGTGTGGGCCCCACTGGTATTGAAGGCCCAGGGGACTCCTGGAGAGTCATGGTTCTCTGTCTGCGTCGAAGGCCTGAAGAAGCTGGTTCCAATATCAGCAAAGGAAATCGGCGGCGGCAACGGGATAAATTAACTTGGGAGAGAGAAGGGGGAGGCCAATGGAGCAAACAGTAAATAATCTTTCTTCTCCCTTGGTTTTTTTTAAGTCTGGATTGTTCCCAGACTGTACCATCCACATTGGGAAGGGTCACCCTGCGTCAATGAAGAACATCCCCGACAGATGCACCCACAGTCTACAGGCCAACCTGAGGTAGACAGTTCCTCTGAAATCCACTGATTGGGTGGACACGCCTGAGAGGGCACCCACTTGAAAGGGCTTCCTTGTGTTTAGGTCCCTAACAAAGATGGGGGTAGGGGCAGGCAAGGAGCAGTTTTCCTGGCTACCCCTGAAATGTGCACACACACACACACACACACACACACACACACACACACACACTCCCTCACACACACAGTTTCAGTTTCCCAACTTAAAAAAGGAAGCCCGCTCAGAGCACAAGGCCTGACTTCTCTTCCTCAAAGGCTGAGAAGAAAAGGATTGTGTGTGCATAGATGTCCACTCAAATAAAATGGAGAAAAATGACCAGGTAAATAAATTCTACCTCAAACTGGAGTTAGAGAAGGTTGTGGGCTGCCATGTGGGTGCTGGGAATCCAGAACAGCACTGAGCCATCTCTACAGCCCCTACGTTCCATTTTAAGCCTGTCACCTTCACACACCATTGCTATACCACTTTGTCTTTAGTGAGGGAAGGGGACATTTGGGGTTGAAATCACAGGTCACTGTAGTGCCTGGTGCCTGGTATGCCAAGGGTCCACCCAGCATAGCAACAACAAGAAAAAAGGTCACCCTTGTCTAGGACTAGAGTAGGATGAGACATGTGGTTCAAGAGGTGACATTTTAGAAAGCACTAGCCTGAAGGTACCCCAAGAGGGAAAAAGTACCCCAAGTGTCAGTGCTCTTAGCCCAAAGCCTCTCCTCCCTATGTGGTAGGCCTAGCTCTGGCAAAGGGAAACCCACTATGGAGGGCAAAGCTGGTAGCATTGTTCACTCAAAATGGCCATAGGCTCCTCTTCCAACCCAGCTTCTGACCATCTGGGAGTGTCTCTGTCCTTTGCGTATTGATAGAAAGGAGAATCACCTCCCACCATAGAAGGTGCTAAAGGCCCCAGCCTGGCTGCTGCACACCTATAATCCCAGCACTCAGGAAGCTGAGGCAAATGGGTCTTTGTGAGTTCAAGACCAGCCCGGTCTACATAGCAAGTTCCAGGACACCCAGTGTCCTGACGGCTGACTGACTTCCACTGTCATTAACTCCCAGTGCTTGCCTTTCTGACTTACCAGCCTACCGGCTGTTGGTTCCTCTCCTCCCCTGATGTGCCCCTGGCTTCCCTTCCTCATCAGTATAGTTAAGACCCAGTGCAAGAGACACAGACCTCTCTACCAACTGCACATCCTCACATTAAGTTTGGACATTTCACAATGTTGAAAGTCTAAGTCTCCGATTCCTTACTCAGAACTGGGTTCAAGGCCAGTCCCTTCTTCTGTGTCCAAAATGAACACGGAATAACTGTTGAGGCCCTGGTGGAAGATGGGGTGGAAGGATGCTGATGTTTTATCTGAGCACATCCTGGAGTTTATCACTTCCTTACACTCCCTGTGCCTCTGGCGTCTCTCTTCCCGCTTGCTGGCACTTTGACCTCCCGCTTCTTATCGTTGTGGCTTCCGCCCTTCCGGAGGCCTCTCCATCCCTGGATCCTTTATTTGTCTTCTTCCTCCAGAATCAGCCACAGCCCTCCCGGAACAGATCATGCTTTTGCTGTTCCTAGCGGGGAGTTTTCTAACTTCTCCCCATCAGAACTGCCCAGCCCGCTGTAAAATAGGAATCATAGAGGAAATTGGAGAAACAGATAAGAAACTCATTTTTGGTTGCCTGTGGACCAAGGACAAAGAGCTACTCCCAAAGATGAGAGGAGAAAGACTGCTGACCCAGATCAAATTAAAGCAAGAAATTAATTAAAGCAAGCTTTTATTTCATTCATCTACATGGCCCGCCTCCCCCTAAGGTAGAGTTGAAGAGATCAACCTTGGACATAAGGAAGACAGGCTTTTATAGCTCAGGGGTAGAAGGTTTCCAGATGGAGGATTTGGTGGGTAAAAATAGGTGGGCGGGGTTATGGGAGCAGAACGTGCATGAGACGTTAGTCATTATCACCAAGGTCAGACCTGGTAACTGCCTGTCTCTCTCGAGAGCTCTGCTCCTTCTGTCTCAGTATCGGCAACAAAGGAGGGGCTGTTCACTCAGGATTTTCAGTGAGGCAACGCAGAGCAGCAAACCCAGCAGAGCTGCAGTGTATATGATCAGCACAGGACATAAAAGTCTGCTAAAGCGGTAACTGACATTTATTTGCTGGCTGTTCGTGTATGTGCACACCTGCACTAAGGTTGAGCATAGAGTCAGAGGTCAACTTTGAAAAGCTGGTTCTCACCGCCTGCCATGGGTGTCCTAGGGATCAAAGTCAGTCATCAGGCTTGGCAAGCATATGTGGGTTAAGACGTTAGTGATGCATACAGATAAACTAAACACATTTTGTATTATTACACGGCCATGGGTCTTTGATGACCAGAGATGGAACTTAACCGTTAAAAATTGTGGGTTTTGGCATCGAGTGGATAAGAAGTAAACTTGCCATGGCTAATTTCGACTGTCGATTTGATTGGGTTATGAAAATACAGGGTATCCGTGAGGAATAACGCATGTGTTTATAAGGGGATTCCTGGAAAAGCCCACTCTGAGGGTGAGTGGCACCATTCTACAGTCTGGGTCCCACTGAAATGAGGTTGCTGGGGTTGAGGGGTAAAGGTCAGCCCTCAGCTCACAATGCCTGTAGAGTTTAACCAGCTGCCTCGCACTCCAGCCGCCATGACTTCCTTTTCACACTGTGAGCCACAGTAAACTTTGTCCCTTCAGCTACTCCTTGTCAAGCACTTGGTCAGCAAGGAAAAGTAACAACCACTGTGATGGATGGATGTGCTTGCTCAGTGCCAGCGCGAGTGCAGCCCAGGTGTCTGTCACCGTCATGCCGCACGGCCTATGTACACAGGGTGTCACCTGACCGTTAGATCCCACTAACCCTGTAATGGCATGTTAAGGAATGGGTGAGACTAAAAGCTTACACTGCCCCTAACAGGCAGCACACCCAGCTTCCCTGGCTGTATAACGGTCTTGTACACACTAATTACACAGTTTCCATTCCATCGGGTACGGCAAGCAACGTAGGGATAACCTGGAGTACGTGAGGGACTGAGGTTTGCACTTGCCTGATGGCTAAAGATGTTAGTCAATTCTCCATGCAATTGGTCACTTTTGCTCTTTTTTTTTTTTTTGAGTTCTTTATAATATACTCTGGGTACTAATCCTCTGTCAGATGAATAGCTTGTGGGCATCCCCCTGTTCTATTAAAAATGGGGGTGGGCAGGAGAACACGCCCAGAGACCCTTCTACTACCACACGGCACGGGTAGGCCGTAGATACACAGGGGCCAGTCTGAGACCATGCCCCATAGCATGAGCAGAGGAGGTCACCCAGAGCGCCACCAGCCAGCTGTAAGGCCAGCCTGCAGCAGGAGCCACTACAGTGTGCAAGCTACATGGTGGACAGATGTGAGAGAGAGCAAAGCAGGACAGTGTGAACATTATGAAGAGAGATGAGAATGGACACATGAGGGTAGAGAGGAACAGCCTGCTATGAGTAGCCAGCCCAACCACGTCAGCTGTAGTGAAGTCCCAACCTGTGCTACCGCTGAGGGTCATGTCTGGGTCTGTGGCCATGCAGGAGCAGAGGTTGGTGTACATGTCCATGGGTCATATTACCACTAGAGAACCATGGGGACATCCCTGGTCTGGGCAGCCACCAAGGGCTGGGCAGAACTGACCCTGCCCCTCACTGGATGCCGCACTCTGGAGAGCTGCCCTGCCCCTCACCTGGGCAGTATAGTGGAGTTGGTCCTGGTGGAGCCTTAGCCTGTTCTTAGGTTGTGAGTCTGGGAGAGCTGGCCCCACCGCTCATCTGCTGTGAGGTGGTGTGGGTGCAGAGGTGATGCCTTCCCACCCCTCCTACCCTTACCTGCAGTAGTCTGGAGAGCTGGCCCCGCCCCTCACAAACTGGAGAACAGAGGAGGGCGCTGCACCTCCTCTGGGCAACACAATGGACCCTGATGATGAGGTGAGCTAGCCGCTAGGGCGTGAGAGCAGGAAAGCTGTCCCTTACAGTTTCAGCACTTGAGAGAGTGGGCCCCGTGCCTCAACTGTGCAGCACAGTGAAGCTGGCTCTGGTGGTGTGAGCGCAGGTGAGCCAGCCCCAAGCGCACGAGATCAGAACAGCTGACCCTGCTCCCTCCTTGAGTGGGCTAGCAGGGCCAGCGCTGCTGCAGAGCTCGCCCTGGTGGTGCAGATACAGGCCTGCTGACTAGCACAGCTACCACCCAGGCCCAGACCCAGGGCTTCTGAGTTGGCACACCCCAAAATCTATACCATTTGTGAGCTGTTGGAGCGCATGAAAGGGCTAGTGTGATCTAAATCAGCAAGATCTCCATGACACAGGGCAACAACAGGATAATCAGGAAGAGTCCCGCTGAGGATCCAGTATTGATGGTGTGGTAGAAGCCAGAGGCCTCGAAATCAGACCGATGACTCATTGCCGTGAACATTTGCAAGTGAAGATGTATGGACAGAGGGGTATACTGTGGGACACTCTGTGACACACTACAGCTTTCATGACGATATTTTCTATGCTTTGTTTTGTTTTACCTATTATTTTTGGTTTGTTTGTTTTCTTTTGGGGCGTTGCAAAGGCATTGGGGCAAGTGGGCTGTGCCGCCAGACAGAAATAGGAACTGGTGAGGTCGAGTGAGCCCAAACTCGGGGAATCTCAGGATGTGCGAACCGCTGGAGTGGAGCCACTCGCTACCCGTCTTTGTACCTGCTCTGAGTCAAGGTAGCATACCACCCAATGAGGAATCTAGATAGCCTTAGCCGTCAGCCAATGACCTTCCTGGATATTCCCATGCCCTTCCTCCAAAAGTGTATAATCCCTGTTTCTCCCGGAGTAAAGTGTATAAATTCACATCCACCCCCAACCCCCGAAAAGCAGTATGAACAATCAAGGATCATCTCAGAGAACTGTTTCATTAAAGACTGCCATGGGGAAGTCTTCGCCTAAAAAAGCCTGGCCTAAGACTCCCAAAGAAGGCTCTCTCTTCTGCCACCCATCCAGTACTCGGCATTCGCCCCCAATCAGACTGGACCCTGCTCGTTGTGGCTCCACTTCCTTCCTCGGGCTTGGCTCCTACGGCTTGGCTTGCAGATGCCCCGAGGGGAAACATAGACCTCAGACCCCGTGACTTCCTCTCCAGGTGGTACACCAACAGCATCTGGGTACATACCCAGAGAGACGGTGAACCATAGCATTTGTCCAAGACCACGCCGTTCCCCTTCCGGTCCCGCATGGAGCGGAATCCAGCACCCCAAAGGGAAACACCGACTGCGAACTCTCCATTCTGGACTTTGCCCTGCCTTCTCTGGGTGGCTCCAGGGCATCCTCAGCGGAGACTCCACCACGGGGAAGGTCGGGTATGAATGGATGGGGAGATTAGTGGGACTGGGGTGCATGATGTGAAACTCACAAAAATCAATAAAAAGTTGAAAAGATAAAAATGTTGACTATTGAGGAAAAGTAAAAACTGGAGAGCTTAAAAGGGAAACAGAACTCTCACATCCTCTTCTGAGAATGTAAATGAGTGCGGCCACCACAGAAACACTTATGCAAGTTCTCCAAACAATTAAAAACAAAACTGCCACACTATAGCTATCAGCCCTGGGCATGCACGGAAAGGAGGCTAAGGCAGAAGGGGTTATTACTACCTGCCTATCAGTGATTATCACAGCACTACTCAAGTAGCCTAGTCAGGAGGGCAGCCTGGGTGTCCACCAGTGTATGAATGGATGAAGAAAATGTGAAACAGTCAGGTGTGGTAACTCATACTGGTAACTGCAACACTCAGGAGGCTAAGGCAGGAGGATTGCCACAAATTCAAGGCAACTTGGATTACACAGTGAGTTCCAGGATAGCCTGGGCCATAGGGTAAGACTTTGTGTCAGAAATCAAATGTAAGAGAGTGGGGAGGAGGGAAAACGTGAAATGTAGACAATGAAATGTTAATCAATCCTAAGGAATCATTTCATTGGAAGAGTAGATTATCTTGTTAAGAGAAATAAGCCAGATTCAGAAAAACAAACATGATGGTTTCTCTCACATGTGGAGTCTAAAGAAGAACATTTAAATGACACGAATATCAGCAGGGAACTGTTAGGGAAGAAGGCCTGGAGCAGGGAGAAAGAGTGTGAGGAAGTCATGGGAGTTAAGACGATCACGTCACATTGAATTTCAGGCAAAAGCATCACAATAAAATCTACTGTCTCGAACAATCAACGTAACCTAATAACAAGAAGTAAAGCACCAGAGGGACTGTGCACAGGTCACACACAGACAGCATGATACCGTATGTGAGAGAATTGGGGACATACATGCCTTGACGTTTCTGGGGATTGCAGAACCCTACCACAAGGATTGACTATACTTACATCATGTCTAGATTTACCTGTATTTCCTAGGACAGTGCAAATGCCATATATAGTTCTCAAGTGCATTGTTTAGAAATGCACTTGTAATGAACAGTAATGAACAGTAATGAACATTTTTTTCTGAATATTTCACCCATGCAGTTGATTAACTTCATCCACAGTTGCAGAACTCCCGGGCAAGAGCTAGACACACCCCTGAGCCACAGGCCTTTTGCTGACATTTGACTCTGTATACAAAGAGGCGAACACAGAAGCCAGCCAAAGCTGCTTTAATGAAGCTCCAGAAACTGCCGAGCTCAGACCTCTGCCTAGGTCCACCTTCGTTTCTGTGGCCTTGGGATCTAGAGTGCTACTCCGAACTCTGTGACCACTGGGGCACATTCTTAGGCTTCACACAGCACAGGCTGCCATCCCAGCAGAAGATGTAGAACTTCTCTTTCCTGAGGCACTCCTCACGGCAGATACCAAAAGACTTCCAGCATTTTTCAGGGCTCCCTACGCCAGAACAGACACAGACACCTGCATGAGTCATGAGGTCCCAGGTAGAGGCCAGGGCCTCAGGTAATAAAAACAGAGGCAGTGGAAGGAGCAGTCACCTCTAGAGGTTGGGGAGACTTGTATCACCTCACATCTTCTACAAACACTCCATCTTGGAAGTGCAGTAGTCTGTAAGGCTTAACAAGTACATTGGGTTGTGAGGCAAATATGAACCATCAGAATGGATAGAACTGGGTTTGAATTCTATCTGTGTCCCAAGGCAGCTGGGAAACCTTGAACTGGTGACTCTTTTCTTAAGAATCTCTTTCCTCGGGGTTGGGGACTTAGCTCAGTGGTAGAGCGCTTGCCTAGCAAGCACAAGGCCCTGGGTTCGGTCCCCAGCTCCCAAAAAAAGAAAAAGGAAAAAAAAAAAAAAAGAATCTCTTTCCTCTTTTCTACAAGGGGATGAGCTGTGCTAAGGAACAGCATTGGGGGTATAGCTCAGTTGATGTTTGCCTCACATGCTTGAAGCCCTGGCTTCCAGCCCTAGCATAGCACAGACTGGGCGTGGTAACCCATATCTGTAATCTCAACATTCGAGAGTTAGGGGCGGGAGAATCAGGAGCTCCAGGGCATCTTCAGCAACACACCGTGAATTCGAGACCAGCTTCAGCTACATGAGACCCTGTCTCAAAAGAAATAAAAGGTAAAATGTAAGTAAAACTAATTAATTATTAATTAACTTGTGTAAGAAAACACTAGTATTAAATAAACCCCGGTATGAATGGGGCAGAACCTCAGCAAAGATCGAGCAGTTTATTTTACAAGGAAGGAAACTGAACTAGAAGGAACACATTAGCAAATGTTGAAGCCGGATGGCTTAAGAGAAATGGGAAATGGAAAGGGTTTTTAAATAAAAAAGGGAAGCCCCACAACTGATCGAAATGCAGAGAATTAATGGCCATAAGGAGCCTCGCCCAGCTGCTACATCTACAATACAAGCCATCCACACAGGGAACAGCACAGAAGAGGTGTGGAAAGACAGACAGTAGGAGGCAGAGTACCAGGACATAGCTGCTAAACCGTGTCTTCTAGACATGCTTGGGATGCTATACCCATGAAATCCTAACACTATGGCCACATAAGTTAGACCTATGTCACCACACCAGCAGATCCACCAGTGAGGATAGGGAAGTCTCACAAGGCACCATCAGCTGGAGGAAGAGCTACAGGCCATCAGTGGCGGCTGAGAGAAGAAGAATCAGTCTTCCCCAGGGAAAAGCTCCCCAATAAGTTATCCCAAGTGATCAGCCCTAAACACACATTCATATGAGAGGCACTGTTTGAATGAACTCAGTGGACACGCACACATTCACCACACACACACACACACACACACACACACACACACACACATACACACACACATGACGCACACACACATGCACACACACTCATGCTCACCAGAGGTTGGGGCTATACTAGAACTTATTGACAATGATGCTTTATGACAGAGTAAAGATTGGCATCATGCATTTATGACACTCGTGCCTTCCAAGGACAAAGGACAACAAGAAACTGTTAACATCTGAAACTGGACAAATACTGCCTCCACATGCCTTTCCTAAGGACTCTAACAGGGAAAGAGCTTCAGACTAGCAAATTAGACACACAACTAAGTGTTGGATATGCAGTGCCTTGTAGAACTCTAACTAAATGACAACTTAAAGTCAGGCCACCAGAGCTCAGTGACAGAGTGCCTGTCCAGCACGAACCACAAGAATATAGAAGCAAAAGGAGTTCATAAAGACTCCATGGTTACACATCCAGAGAGAAGAGCCACACAGCACAATACCAACATGGGCATACACGGAGAACATGTGCAGACATTCACAATGGCTTGAGAACATGTGACTGTAGAGCTATCTGTGGTGACAGACAATGAGATGAGGAAGAAGCGTCTAGGCCATCATTCCTAACGGGCTAGGAATGTGACTCAGAGGCAGAGTGCTTCCCTACCATCAATGAGCTGGGCTCCATCCCCACCCCTACAAAAAGAAAAAAAATAAAGGAATATAGAGGTAGATGGGTGCTTATTTTTAAAAAGACTGTTTCCTCATTTCTGGTTATTGCAAAGCATTGACCAGTATTTAGAATCATAGAAACAATTTTTGGGGCTGGAGAGATGGCTCAGCGGTTAAGAGCACTGACTGCCCTTCCAGAGGCCCTGAGTTCAAATCCTAGCAACCACATGGTGGCTCACAACCATCTGTAATGAGATCTGATGCCCTCTTCTGGTGTGCCTGAAGATGGCGACAGTGTACTTATATATAATAAATAAATCTTTAAAAAAGAGAAAGAAGGGGCTGGGGATTTAGCTCAGTGGTAGAGCGCTTACCTAGGAAGCGCAAGGCCCTGGGTTCGGTCCCAGCTCCGGAAAAAAAAAAAAAGAGAAAGAAAAAAGAAACAATTTTTGACCAAGAATTCCAAAACAAGCCTGAAGCATCCTATCATACCAGATACTGAGGACGCAACATCAAAGACAAGAAGAGTTTTATCAGAAAGATCAGCACCTCAGACCAAACACTTCCCCACTGCCAAACAGGAAGAGCTTATAGTGCAGGAGGGACGATGGTGGCAGTATACTTACCATGTGCCTTAGAACTATTAGTCTGGTTTCTATGAGTTTAAGGTCAGCCTAGTCTACAAAGCCAGGGCTGTTACACAGAGAAGCCTGTCTCTAAAACACAAAAATCAAAACAAAACAAAAACAACACTACTACCACCTCAAAAAAAATCAAAAACATTAGTCTAAAATAAATTATATTCAACTGAGTAATGATGTATATCCATTGTCTCCTAAATCCAGCTATTATTGGAATGAGATGGGGGAGGGATGAAGGTAGAAACCTTGGAGGCCTAACCATTTCACCAAGCTAGAATTGTCTCACAAGTCCTAAGAGGCCAAAGCAACTGGCCTCCAGAGTTACGGGCAGTCCCCTGAGCCTTCACCTCCCAGCTCTCCCACCAGCAGGATGGAAGTCCCTGGAACTCTCTGATGAATTACAGAAAACGAAGAAGTGGCAGCCCACCAAAATTTCAGCCTGCCCAGTCTTGACCTCTCAACCTAACTTGTTGCATAAAAATTAGATATTAGGACATTGGAACACACAGACGTGAGCTGCCTTGCAAGGTCTAACCCAAGATCTGAGGCTCTTCCCACTGCCCAGACAGTGTCTCCTACACATCTGTCACCCACCCAGGTCCTAAGTACCCTGAGCAGACCTATTCTCCAACTCTGTCCCTCCTCTGAAGGGGTTTAGGTTACCTGGAATGACCTGGGACAGCAGCAGCAGCAGGACCATAGTTAATACTGCAGTCTTCATGGCTTCGGGAAATCCAGGGTGTTGGCACAAGGCAGAGATCAAGAGCTCTGGATCCTTGTTCCTTGTAATCAGCAGGGACACGTGTCCTCCGAGGCCCACGGGTACAGTCTGTCTCTCCATCCCTAGGCCTGCACACCCACAGCACTCACCACATACTCCTAGGCTGACACTCCCTTATTCACTCAAGAACCAGCAAGACTAAATTCTACAACGGCCAGGGCACATCACTGTAAGTATATGTCATTCTATGTCAAAAGCCAGCCCAGAATCCTCTACTCTGGAGGTAAAGGAGCCTGTAACTGAGAAGCTGTTCACAGTTGATGACTGCAGAGAGAGAGAGAGAGAGAGAGAGAGAGAGAGAGAGAGAGAGAATATCTTTTCCTTAAGAGTGTGGCCCCCTGGTAGATTGTCTATGCTCCAGCGAACAGCATCACATCCATGGGTCTATGGGCAGCACGAATAGAACTAGCTGAGATGTTTTAAAAGGATTGGACTGGAGAGATGGCTCACTGGTTAAAAGCACTGGCTGCTCTTCCAGAGGAAGCCACTTGGGTTCCTAGAAGGCACTGGAGAGCTCACAACTGTCAGCAACTCCAGTTCCGGAGGATCTGGCACCTTCTTTTGGCCTCTGGCAGCACTGTGTGCATGTGGCACAGAGACTTCAAACACAAGTGTGGCCGTGCACACACACACACACACACACACACACATGCATACACATACACTAACAAAATATTTTTTAACAGAAGAACATGACGTTGGGAGGAAGGTAGAGAGGTGGGAGATGGATTTTCGAGAAGCTAGTAGAAGGAATAGGGTGGATGTGAGTAAAATACATTGTATGCATGCACACAATTTTCAAAGGATCAGTTAAAACATTATATTTAAAATGCTAATACATTTAAAAATCCTCAACACTCCTTACCATGCCCCACAAAGTGCTACCCTGACAGCTCATCCAGTAAAGCACTGGACACACAAGTCCTTTATGGAGGTCCCAAGTATGATCACCAGAATCTATACAAACACAGAAGTGGTGTGTGGTGGTGCAAACCTTTAATCCCAGCACTCCAGAGGCAGAGGCAGGTGGATCTCCTTGAGTCTGAGGACAGCCTGGCCTACGTAGGGAGTTTCAGGACAGCCAAGACTACATAGTGACACAACTGTCTCAACAAATAAAATAAAATAAATAGACAAACACGGTGACACACACTTAGGATCCTTGTGCTGGAATAAGTGGCGACAGGCATTCAGAAGCCCTGGTGCCCACTGCCAACCATCCTAATCTAATCAGCCTGCTCCAGGCCAATGACAAACCCTGTCTTAAAACACAAGGTGATGGCTCTTGAGAAATGACACCCAAGCTTGATCTCTGACCTCCACACACACCATCACACATATCCAAACACAGCTGTCATGATTCTAACATAGCTTAAATGAACTACTTTAAAAAATATATTTTTTAAAGAAACGTTAGCTGGGTGTGGTGGCACAGGCCCTTAATCACCAAACCTGACGGGCAGAGGCAGGTGGATTTATACAGCAAGTTGCAAGACCGCCAGCACTGCATAGAGAGACCTTGTCTCAAACACACAGTCAAAAAGAATTGTTTTATTTTTACTTATATGCATTCGCATTCCTGTGCATAGGCATGTGCACATAAATGCAGTTGCCCTGGGAGATGTTAGATCCCCTGGAGCCAGAGTTACCGGCAGTTGTGAGGCACCATGTGGGTGCTGGGCACTGAACTCAGGTCCTCTGGAAGAGCAGTAGACCTTCTCTTAACCACTGAGCCATCTCTCCAGCCTGGAGAAGAGAGGACACTGCCCACCCTTTCCGCAGTATGTACCTATCAGGATAGTCTCTATCAATGAGAAGAGCTCTCCCTGCCTAAAATGCTCAGTTTTAGGAAGAATGTTGGCATTGAAGCTAAGAAAGGTAGAGTTGAAATTATTCAGCTCATGTCCTAGCTGCGCCACTGAATTCTGTGACCTTGGAATGAATCCAAATCTCTCTCTAGGATTAGTCTCACCAGGGAGCTCTAAAACCCTCTGGGATTCTAAAACTCAATCCAACCTCTCTGGCTCTCCGGTCACTCAAAATACACAGGAAAATGAAAGACTACCAAAATCTAAGATTTTGCCACCAATGTGGACCAAACTAATTGGCTTGCCCCTACTAGGGCTATGACTCCTTACACCAGCTGCCTCAGGGAGGTTACCATGGAGGTTACCATGGAGATCCAGGTTAAGGTTCTAAGGAAGGTGGTCCAACCTGGGTATCTTTCTGTGCAAACTACAGACTGTCCTCGTTACCACTGCTGAATGACAGCCTTGGCCTCTCCTCGGAGATGGCTTCACAGAATGTTAATGCTGTCCCCACTCAGCCTTAGAACTTCCTTTATGAGTTGTGTGTGGCTAATCTTGGTTTGCAACTTGACACCCTTGGAAAGAGGGAACCTTGGTTAAGGAATTACCTCCATCAAACTGGCCTGTGGGCCTGTATACAGGTCATTTCCTTGACTGTTAGTTGACACAGAAGAGCCCAGCCCACTGGGCGCAATACCATCTTTAGGCTATATAAGTAAGTTAGCTAAAGGGAGGGGGGACAGAGAGACAGAGAGACAGAGACAGAGACAGACACACAATCACATGCACAGAGAGGGGGAAGGGGAGAAGGAGTGGGGAGAGGGAAAGGGAGAGGGAGAGGGAGAGTCGTAAATGGTATTCTCCATGGTCACCACTTCAGCTCCTGCCTCCAGACCCCTGCCCTGAATTCCTCCCTTGGCTTCCCTTAATGATAGACTGTATTCTAAAAGCCAAACAAACCCTTCCCAAGTTGCTTTAGGTCATGGTTTTTTCTCAATGCAAGAGAATAGCTAACCAGGACAAAATGGCCTTGAGGTCTCGATGTTCTAGACCCCAGAAGCAGTCGTGGCTCTTGTGCTCCCCAAAGAGAAGAATTCAGACGAGACGCAGCAGCAGAGAAAAGCAAAGAGGGTTTCATTAGCTCAGCCCAGGAAGCTGTGATGCACTCTTTAGAACGGCACAGCTGAGCCTAGCAGAAACGGCGCTGACCCTGGAAGGCATGGGGCTTGTGTCTCACTTCTCTCTGTCACCCTGTCCCCTGTATGTCCTCCAGGGTGGGAACGTCCAGGAAAGGGATGTGTGCTTCTTGGCAGCCCATGTTATCCAGAAGTCAGTCTCTCTGTTATAAGTAAACATAAATGATTCAAGAATATAAACAACGGTTTAAGTGGCCCCTGAAATCCAAAGTTCATGAGGGGAAAGGGTAACTTCAGTCTGGGCATGCCCTGCTGGTGAAGAAGTCCTCAGCACTGGTTTGAGCTGAAGCAGATGGAGTCCACCAACAACTGTTCTTTACCAGAGAGACCACCTGTCTTTATATTCTGTCCTGCTGACCACTACTACCTGTCCTTTTGGTCCAACTGAAGTAACTGGGGTGGGAATAAGGTACTGTTAGACTCCTCTAACATCAATCTCCTGCCTAACCAGCATTCTCTCATCTAGGACCGGGGTCCCTGAAATATCGGGAATAAATTGTAAGATCCTGGTCTCTTCCAAGTCTTACTCATTCCTGTTGGACAGACTTGGCTGGAGCTCAGATATTTTTGAGCTCCTCTACAAGGTTTTCCCTTGTCTTTCAAAAGTCTAAGAATTACAGAATGTTCAGTTCCAGCAAGCTCCAAGCAACACAATGGCTTCCAGTGACCTTGGACAGTCAACTATCTCATGAGAAAGAGCAGGAGGACAGTGCAGAGCTAAACATCGTTATACATTAATCTTGAGATTGTGGCTTGGGAAACAAATGGCATTGACGTCCCTGAAGAACTGGGGGGAGGGAGGGGAGCAAGTGGTTCCGCTCTCCTGCCAGACTCCAGTGGTGCAGGCTGGACAAGAGATACACTGTTGAGTCCGGGGATGGCAGGCTGAGCTCCGGGGCTCCGAGCCTCTTATACTGTGGTGGACTTCTCTAGAGCATCAGGAGTGGGAATGCATTAGAAACAGGAAATAGTCCTTTCTCGAGGGATCATCCCTTCAGCCAGAAACCAGGGACAATTACAAGAGAGAACACTTGGCTTTCATGGGCCACCTTCTGATATTCTCAAATTTTAAGTTGATTGAGTTCTCAATAAAACCATCTTGTACTTAATTTTACTTCCTATGGCTTTTGGATTAGTTAAGCACATGGCTTTTTTTAATTTCTTAAAGCCCATTGTTTTCTATGTATATGGATGTTTTGCTGGGACGTATGTCTGTGCACCACAGGCAAGTGGGGCATCCAGGAAAGGGGTGTGCTCTTCCTGAAAGCCCACTTTACCCAGCAGTCAGTCTGCTATAGATAAATTAATAAGATGCAAGAATATATCCAAGGGATTAAGCAGCACCTAAAATTGCAAAGTTCACTAGGGGAAAGGGTAACTGTACCTTGGGCATGTCCCCGACACGGGGCAGTCCTGGGGCCGGCTTGAGCTGAGCCAGAGTCCATCGCCATGAGTTATACATACTTAGGGATTGTGAGAGTTGAGCTGACCCACTGAGAGACCACCACCTATGGGATTTATATCCTGAGGGTTTGGGAGGAATGAGGCTGTTGGTCCGTCCTTTATCCCACGCCCACCCTCCAGCACTAACCTTCTGCTTAACACTGGGTTATTCAGAGCTTACAAGGGCCTAGCTTTACAATATCACACATGATTAGCACTCAATGGCTGGTATGCCAATATTTATTCCAGATTTTTATGATGCACCAGAACTGCTCTTTTCTAGCCACTTGTTTGTCAGAAGTTGAAGGTGACAGTCACTGGGATAAGGCAGCCAATACATATCTTTTTTGTCTTGTCATAGGTGAGTTTGGTGTTCATAAGACACAAGTGAATGCAGCAAGAGTTTGCTTCCCCCGTGGCTTGTAGAATTGCTTAGCCAGGAAGGAAGAAGGAAAGAAGAAGATCATGGCTATCCCATTGCTCAAACATCACGAGCAGCCAAAGACACCATGTTATCTAGACATCACATCCCTGTGACAGCGCACTGGAGAGGAACAGCTTGGAGAGAAGACGCCTCTCTTGGACTAAAGCTTCAGTGGTCTTCATCAGTTGTTTCTGGGTCATGATGAGGTGGGGCACTGTGGCAAGGGTCAAAACAGCAAAGCTGACCACACCATGGTGGCCGGGACACAGAAAGAGAACAGCAAGCTAGCTGACTTTTCCCTTTGGCATAGGCCTAGGGGATGGTGCCACCCATACCCGGAACAAGTCCGTCTTCCTTAATCCTCTCTGGGCATGCCCTCAACAGACACTCTCAGAGGCGTGCCTCCCTAGTCGCAGAGAGACTTCACAATCCAGTCAAGTCGACAGTGAAGGTAACCATCACAGACATATCACAACTTTGTGTTAATAAACTTGAAAAGATGGCCTATTTGTTTCCTACGGCTGTCATTCAGCATACCACAACAGAGTGGTTTGTAAAAACAGATTATTTTTTTCCTCTATTATTCTGAAGGCTCCACATCAAAAACAAAAACAAATCAAAACGGTGGCAACACTGGATCCTCCAGAAGCCCAGAGGGGATGCGTGCTCTGTGCTTTGCTTGGCTCCTTGCTGCTGATCCCCTCAGCTTCCTCAACTTACAAAGGCACAGCTTCAGCCTGGCACCATCATCCAATAAGACTTTCTTGTGATTCTGTCTAAATTGCCTCCTCCTTATAAGGACACTAGCCCAGCGCATTTTCATGATTTGAGTATTGGCAAGCACCCTGCTAAAAGCATGCTGCCGTCCGCTGATTCTAATAAAAGTATTCCTCTCTCCCTATAGCCTAATCTCTAGAAGCAGGACTGCGGTGGTGTATGCCTTTATTCTCAGCACTTGGGAAGCAGAGGCAGGCGGAAAAGCAGGCAGAACTCTGTGAATTCGAGGCCAACCTGTTCTACAAAGTGAATTCCAGGATAGCCAGGGCTACACAGAGAAACCCTGTCTCCAAAAACAAAAACAAAAACACAAAACAAAACAAAACAAAGCAAAAAAAACCCTCAAAACCAAAAAGCAAACAAACAAGAAAACCCACCAAAGAAAAGTCTCTGGGGTTGCTACTGGGGAGATAGCCGAGGCTTGGTATGGGGGTACATTAAGAGCATAGCATATGCTGATCTTCCAGAGGGCTCCCCATCACCCATGTCAGGTAAATCACAACCTTGAGGAGCTCCAGCTCCAGGAGAATCAAAGCCCTCTTCTGGCCTCCTCAGGCACTGCACCCATGTGCACAAAGCCACAGTCATACACATACATGCGCATATGGTTAATTGGAAAAATAACATCTCTTTTTAAACTTCTGGTATTATAGATAAAATAATATTCTTATTAATTTCATAGCAGAAAATGATAGCAGCTTGTTATTTGGATTTGTTTTCTTTGATTCCTGATCAGGTTGAAAGTGGCTTTTCTTGTCCATGAACAACCATGGTATCTGAGGTGTGCTGGAAGTATTCACATAGCATTTTTCCTCTGCCTCTTACCAGATCCCTTGGCCCTGTGACTAACAGATCCCACTGCACTTATACCTACTCTGGTTTTCTTTTTTTAACACAGAGTACTAAATGAGTGTGCAAGGAGGCCCAGGAGGGGAAGGCAGCTTTCAAGGTGCTACCATGTACTTGGGAGTTGAGGGTTGAAAAGACTCTCCATTGCCTAAAGGTTTCAGAGACTCACTTGCTGATCCCAAGAGTCTGTGGGTGAAAATACAACTACCCTGCCCTGCATGGGGGCTGAAATCCTCACCGTATCCATTTGCTTTCTGTGTCGCCTCCCCACATACAGACCCACATGAATCAATGGGTAAGCGGACCCATGGCTCATCTGTTCCAAACCCCTGATGAAACACATCCTTCTGGGGACGTGCCCCTTATTGATGTGCATGAAGCCCTGGGTTTAGCATTGAAAACAAAGAACCTCCAATATCACATAAGAGCTGGAGCAATGGTTCAGCAGTTAAGAACACATATTGCTATTGCAAGGGAACTGAGTTCAGTTCCTAGCACCCATGCAGAAGGTGGAGGCATTAGAACTCCAGCTCCAAGGGATCTTCAGGCCTCTAAGTACGCCTGCACTCACATGCATACACATACACTCACACATAACCCAAGATAAAAATACGTCTTTTTTAAATAAAAATTAAATTAGTAGAAGGGCTAAGGATCTGTCCCAGTTGCTTGAATGATTGCCTTGCACATGCAAGGCCTTGGATTCAACCGAGTCAACCCTTTATAAACCCAGCCATGATAATGCATGTCTGTAATTCCAGCATTCAAGAGGTAGAAGCAGAAGGACCAGAAGTTCAAGGTCAGCCTCAGCTACAAAGAGAGATCAAGGCCAGTCTTCGTTACAGAAAACATGTCTCCAAGAAAAGGTGTTGGAGGGAGCTGAGAGAGTGTGACGGGAAGAGACATTATGTTCCTGAAAATTTCGAAGGATACATTTTAATACACTTTCCAAAGTTAAGACTAAGTTTGTAGAAGAAGTACAAGTCACTGACTCTGTTGAAGGCCCAGGCATTGCAGTCAGTGAAGGTCTCTCAGAAGAGAAGAATCCAGTGAATACCTTCTCCCTAAGAAGGAGCACAAAGGCTGGATGTCCCACACAGTCAAGCACACCCTGGTGGGTACCAGGCTGGCTAAGATTCCTCCTCTCAGCTGCCTCCCTTCTGTGAACTCCAGTGTCCGTGTGTAGACAACTTTTTTATGTTTTTCTTTCTTTTTTTTTTTTCTTTTTTTTCGGAGCTGAGGACCGAACCCAGGGCCTTGTGCTTGCTTAGCAAGCGCTCTACCACTGAGCTAAATCCCCAATCCCTCTTCTTTATGTTTTAATGATCTCTGGGGACTGCAGCTATCAGAAGCGAGAGCCACTGTGCTTTGTCACTGTCACAGGTGAGAGTTGGTGAGGACAAGGTACAAGTCTCGACTGTTCCTCAGTTTCTTCTTTAGTAATAGTTCTCCTTCCCCACTTCCGGCCTCGCTGACCAAAGGAACCCCAGAAGCCAGGCTCACCACTAACCACTTCTCTCTGAGTACCACAAACAGACCTCAGTAGCCAGGGAGCCAAGAATCTCTCCAATACCCTGCCTGCACCTTCCCATCACAGTCCTGGGGCAGCTTCGATTCTCGCCCATCACCCTTGGAAAGGAACAAATATCCTCTGTTCCTCGGCAAGTCTTTGCCTTCCCAGCTCCTCGAACAATTAACCTGAGACTACGTTTTCTGATTGACACTTCATAGGAAGAGGCGGCTGGCCACCATGGTAGGGTTGTAGGGCTTGTCACCAGGTCCCTTCCCAGACCATCTCTTATTTTCTTCCTTGTAAAAGTTCTCGAAGGCAATACTGAACAGCTAGCACCCCCCAGCGTTCACTTATCTTTGTGTAAGTCTCGGGCAGCCCACTCAATATTCCCTGTCCCCACAGATGGTTTGGTCTTAACCATCTGTGATGGTTACCATGCTTTGGTTCTCTTAACCTATGTATCAGGAGGGTCCAGTCAGGAACTAGAATTCATGTAAATACCTGAGACGGAAGATAGTTAATGCAGGGAATTGCTTACTTTTGCTGGGAGGTTCAAAACTGAGGACCCTACCACTACCGACTGCAGAAGCCGCCACCTCGCTTCAGCTAAGGGAGCCAAAGAAATGGAAATGAATCTTCAGACCAGGACTCAGGGAACCTCTGTTATTGGATTCGCTGAGGAAGGGACTGCGCCCAGAGCCCAGACCAACTCTGTGTTTGATTAGTGCTGGGCTGTGTGCTCAGAGAACCCACACGTGCCATTTTCCTCACGGTTTCTGTTCCTCTAATGTCGGATTTACTCTTGAATAGAACTTGCGCTGCCTGGAACCCCATTTCCTGTTCTCTGCCAGCTTCTTCGGTGTTTATTCTGCAAGCTACTCGATGGCATTTATGTGCGTGGCGCCCCCTTGTGGTCCCTGGGATATGCAGCGCAGAGCTGTTGGGGAAAGGCTGTGCTGTGTGGCCTTGGACCTAGGATGACCTCACCCTCCTGATCCAAAAGACAAAGGGATGCTGTGGACTCGGTGGGTGTGGCTACACACGGTCGACCCTGGGTACGAGGCTGTTCCCTTTGGCTGCTCCTGGAGATCTGCGGGATTTCCGCCAGATCTCCCAGCCTCCCCAGTTCGCCACTAACTTTGCTCTGGACTTGAAGCTTCGAAGCTTCGCCTTGGGCCTTCTCCCACCATGAAGCTCCTGCTGCTGACTTTGGCTGCGCTACTACTCTTGTCCCAGCTCACTCCAGGTAATGTAGATCTCCTCAGGGAAGGCGCCTGGTAGGCAGGTAGGGAGACCCTGGCCTTGTCAGTGAATCCCCAGGGGCATGGAGGAGGCGTCTTGCATCTTAAGTACCAACAATGACATTGGGAGTGTCTCAGACATCACCCAGTACATATTCAGCTCTATCAAGCTGTGCAGAGGGCCAGTGCTGGGGTAGGAGCAGCCAGAGAGGAGAAGGCAACAGCAGATTTCTTACAAAATAGTCTTCAAAATGTTCTCGGCTTAGTAAAAGCCACAGCCAGCTTAATGGGGGAGAAAAGCTCACGTTTACAGCTCCTCTCTCTGTGTCCCATACTCTGTGCTGGAGCTAGGACTATGGAGGCACACGGCATCCCTCTGTGTTTTAAAACATTACACCCAAAGCTGTGGCAGAGGGAAGCCGAGGAACTGGGTACACATGACTAGGGCCCGGCTAGCCTGAGGTCAGCTGAGTCCTAAATAGTGACATGAAATCAGGCGTGGAGGCACGGGGGGGGGGGGGGTTGATGGGGGGGTGGGGTGGCGGCAGACAGGGAAGGGTGACCCAGGCAAGATAAGCATCCCAGTAATAATCCCAGAGTGGGAGGGGCTGTCTGCAGGGAGACCCACTCCAGAGTGCAGGGGTAGGTGATAGGAACCACAGGTGAGGAAGCAGCCTGGTGAGCATGGATGCCAGGTGAGGGCTGAGGAGAGCATAGGCAGCAGAGGTCAGCCTACCCTTCCCAACAACTCCGTACCAGCTACCTGTCCCCTCCCATGCACCTGGCTTCTGTCCACCCCAAGACTGTCAAACTTTCCACAGTCGGAATGTGCTTTTTCCCTAAACAAGCTAGTCTCAGTTCCCTCCCGCTGCCCTGAAACACCTTTCATCTAAGGGTGAAAGAAAAGCCAAGAGCCCAAGTTGGCAACTGGCTCACCACTGTTTGACTCCTCCTCCTCCTCCCCTCAGCTCCTCCCTCCCCCACACACCACGCCCACCCCCAGAAGGCCTGTGTCCCTAGAATGCTGATGACATCAGGCTGGGTGGCAGGGTTAGTGGGGTTTCTCAGGCAGCACCGCCTGCTGCTACTCATGATGACGACGACAACGATGGTGGTGGTGGTGCTGTTGCTAAAAGTGAATTTAAACCCCTCAGTTCCCAGGAAGTTATTGGAAGAGTTTATCTTCCACTTCCTGTGGCACATCGTGGTAAGAGGGGTTGAGTGGAAGCTGTCAGTGCATTGGTCACCTTCAGTCTTCATCTCCTAGAGCCTACAGTGAGGTGGCTCTGTCTAAGCCCACCAGGCTTCACCTAGCCCTTGACTTATCTTGGTAAAATTTGATTCTTGAAATTATGGTCTTGCTATGACCTGAAACAACTCTTACTTAAGGTAAATGACAATGGTCATCCTAAAGTTGCTCACGAGTGCCCCTAAAGTCTGGAAATTCTACACAGTTCTACTTTTTGACAGTCCCAGGGTCTCATGAAGAAAGGAGGCCGAAGGGTCCATCCCTTAAAAGTGCCTAAAATGACTCAGTGGGTAAAGACACTTGACACCAAACCTGACATCCTGACCTTGAGCACCAGGGCCCTCACAAGAGGAGGGGACTGGCTCCTTCGAGTTGTCCTTGGTGTGTAAAAGCAATGAATGAATGAATGAATGAATGAATGAATGAATGAATGAATGTAGTTGTGAAGTGGTTAAGGGCTGAGGGATGCTTCAGTGGGTGAGAACACTTCCTGAGCAAGCGGAAGCTGAGTTTGGGTCCTTGGCCAATTACATGCAAAGCCAGACATGGAACCCCAGTGTGGGGAGGTGGAGACAGACAGATCCAGGATCTCGCCAGCCAGTTAGGCCAGCCAAAGTGTTGAGTTTCCAACTCAGTGAGAGACCCTGCCTCAGTACAGTATGGGGAGGGATAGAGAACACCCCATATTCTCCTCTAGCTTCTTCATTCATGGAATGCACACACACACACACACACACACACACACACACACACACACACACACACACACAGTGGTTCTGTTTGACATCCTTGAATTAAAATACGCGATCTCATGGCAGCTTGCAGACATCTGTAACTCCAGCCAGGGATCTGCACCCTCTTCTGGCCTCTGAGGGCACTGTAGAAATGTAGTACCCATACAGACATGCAAACAAAAATATTTATACATATAAAATAAAAATAAATAAATCTTTTAAAAAGATCTCATTAAATGGTGGGTTTTCCCATAGCATGGTTGTAAAATCAGGTAGAATTAGGGATACAAAAAACAAATATGCTACTTAGCAAAGTTACTAAGTAGCAAAGTTACCAAGTAGCAAAGTTACCAGTAACAAACGTTACCAAGTGAGGGCGGTGTAAGAGCACATAGCTCTGTCAGCTGAGCGCCCTACTGGTTCTTTCACCTCAGTTCTCTTCCTCCCGTAAGTCTAATCTAGAAGCAAACCGTTCTAGACACAGCAGTTCTAGTAGATTTAGACCCCCTTTGGGGTCACATATTAGATATTTGCATTGGTATTCATAACAGTAGTAAAATTACAGTTATGAAGTAGCAACAAAATAATTTTGTGGCTGGGAGTCACCACGCCATGAGGAACTGTATTAAGGAGTTGATGCGTTAAGAGGGTTGAGAACCACTACATCTAGGGGAGGAGGAGAGGGATGAATGATGCTTGGGAAAATCCCACGCAAGAGTGGGCCACCACGAAGTTTGAAAAAGGCTGACATCAGGCCCAGGGGAGAACGAATTCAAGGCCGAATTTCTGAGGAAAGCACAAAATAAAGAGGAAAGAGAAGCTGACCATGGTGGCACAAACCTCGGGATCCCCCCCACACACACACACACACCAGTTGGGAGAAGCAGGAGTGTAAGGTCATCCTCGACTACAGAATGACCAGTGCTCCCTCCCTCCCCACCTAAAGGAGAAAGGCAAAGGCCCTGAGCAGGAGTGAGAGTTTGTTTTGGGAAACCTGATTGCGTGGGGAAAGAATGGGATGTTTTACTCTTGGGGGTAGGATTTCAGATACCAAGTGTCCGTCGTGGTTCTGATTTGAGAAAACCAGGTTTCTCTGCCATAGTTAGTTAGTCCTTTTGTTCAGCAACAAAGCTGTCAGAGGAGTTCACGCTGGTGTAACAGGAAGTAATAGACCACTCTTGTCCGGTCTCTGCATCGATCTCAAGTTAGCTCCAAGGTTGACCCCAGTTGGCCTTCGGATGCTAACAGGCCAATTCACAGAATATAAGAACCTTAAACCAGCAAGCGTCCTGATTCCCTCCACCAGCCCTGCCACTTACATGTGCTGCCAACCCACAATGCACTGCTCTTATGTTCCTTGAGCTCACGATCATTACTTTTACACTGGAGATTGCACCCAGGGCCTCATATATATTAGACAGTGCTGGACCTCTGACCAGCACCTCCGACCTTAATAATTATCTTGTTTTCTTTCGGAGCATGCTCTTTTAAGTCACTTTTTAAACATTAGGATACAAACTGACTGTTCGTTCTGACGTCTTCACACATGTATACCGTTGTACTTTGCTTGTATCCACCCAATGTGTGAACAGTTCCCAAGATGTAAAAACTGTCTGCTCATTCCAAATGGAACACCAGCAACAATAAGGATTCCACCCAAGTCTAGCAATTTACTGGGCTTACGTTATAAGGGCACGAGTGAGAGGTATATACAGAGAGGGGCACAGGTGACCCCAAAACAGGCGCACTACCAATGTCTTGTGTCAGCATGGACAATGGGATTCGTGGCTGCATAGATCTAGTCCTGCCCCCCACCCCCAGCCTTCCTACTCAATACTCCAGTAACTCCTGACACAAATGCAACCGGGGCAGAATTGCAAACTGTTGGGAGAGGGTGCGAGAGGAAATGGGAATTTAATGATCTACCCAACCCCTCCCTCTATGAGGGGCCTTCAGTAGGCCCAGCCTGGAGGGCCTCGTGCAGGAAGTCACGGCTGCTCTGACTGAGATGGTAATGGTGAGGCTGCAGAGATGGCTCAGGGGTTCAGAGCGCTTGCTGCTCTTCAGGAGGACCTGGGTTGGGTTCCGGACACCCACACGGCATCACTCAACCTTTTGCTACTCCATTTCCAGGGAATGTGCCTCTTCTGACTTCCTTGGGTACTGCACACTCGTGGCTCCCATACATACACGCAGGCAAAAATGTCGTACATAGAGACCAAAGATATGTAAGTCATATGATGATGGCAGAGGCTCACAGTGACAACCACTCATGCACATCAGTTTCTGGGAAGGCCTGTGACTCAGTCTGTTTATGCTGCCTGAGAGGTGGAGTAGTGTGATGGCAGGCCTGTCACATACTGGCCCTTGCCATGGGGCATGGATTCATGACCTGACGAAGAAACCCAGAGACACTTTCTGGAAAGATAAAAAGCCAAGCACTCTCTACACCAGAGGAGAGATGGGGGGTGGGGGGCTTTGGGTGTGGCTTTCTTTCTTTGATACTACTGGAATAGTGCACCCCAAAAGTTTGTAATTTTCTCAGTAGTCTCTCAGGCTGAAGTCCCGGAGCCACTGCTTCAGTTTGCCTCCCCAGAAGGGAGCCCACACAGTCCTGACTGCTTATCTGGGAACACATGGGATGCCTGGACTGTTGTATCCTTTCTGTGGAATGGTAGCATCCAAACAGGAAAGGGAGAATGGAGGCGTCTTTGTTGACCCAGCTCAGCCAAACTATAAATAAATCTACTTTCCTTAAGGAATGGCTGATATTCTCAAGAGAACAGCATTCCATAGAACACACAATACAGCACACACTCACACATGAACCACACACAGCACACTCACACAGCACACACTCACACATACACCACACAGCACACTCACACAGCACACACTCACACACACACCACACACACCACACTCACACAGCACACACTCACACATGCACCACACACAGCACACACTCACACATGCACCACACACAGCACACACTCACACAGCACACACTCACACACACACCACACAGCACACTCACACAGCACACACTCACACATACACCACACACGGCACACACACAGCACACACTCACACATACACCACACACAGCACACTCACACAGCACACACTCACACATACACCACACACAGCACACTCACACAGCACACACACATACACCACACACAGCACACACACATACACCACACACAGCACACACACAGCACACACTCACACATACACCACACACAGCACACACACATACACCACACACGGCACACTCACACAGCACACACTCACACATACACCACACAGCACACTCACACAGCACACACTCACACATACACCACACAGGGCACACTCACACAGCACACACTCACACATACACCACACACAGCACACACACACAGCACACACTCACACATACACCACTCAGCACACTCACACAGCACACACTCACACATACACCACACACAGTACACTCACACAGCACACACTCACACAGCACACACTCACACACTCACACACATCTACCCTTCTACTCTCTCTGGTCCCCACCCACTCCTGCTGATCTCCTTCTCAGCCTCCAAACATCCCCCCTCCCACTTCCATACCTACATTCATGTACCACGGCAGATGTGTGCATGTGTGCACATCAGAAAAAATCTTCTGGGAGTCGTATTAGGAAACCGAGGCTCCCGGCTACTCGGGATCTTCACAGCTGAGGTTTTCAGGTGCTGTTTCTCCACGGACCCTCACTGCCTCTTGCTCTCCCATCCTTTGGCACGGCAGCTGCTGACACGTTGATCCGTTACTATTATTCCACAGTCACCAAGACCTTGCTCCTTCTCTCTACTTCATTTTGAATAGTTTCTGTTTTGGACCTCCAAGCCTTTTCAAAAAGACTTCAAAGTTTATTTATTTATTTATTTATTTATTTAGTCTCATATAAACCAGGTTGACTTTTAACTCACTCTATGGCGGAGACTTGTCTCCTAATCTTCCTGTCTCCACCTCCCGGGTGCCGGAATTATACCTGTGGACTGCACTGATTGGCTGAGGGTTTTTAAAGATGTATTTCTTATTATTTATGTGCATATACTATCTGTGTGTGTGTTTGTACACCCTGTGCATGCCTGGCATCTTCAGAGACCAGAGGAGGCTGTTAGATCTCCTGGAGTTGAAGTTACAGCTTGTGAGCTGCCATGTGGGTGCAGGGAAGCAAACCCAGATCCTCTGACAGAACAGCAAGTGCTCTTAACCTCTGAGACATCTCTGCAGCCCATAAATGCAATGTGTCTTCTAAAGCCTTTCCGCTCTGACCGGTGAGCGTGTAGAATATCCCAGCCCCGAGGACAGTTCTGGTCTCTTGGTGACTCTTCCCCAGGCTTTGGTACTTTCTGCACATGTGTGTTCAAATAAGTATTCTTCAAAGTCGAGGGGTCCCTCTGGAGACCTCCACACCATGGGCGTATCCTTTTTCCTCTCCTCTTTTCTCTCTTCTCAGGCCCATCTGAAGTTTTATATCCTGATTAAAAGAGCTGCCATTAGTCTTTTAAAATTATTTTTACTAATGTTTAGCTAGCCCATAAAGGGTCTCACTGCGACATTTCTGAGCATTTATATCACATTTTGTGTCTCTCCTCCTGTATACACCTTGCCTTCCCCTCTGCCCTTTGGTTGGTCTCTCCACCTTCTGCTTTTCTGACTGTACATTCCATTACTTCTCTTGTTCCCGGTCCCCATCTCCGAACATCGTCTCCTTTCCCAGGTCCCTCTCTACTTTCATGTCATACGTGTGTGATTCCATCTGGTCCATCTATGAAAGGGGCCATGTTTGTCTTTCTGAGTCTATGTCACATTATAATCCCCAGCTCCACCCATTTTCCTGCACCCGGGATGATTCTATTCTTCTTCTTTTTTTTTTTTTTTATTAACTTGAGTATTTCTTATACACATTTCAAGTGTTATTCCCTTTCCCGGTTTCCGGGCAAACATCCCCCTCCCCCCTCCCCTTCCTTATGGGTGTTCCCCTCCCAACCCTCCCCCCATTGCCGCCCTCCCCCCATAGTCTAGTTCACTGGGGGTTCAGTCTTAGCAGGACCCAGGGCTTCCCCTTCCACTGGTGCTCTTACTAGGATATTCATTGCTACCTATGGGGTCAGAGTCCAGGGTCAGTCCATGTATAGTATTTAGGTAGTGGCTTAGTCCCTGGAAGCTCTGGTTGCTTGACATTGTTGTACTTTTGGGGTCTCGAGCCCCTTCAAGCTCTTCCAGTTCTTTCTCTGATTCCTTCAACGGGGGTCCTATTCTCAGTTCAGTGGTTTGCTGCTGGCATTCGCCTCTGTATTTGCTGTATTCTGGCTGTGTCTCTCAGGAGCGATCTACATCCGGCTCCTGTCAGTCTGCGATTCTATTCTTCTTATAACTGAACATAATGTGTACAAGAACCTCGTTTGCTTTGTTCGTCTGTTGATGGACATCTAGACTGATTCCACGTCTAGGCTATTGCGAATGGTACATCAACAGACACTGAAATGCAAGCATCTCTGACAGCACGGACTGCTGTAAAGGCCCTAAGTATATTCAGGAAGGACGCACGTGGGCTACGTGGCCATGCCCATTTTAGTTGGGGAACCTCTGTACTGATTTCCAGAATGGTTGCTCAGGTTTGTCCTCCACCAGCAGTGAACAAGGGTTCCCCTCTCCCCACCTCCTTGGAGACAATCGGTGCCATTTCTTTCCTTGGTGGCACATGGGAATGTGGCTGCCCTTCTGTGCTCTAAGAGAGAACACGCAGAGAGGGCAAGGCCGATAGAGAGGCTGTAGAAGCTGGGACTCTAGGCCTCCTCTTCAAAGGCCCCCCTTGACTTCTCCATGACTTGCTCCACGTCTGGGTCTCCATCAGACTCGCCCAAAGAAAATCTGTGACTCAAATAGAGCTTAAAGACGTCATTCATCTGAGGGACACCGAGGCATCTATAAGCCAAAGGAGGATTGGCTGAGGGACACCGAGGCATCTGTAAGCTGAAGCAGGATTGGCTGAGGGACACCTAGGCATCTGTAAGCCGAAGCAGGATTGGCTGAGGGACACCTAGGCATCTGTAAGCCGAAGCAGGATTGGCATTTCACGGAGAAGTGGTTATGGGGATTTGCTTTGTCTCCGGCAGCAGAGGCTGCCCCTCCTGCAGCTCTGGAGGGATCCATTACTTTCTGCACCTCTTCTTTGCCTCCAGCTGTTTGGTGTAGCCTCATCCTGTTGTTACTATCCATGTTATGAGGGGTTGGGGGGTGTAGACCACAGGGTTTCCTGGAACCCAGGCTGGTACAGCAGTCCTTGAAAGGTAGATTTTCAAAGTTCCATCACTTGTCATTTAGTCTAAATTTGTGCTCAAAAAAAGGTAGAAAAAATGGGGTCGGGAAAAATAACAAGACAAGGTGGGAGGGGTCAGAGGTAAAGCGGGGAGCCTCTCTCACCTGTGCCAGCTCCTCCCGGCCAGGGCTGCCCTCTTCTTACCACGATCTGCTCTGTCTTCTTTGTATCAGGTGATGCTCAGAAATGCTGGAATCTCCACGGCAAGTGCCGTCACCGATGCTCCCGGAAGGAAAGCGTCTATGTCTACTGCACAAACGGGAAGATGTGCTGCGTGAAGCCCAAATACCAGCCGAAGCCGAAGCCGTGGATGTTCTAACTGCCCGGAAGCCGGAAGCCCAGACGATGCAGATGGCCAAGCTGTCCTAGGCTGACCCCATGGACTCTTGAGCTCAGTCAATAAATGTGCCTGCCCAACCTCAATGCTGCCCGCTCATCCACACTAGCAGTGTTTAGTCAGGGGAGTCAGAATTATAATAATCACCGCCATCGTCATCACATGACATCTCTGCCTCTCATAGGTGCAGAGCGGGCTTTTCTCGACTCCATGAGGCATATGCCCACACACTGTTGGGCAGCTCACAGAGATGTGCTTTTATACATTTGTGTCTCTAGAATCATTTAGGCATAAAGCTTAAGGTATAATCATTTTCAGAGCTTGACTCGATCAATTCACAGTAATTCCATTACCCTCATATAATGATTGTTGGTATTATTAACCTCTGTAACCTCAAAATCATTATCTTTAAATCCCGAAACCTTCCTTGCCTGAGACATAAGTGTTCTCTATTAGAGCCTCATTATTATTTGCAGAAGTGTATTAACGAGCACATTCAACTGCCTAGTAGAGGAAACTATGCTACCTCTGAAGGGAAGATGATATTCCTGTCTATAGAGTGTTTTAGATGCCGTCTTAGTCAGGCTTTCTATAGCTTCAATGAAACACCGTGACCAAAAAGCAGGCTGGAGAGAGAGGGGTTTTATTCAGCTTATGCCTCCATATCATAGCTCATCATCAAAGGACGTCAGGACAGGAACTCAAGCAGGGCAGGGACCTGGAGGCAGGAGCTGATGTAGAGGCCACGGATGGGTTCTGCTTGCCTGCTTGCTCTTCATGCCTTGCTCAGATCTTTTTTACAAAAGCCAGGACAACCAGCCCAGGGATGACCTCACCCGCAATGGACTGGACTCTCCCTCATCAATCACAAATTAAGAAAATGCCCTACAGGTTTGCCCACAACTCAGTCTTATGGAGGAGTTTTCTCAGTTGAAGTTTCTTCCTCCCAGATGACTCTAACTTGGGTTGAGCTGACACAAAATTATCCAGCACAGGTGCCATTTATGACACACGCATAACTTAAAACTTATAAGATGTAGCCATACAGCTCATTGGCAGAGGGCTTGCCTAGCATGCATAAGGCCCTAGGTTCCATCCCAAACACCACATAAAAACAATTATAAGTTGTGTGTGTGTGCATACATATGGAAGACAGTCAAAGGAAGGAAGCAATGGTCGATAATCCATAAACAAGTCAATCTCAGGCACACTTCCTAGAATCAGCAGCCACCTTCAAAGGAACTGTTGCAAATACGTTTAGGAAGTGAGAATAAAATACTGATAAAATGGGTGAAGGGATGGAGGCACAGCGTGCATGCCTGTAATCTTAGCAGCTGGGGAGCATTAGCAGGAGGGTTAGGAGTTCAACACCAGCTTCTGCTGTATTGTCGATGTAAGGCCAGCTGAGCGTACAGAAGAACCCATTTCAAAGACCAAACAGTTGAGACTAGCAGCTCATGCCTGTAATCCCAGCCCTTGGGAGGCTGAAGAAGACAGGGAATCACCAAGAGTTTGAGGCTGGACTAAAACTAGCATGGGCTACTGAATAAGACCTTCTCCTAATAATAATAACAATATAATGCCTTTTAAAGGGGCCACTTTTCTATTGCTATGTTCAAGCATCCTATCTAAAATACAATAAAATAGCCCCTGTGTGCTATTTGATTGATAGTTACGGGCATTGAGTGAGTCGTCCTTCTGTTATTGCCATGTGAGTCTCCCACGTGACCACATCTCCTTCCTTTGCTTCCTCCATAGAGGCTGGGTAGACCCAAGAGCTGTGCCCTGATACACAGCATTTTTAGACTTCTGTTACATCTGCTAAAGTCCTATTGGCCGCAGCAAGGCAGATGACCCAGGATCGTTGTGGGAAAGGACCACAGGACAGGAATGGGGGTATGAGTCACTGTGGATCGCCATGTATTGGTACATCCTAATCAAATGGAGCCCCTAAAGATAACTGAGACATTCTAAACCAGAGTGACAGTGTCTGAAATGAAGACTGCCATGGATGTGCTTCAAAGCACACTGGATGTGCCACAGGAAAAAGAATCGGTGAACCCAAAGGCAGATGGATAAAAATAAACAAACTAGGCACGGAGAAACAGGGAGTGAAAGGGAGCCTGAGCAAGCAATTGTACATTTAAACACAGTCCCGGAAGAAGAGACAAGTGGGGAAGGGAACCATATTTTGAAAGATAACAGCTGAAAGAAAGGTGTCAATCTGCTGGCTCATCTAGAAGTTGAGTGACCTGCAAAGTATCAGACACAGTGAAATGGAGTGGAAGAATCATAGCGAAACACGAGCTTCAGACCCTGTCTCAAACCTCAGGCAGCTCGTGAGAAATGACAGCTGAAAAAGGATGACCTTTGACCTCCACATATACACATACATTCATGTACCTGTACATACACACACGCACATACACATACACACACATATACACACACCCACACCCACAAACACACACATACACACATATGCACACACATATGCACACACACATACACACACATAGACACACATGCACACACACATACACGCACACGTACACACACACACACACACACACACAGAGAAAATGGAAATAAAAGTAACAATCAATTCCCACGTCCTGTGCACCTTGGTCCTGGAAGTCTGACTGGACTGGTGAGGGAAAGAAGAAAGGACAGACAGACACACATACGGGAAAGCTGCGGTTAGATAAGCCGTGTGCTCTAGTGGAGCGACAACTACCAATGGTGGTTTCAGTGTGTCCAGCACAGAAGGAAGAGCTTACTAGTCTCACAGGAGGGCTCTGTAGGCCAGCAGTCTCAGGAGGTAAACACGCAGCAGAAGGAGGCTGCAGTTGCAGGTTTTAGCACACACGGATCAGTTGTAAACACTCCTACTAGGACCAGAGGGAGAAGGCTTTGCCAATATGGGGAAAAGCTTTGCCAACTTTCCGTGAGTCTTTTGGTCCTTGTCCTGGTGGTTCCCATGGCAACAATACACATTCACTCTGGACTTTCCTCACGGGGGCTTCCTGGGAACTCTACAGTCAATAGCAACAGAAATCGTCCTGTGAATGGGGGTTGAACAATGCCCTCTTCAACGATCACTTGGTGATTAAAGAAATCAAGGAATAAAATGTTTTCATCCTAGAATCAAATGAAAAAGTAACATGGCAAAAACTTTGTAAGGCGGCTAAGAGAGATCTCCATCATTTTGAGAGCCTACATTTAAAAGTCAGAGTAGTTTCAGATAAATAACCGAACGATGTGCCATGAGGTCTTAGAAACACAAGAACAGGTCAAACTCGAAATTGGTTAGGGTTTTATTTCTGTGAAGAGACACCAGGACCATGGCAACTCTTATAAAAAAAAAAAAACACTTAATGGGGCTGCCTTAGAGTTTCAGAGGTTTAGTCCATCATCATCTTGGTGGAAAACATGGTGGTATGCAGGCAAACATGGGGCTGGAGAGGTAGTTGAGAGTTCTATATCTGAATTAGCAGGCAGCAGACAGAGAACTGGCTTGAGCTTCTGAGTCCTCAAAGTCTGCACGCTAGTGACATGCTTCCTCCAAGAAGGTGACACCTCCTGGTAATTCCACTCCCTATGGATCAAGCATTCAAACACATGAGTCTGTGGAAGCCATTCCTTTTCAAACTATCACAATGGGGAAAGGTCAGAAAGAAGCTAAAAGAACAAGGCAAAGAATTATTTAGACAGAGCTAGTTCTTTGGAAAGATAAACAGGAGGGCTGAGGGGAAATGGCTCACTGGCTTCACAAATGGGAGAACAGGGTTCAGATCCCCAGAACCCATGTAAATGTTGGATGCATAGCAACAGCCTCTATAGAGAGATGGGAGGCAGACATCACGGGAGATCCCCAGAAGCACGTGGGCCACCTTGTCCAGTGTATGCAGTGGAAATATAACAACGGTCCTGTCTCAGGCGAAGTAAATGGTGAGGATCCACACAGAAAGCCAACCTCTGACCTTCACACACACACACACACACACACACACACACACACACACACCCCGAGAGATTTACATACAAAAATGTGAGCACACATTTAAAAAGAAAAGATAAACAAGGCTGACAAATTGTTGGCCAAATTAACCAAGAAAGAAAGCCAGAGGGCTCTGATGAGAAGGTCATCCAGATGGCTCTGTGGCTGGACGAGCCTGCCACAGAAGCATGGTGACTCGAGTTCAATACCTAGAACCCACATGAAGGTCAGAGGAGAGAAACAACTCCACGACATTGTCCTGTGACCTTCACAAGCATGTCGTGGGCATCTTGAACACACAAGGATAATAAGTAATTTTTAAGTTATAAAAATACAACTGGAGATTCAAATGGAGACATTATAGCAGGTACTAATAAAGTCTAGAGGGTCATTAAGAAACTGCTTGAGGGGGCAGGGAGATGGCTCAGGGCACATGATGCTACGTTTGATGACCTGAGTTTGATAGTCAGGCAAATATTATCTGTAAAAATAGATCAATCTAAACTGACCTATAAGCAGCAATGAGGGGTAGGCAGTGACTTAGTGGTGAATACTTGCCCAACATGTACAGAGCCCTGGATCTGATCCCCAGGACTACAAGAAAGGAAAAGAGGAAAAGGAAGAAGAGAAGGAAAAAGAAGAGGAAGCAGCAGCAGCAGCAGGAGCTGGAGAGGTGGCTCAGTGGTTAAGAGCACTGGCTGTTCTTACAGAGGACCAGGCTTCAGTTCCCAGCACCCACAGGGTGGCTCGCCTCTGTCTGTGACTCCAGCCCCAGGGGTCTGACACCTTCTTCTAACCTCTGCAGGAGCCAGGTACAGATATGGAGAAAACATTCATAGACATCAAATAAAAAAAATAAACTTTTTTAAAGCCATGAGCAGTAGTGATAGAGTCTCCCAGTGGCTGCAGAGATGGCTCAGTGATCAAGAGCATTTGCTGCTCTTGCAAAGGACTTAATCTGGGGTCCCAGCACCGACATGACAACTCACAAACTCCAGTTCAGGGAATCCAATGACATTATCTTGGCCTCTTTGGATGTCTACACACTCATGTGCACAGCGTAGGATGGTGCCACGATTTGTGCAGTATTTTTGTTCCAGGAAAATTCAGTTGACAAGAAATACTTGCATCTGGATTTCTCATCTACAAGTCTGGGGGATAAGCCAATATTTCATTCTCCTAGACAGCACTACATATTTCAAGCCACTAAGGTCCCTAGCCCCAGTCCCTTACTTACCAGTAGAGAATCAACCATCAAAAATGTACCTGGTAGATTCCCCCAGGAAACCACTAGAGGACAGTATCTGCCTGTAAGACTCCTTGATGGGCAACTGACCGACGTTTTGAAGAAAAGTTGTCTCAAACAGAGCTGCCCAGGCTGGCCTCGACCCTCCCAAGTGCTGGAATTACAAATGCATGCTGCAAGGTTCTCAAAGGGTCTTCACCATGCTACTGGAATTATAAAGAATGAAAGATTTTATAGCTTCTGTGGGAGGTATTTTAAGTCTAAACATCTTTCATTGAAAAAGTTTTGCTGGGCCTGATGGCACACACATTGAATTCCAGCAGGCAGGAAGCAGAGGCAGGTGGACCTCTGTGAGTTCAAGGCCAGACTGGATTTCATTTAGACATGGCTACACAGAAAGATCCTGTCTAGAATTTATATATATGGAGAGAGAGAGAGAGAGAGAGAGAGAGAGAGAGAGAGAGAGAGAGAGAGAGAGAGAGAATATATTCTGGAATGACAAAGGCATAAAGCCACTGCTTGACTTCATTTTACTTTTAAACTACATTTTACACATTTTTACTTGTTCTTCTGTATAATAAACATAGTCTGGTCTTCATTCTCTCATTTGTGCATCTCCATTTTGAAACTTTTCTCAGCAAACACGTTCTACTTTTTTACAATTAGGGAAAACATTGTTTTCAAAGCACTAGAGGGAGCTGGAGAGACGGCACAGCAGTTGGGAGCATACACTGCTCTCGAGGAGAGAAGACCAGGGTTCAGTTCCCAGCACCCACAACCGAGAGCTCACAACTGCTTGTAATCCCAGCTCCGGAGAATCCAATGCCTCTCACCTCTAAGGACACTCACACACTCGTGTGTACACAACCACATAGGCGTACTCACACACCAAACACAAATATATATATTTTAAAGTAAGTATAAAATTAAACATAGGAAAGGGTTTAGAAATCCATCCAATCTGTCTGTTGTGGCTTTCTTTGATATGACCCAAGAAGAGAGATACAGCATCACTTCTGGAACATTCGGGCCAAAAATAGGTACGCTGTCTAATCTAGTCATAAGTAGACAGCAGCAACTCAAACAGAAGGACACTCCATACACAGCAGGCTGGATGAGTGACAGATGTCAGTGACTCAATCATGATGAACTCTCTTTTCCTCGAGTACCCTAGGCTGTCTTTGAACTGTCTGTGTAGCTAATCTTAGCCTCCTACCTCCACCTCGCCCGTGTCATGTTCAACTGGTGTGGTGCTGGGGATCAAAGCCAGGGCTTGGTGTGTGGTAGGCAAAACATTCTAGCGGCTGTGAGGCATGGCTAGCGCTGAAGCTCTAGTCTGGGGTCGAGGAGATCAAACAAATGTTACAACTGAGAGATGGTGTTTATCTAGGTAAGCTCTGAGGATTAAACAATGAGTTTTTTTTCATTGTTAACAACTGGGTTTACATTCTGTGTGGTTACATAAACAAGCACCTTTGTCTTAGGAAAACAAAGGAGTGAAATTAAAAAACAAAACCCCAAGCCAGCACACCTAAAATTTACCTGCAAACTGCTCACGGAGTTTGGAGTTGCACGCTAAGGCGGTAAGGATGAAAAATGGATTCACTGTCTTCACTGAGACTTCCTCCTCTGAGAGGACTTACTTATTTCAAGTTGACATAAAACTAACCTACCTGACTGACTCTTGGTCAGCTAGACCCACAAATCACCGTTAAACCCCAGTCTTTCTATTCTTGCTCTTCCTCAAGACTTCACATTAATATTTGACATCACCGGGGCTGGGGATTTAGCTCAGTGGTAGAGCGCTTACCTAGGAAGCGCAAGGCCCTGGGTTCGGTCCCCAGCTCCGAAAAAAAGAACCAAAAAAAAAATATATATATTTGACATCACCATTTAAGCCATCTTCAAACTTACAAGACTCAGTTTTACAAACACAAACACTTTAAAGAGTCGGTCTCTTTTCAAAAACATGTTTGTTGATTGATGTATTTTTATTTTATGTGAGTGCTCTATCTGCATTGCACCTGCGGGCCAGAAGAGGGCGCCAGATCACACTACAGATGGTTGTGAGCCACCATGTGGTTGCTAGGGATTGAACTCAGGACCTCTGGAAGTGCAGTCACTGAGTCATCCTCCAGCCCCCAATCTCCTTTAAAAGAAAAAAAACCAAAGTCTCTCAACTGTGGGCTGTAATATAATTTTAAAAATGAAGTAAATACTTTCTCACTTCAAAAGGAAAGAAATTAACTCTCTTGTTCTCCTCCCATAATATACTCACACACAATAAGAAATAAACTATGTCAACACACTTCAAAATTGGCTAAAATAAATTTTTATAAGATGTCAAAAGAGATTTTTACACAATTCATAAATTCTTTACGAAAATAGTTGCCAGTGTAAGTCTAATGTCTTAAAGATTTATTTATTTATTCATTTATTTATTTATTTCATGTATATGAGTACACTGTCCTGTCTTCAAACATAGCAGAAGAAGGCATCAGATCTCATTACAGATGGTTGTGAGCCACCATGTGGTTGCTGGGATTTGAACTCAGGACCTCTGGAAGAGCTCCTAACCACCAAGCCATCTCTCCAGCCCGTAAGACAATTTTGTAAGTTACTTACAAACTTGACAGCAAAAGGAGCAGAACCAGGTACAGTCACAATCCGAACAAAGCCAAATTTCAAGTGTGTAAATAATGTGGAATCCGCTCACAATCTCCTGAGCTCTGGTCACTTCTCTGGCCCCACCGTTGAAAGCGCACACAGCTTGTCCTTCACATTCCCAGCTAGCTCCATACCACCATGGCTGCTGTTCTTAGTGGCTGGTTACCCTAGTACCGGCATCTCCAAAATGCTGGGGTCTCTTGCCTCAGCTGGGCTGCACCTTCACCAATAGCTTCTCCTGGGCTCTCTTCAGGGACTCCAGTCCTTCACACAGTGCCAAGCCTCAGCTGCAACCCATGACCCCCTCATGCCTTTGAAGCCAATGCCACCCAGGCGACTCTTACACTACAAGTTCAGCTGCCAGCGGGAGGTACGACATGGGCAACCTCTGGACCACAGCTTGCACTAACCCTCAGGAAACGCTTCCCAGAAGAGTTCACCTCAGTGATGCTTACGCACAGCTCAATCCCTGCTGACTGTTCAGCCCCAGCTGAACAGCATCCATTGTCCCGGGGAAGTAAAAGATTTACTTTAGTGATTTTGGTTTCTTGTTGATCATAGCCAATTTTTTCAGCCCCAGCGGAACAGAGCCATCTGCTTCCCTCTGAAACTTCACAGCCATTTCCTTCCTATGCACTGCTCGCAAGATTCTTTTTTAATATGAATTTCCAGTCATGCCCTCTTTTTTTAAAAGACTTATTTATCCATTTTATATATGAGTACACTGTACACTGGTGTGTCTGAAGAAGGCATCAGATTACATGGTTGAGGGTGGTTGTGAGCCACCATGTGGCTGCTGGGATTTGAACTCAGGACCTCTGGAAGAGCAGTCAGTGCTCTTAACCGCTGAGCCATCTCTCCAGCCCCTCAAGATTCTTATTATCCAAGATCTTACAGGCCATCCCACTGAGGTCTCAATACTCCATGACTTTTCTAGCCCAAAGTTCCAAAGTCCTTCCACAATCCTCCTCACAACATGTCAGGACTATCACAGCAAAACCTGACTTCTGGTAACAACTTGTCTTGGGATTTTTTTATTGCTGAAATGATACACGAACAAGTTGTAGAGGAGAGGGATTCTTTGGCTTAAACATCCACATTGTGGTTCATCACTGAAGGAAGTCGGGGAAGGAACCTGGAGGCAGGAGCTGATGCAGAGGCCATGGAGGAGTGATGCTTGCTGATTTACTCCTCAAGGCTTGCTCAGCCTGCTTTCTTATAGAATCCAGGACCACCAGCCCAAGCCTGACACCACCCACAACAGGCTGGGCCCTCCCCGATCCAGCACTTGTTAAGAAAATGCCTACAAGTTTGCCTACACTCTGAACTTACGGAGGCATTTTCTCAATTGAGGCTCCCTCCTCTCAGAAGACTCTAGCTTGTGTCAAGCTGACATAAAACTATTCAACACAGTCAGTGTCTGAGGAAACCATGGAAACTCTTCGTACTATTCCGGAGGTTTTCCAGCGATAAAACTATTTTGAGAAGGTAGCCAGAGCATGCCTCTTGCTCAGAAACAACGACAGATCACAGTGACTTGTATTACTGGGCCCGTTCAAAGGTGCTGAGCCACCCTCTCTGACCCCCCCCATCCTCCACCAGCTACCCCATTATAGGCTGTGGTGATTTCCACCTGACAACAAAGAAACCTGACAATCAGGCTCAAAAAGTGACTGGCTCTGGGTCCCACAGCCTGATTCCCATGGCATAGCTGGGGTGAGAACTTGAGTCTCTCCTACCCCCACTCTTAGAAGTCATCACCAACTTCACAGCAAAGTCCCAAAGCCACGAGTGTGACATCTGAGGCTGCGCTTGGAGCATTGGCTACTCTATTCTTTCTGAAACACTGGGGCAATGCACTCAGGGCACCAGACTAAATTTAGTTTGGTCCAGCCTAGCCCATGAGTAAGCATCTGTTTCTAGTGTCGTTTCTGTCGCTGTGACAAATACTCCCACGTAGGGAAGCAGCTTGGGGAAGGAAGGGTTTGTCTGGCTTACAGCTCTAGGTTACAGCCCATTGCTGAGCGGGGCAGGGACTCAAGCAGCTGCTCCCATCAGATCTGCAGTCAAGGGCAGAGACCGATACATCCACACTGTCTGCTTATGTGCACGTCTCCTCCTAGTTTTCTCCAAACTTAAAGAGTTCAGGGTCCAGGCCATAAAATAATGTCTCTTAGCTCAATTAATAGGCAAGGTAATCCTGCACAGACATGCCTACAGCCAGTCTAGATAGCTCTAGATAATTTGTCGTTGAGAGTCTCTTCCAAGTTGAATCTACATCATGGTAAGTTGACATCTCGACTCACCACAGTGTCACTTTGGGGTTTCCTATACCAGAAAGTTTAGTCGGAATGAGAGCTCAGTTTTCTAGAGTCCTCCTCTCTTCCTACTGCTTACCTATATATGGCAGGCGATGGGAAAGACTGGCTGGTTGGAGTCCACTAAGGTGTGGATGGCTTGATCTCCTTCTCCCTCTTCATGGCTGTCCCAAGCTAATGCCACCTCGTCGTCACTCCTGTGGCTCAGCTGACCTGCTGGAGTTAGTTGTCAGTGTTCCTGTGTAGCCCTTCCGCCCACCCTGGTGTGCCTTTAACAACTTGCTAACCTTCAGTTCCCCCATGTAGACCACACAGAAACAGGGCGGGAAGCCAGGACACCAACCTCCACACAGCTCACTTTGAGACAGAAGTTATTCGGCAATGGAGTATTGTCCCTGAGCTCCGTGGGTCTGTCTGTCTTCCTCTCCAGCTGCCTTGGTTTGTATCTGCAAATCCTAAAGAGCCAGAAACTAAAGGTTTCACACTCTCAGGCCAGGTGTCCTCCAACACTGCCCCTCTGTCACACCAGTTTCTTCACTGACACAAACTTCACCTATCTGATCACTATCAATCCACTCATGGAATTCACGCCCCCACACACACACCATTGGGCCACCACCACCCAGAACAGCTCCTGTCTCTGAAATCTCAGGAAAAATGAACTAGAGTCTCTGCCCTTTACGTTCCTTTCTGTCTGTGGACTCAACCCCAGAGAGAAGAAGGCAGACAGGGGAGCTCCCTAACCCCCTTTCTCACAAGCTCAGGTGTCCTCAGGAGCTGAAAGGCAGAATTCTTCTTTTCCAAGCCTCTTAAACTGAAAGTGACCGTGAGACAGTAAGGTGGCACAGCGGATGCAAGCAGAAGCCAGCCAAGAAGTTTCCAGAGAATGCGTCGCATTGCCCATACTATTACATCCCGGTGCTGTGTCGTTAAGAGCTGTGACTATTATGGTTTGAATTACCAACATACTCCCTACCAGTCATTCCCCCATGCCTTCTCTGAACAGGACATGGGGCCTGAAATCTTCGTGTGTGTGTGTGTGTGTGTGTGTGTGTGTTTCCTGTTGCTTGTACATAAATCTGCACGTACACTAGACAAGCACTCCAAAACAAAACCACATCCCCACCCCTCCAGATTTCCTTTATAACGAGGAGGGTTCCCTGAAAGGTGAGCTTCCTGTTTTTCCACCTAACACAGTCTAAAAGGCAGACAGGAATTGAACCCCGTGCCTCCCTATGTGCCTGTCTCATTCTGCTGGGGTCGTTTCCCCCACCTTCCTGCATCATTGGCCCTCATCCCGGAAGAGACAGGCCTTCCTCTGTGTGTCTTCCTACTCGTAAGAAAACTGTCTAATCAAGTTCTTAGGGCCCCATTTACCTAGGCAGACTCGTGAATACCAGGTAGGAGATGAAGAAAAAAAAAAAGCTCTTATCAATAACATGGCGCCAAGATGTATCAGTAATAGCATTGCCAGTGTAACCTTTCCCCTCGCAGCCAAGTTACCTTGCCTTTCAAGCCAAGCTAACCATCGTGTCCTGGGTGGCAGATGCGTGTTGTTGACCGTGTTATCATTAACATTTATTAATTTATCACGAGCTCTACCTTGCTTTTGACGTTCTTTCTGCAAAGTTCTACCCATCCAATCCCTGCTTTGTGGATGAGGATCCCGAGGAAGATTTCAGGAGGATGGATCATCTTTCTGGAGTTAGTCAAGCCCGGAACATTCAGAGTGATCATTAATCTCACTCCCCCCAGCACCTGTTCCTCCAACCATCACTCCCACATCTTTGACTTCATCCTCCTTCCCTATCAGGAAATGAACTCGATCATGCAAGCAGAACACAGAGAGAGCATGAACTTTATTGGAGAGCGGTGGCAGCAACTCTAGAACAAGCTACACACCTCCAGCCCTTGAGTGGGGTGAAGCCTTGAGAGAATAGGACAGGCAGCACAGAGAAGCATCCGGACACAGGTGGATGAATTTCTCTTGCCTTGTGCAGTAAGTCCGGCAGGCCCCCTGGCCATTCCAGCACCGTTTGAATTCAGTGCTCCCTGTGTGGAAGAAGACCACAGATCACAGAGAGGCCTGTGGGTCACAGGTTAGACCACTGGTCACAAGTTGGACTACAGATTACGTAGGTCAGCTCTCTGGTCGTTTGTTAGCCCACAAGTCATGAATGAGAGCATGGATGATAATGGAGGTTACAGATCTCGTTCTAGGCGAGCCCATATGTTACAGGTTAGACCGATAGTTAAGAGAATAATTTACTGTCCAAGTAAATCCACCCATCAGGCACACACTTTTCTTTTCTTTTCTTTTCTTTTTTTTTTTTTTTGTTTTTGTTTTTGTTTTTTCGGAGCTGGGGACCGAACCCAGGGCCTTGCGCTTCCTAGGCAAGCGCTCTTACCACTGAGCTAAATCCCCAACCCCCTTAACACTTTTCTTAACAACACTGTATGATTGCACATGGTATTGTTGCAATCCCTGTTGTACAAGTGGGGAGAAATGGAAGCTCTCAGAGGTTAATAATCCCTTAAGGAAATCATTGTCAGTCAGTCAGTCTGTCTGTCTGTCTCTCTCTCTCGGTTGCTTGCTCTCTCTCTCTCTCTCTCTCTCTCTCTCTCACACACACACACACACACACACACACACACACACACACGAGTGATTACCTGATGGCACATGACCCAAGACCAGGAGAGCCACAATGAGCAGAATCCACTTTGCCATGGCCACCAAGCTCCTAGGGAGGTTGCCTGGAAGAAATCAGGAGAGGAGCCCAGCATACAGTCTTGCTGCATACCCAGCTTTTATGGGCTGCAGAGTCATGGGCAGCAAGCCCAGGTGGGAGGGTGAGGCCACGTGGTCCCAAGACTGTTCAGCTCTCACGGCTACCTCTGCATGGACTAGTCAGCCGAATCCTCCAGTGGCTGTGCAAGGCTCTGGGGCTCATGACAGAAGGACAGAGAGACTGGGAGAACATGGACGACTCTTCCCAGCCTGAGAGAGTAAGAAAACACTTGAGAAAGGCCCACTTCTACCTAGCATCTTCCCATGTGATGGTCAATACTGATTGTCGACCCAACAGCATCCAGCAATCACCTAGGAGGTTAACATTTAGGCATGTCTGTAAGTGTCTAGGCTGGGTTAATGGAGGTGGGAGGACACACCCTAAAAGTAGGCAACCACTCCAGGGCCAGGATCATCCTGGACTGGATTAAAAAAAGAGAAAGTGAGCTGACCACCACTATCCTTCCGTCCCTTCCTCCCTCTCCCTCCCTCCCTCCCTTCCTCCCTCCCTCTTTCCCCAGCTGCCTCACACTCCAGTGCCTACCCTGATGGACTGTGCACCCTCAGACTGTGAGCCAAGAACCCTTCCTCCCTTAAGTCACTTTTGTCAGGTATTTTGTCGCAACAATGACAGAAGTGACCAACCCACCCCCTGATCTCTGCAAGACCTTAAATAAGTCACCTAAGTATGAAGAGACCCAGGCTGCCATCTACAAAATGAAGGAAAGTGCCCTTTTCCTTTTTTAAAATTATTTTTTTTTTCGTTCTTTTTTTTCGGAGCTGGGGACCGAACCCAGGGCCTTGCGCTTCCTAGGCAAGCGCTCTACCACTGAGCTAAATCCCCAACCCCCTTTTAAAATTATTTTTTTAATTTTCATTAGATTTACTCACTTTTTTATGTTTCGTCTACATGTGTGCATGCACCAGGAGTATGTATGATGCTTACAGAAGTCCAAATGGGAAATGGATCTGAAACTGGAGTTAGGGATGGCTATGAACCACCATGTGGGTTCTGGGAGCCAGACCTGGGTCCTTTGCAAGAGCAGCAGCTGAGACATCTTTCCAACCCCTAGGCCCACACTGAAAATGGAAGAACACATTCCTTACAGAAAGTAGTAACTACCTTCGGAGCACTGAATGAAGTAAAGTTCTCAAAATGTGGTCCCTGGAGCAGCAAACTCGTACTCCTACCTGAGAGAAATGCAAACTCAACAGGCCTGCCCCAAATGTCTCAATCGAAGAGCTGTGGGACTCTCTCAGGCATTTCTAAGGCGCTGCTACAGACCAGCCGAGCCACCAAGGTAACATGCACAGAGCTTAGCCTGGTATCTAGCACGTAAGCGTCTAAGTTACATCATGAAAGCTGAGTAGGAAAGGGTAGCCCGGACAGAAGGAGCAGAATGGGCTTGAGAGGGCAGGTCACAGCCTCGAGACCTACTTAGAAGACTGTGAAACAACTGCAGACCCTGAGGTCTTTTTTCTTCTCTTTTCTTTTCTTTTCTTTTCTTTTTTTTTTTTTTTTTTTTTTTTGGTTCTTTTTTTCGGAGCTGGGGACCGAACCCAGGGCCTTGCGCTTCCTAGGTAAGCACTCTACGACCCTGAGGTCTTAACTGCCAAGTTCACACTTTTATGTCATAGACAAAAGCCTTTCAGTTGATTGTATGTTTTAGCAAGGTTACCTCCTGTTAAGACAAGGTCAGGGTATACAGTTAGGCTGGCCTGGAATTCACAGTCCTCCTTCCTCAACTCTCAAGGGTTGGAAATCAGATGTACATCACATCTGGCAAATTACAGTTTTAAACCAGGAAACTGAAACCCAAAGAGGGGAGTCAATATGTCCAAGGTCACACAGTGACTGAGTCACAGAAATAGTGCTGGAAACCAGGTCACCACAGTCTCAAAGAGTGGAAAGCATGTGTTCAGCACAGCTCATACTACAGGTAGGACAGGGAGACTGGGACAGCCAAGCTACACGTTAAAAGCGTGATCACATTTGTGTGTTTTTCCCAGTGCCAGAATTTACTGAAAAACAATAAATTCACAAGCTATGTCCATTTCCAGCAGTCCTGATTTTGTAATTGGCCCTTGGCAATCTCAGATTCTTTTATTCTGATCTTAATTACTAATATTACACTTTTTACAGTTTTATGCATGTATCTGTCTATACAGGTATGTATCTGTGTGAGTGTGTGTGTGAGTGTGTGTGAGTGTGAGTGTTATAGAATAGCTTCAACAAAGGGTTAAAGCAGCCACAGAGTTGAAGGGATATTCCTGCAGGCAGAAGGCAGACTACTGGACCAGAGACGTCACTGCCAGAGGTTCGACAAGATATTAACCATACAAGTAGAGAGCTGCTACGGGCCCACAGAGCCCAGACACAGGGCTGAGTTGTGAATCAGAGAGGCAGGCAGGTAGATGGACAGTGGATGAATGAATAGTAATTCAAGCACCCCAGTCAAACAATGGAGACTCTGCTGGGAGCTATTGGTCCTTTGACACACACAGCAGGTTGTCACATGACAGGTCTTTGGGGATGTTGCCATAGCTACATCTCTTGTCCTTTTTGTGGGGTTCAGGTGAGGGTGCTGTGCCCTTTAATGACCTGGCGTTCTGTAAATCCCCCTGTCTGTTTTTCTGCTGCAATTCTCATACATGAGTTTATATGGTCCCAGTCTGATTTGATGCACTAATGGAGGATGCTTTTTCCCTCACAGGACTAAGTTGTCTGTTGGTGTCTGCCTCACGGGTGGTGCTGGACGGGCGTTAGAGTCCACATGCAACTCTGCATGTCCAGTCAAAATGAAGCCAACTGTTGCTTTGTAAAATGGGGTCACCCAAGGCAAGGCACACCTGGAAGCCATCGTTCTGCAGTCTTCTTAAACTCTGAGCACAGCCTGATCTCCAGGCTGCGGAAGGAAGTCAGACCAGAGCAGGGTTGCTATTGTCCCAAGCCCTGTGGGGGCTGAGGCAGCTTTTCTTGCTGCTTGGATCTGTTCCAAAACTGGAGCCCCTCAGGCATGACTGGGAGTCCCACCCACAGGTACTGCCCGGCCTCCAGGTCTCTACCACCACCATGCATATACACTTTAACCTCTCAAGAGCTAAAGGGGCTCCCTGCTCAGAGAGCTTGAATCCTGGCCTTGCCGCCAGTTTCATTCTCCTTTACCCAGATCAGTATCGTTCCTGCTCCCACATGCCTTCAAATGTTTAAATGATGGATAACTGGTAGACAGAGCCAGTGGGTTGGCTCGGCAGACAAAGGCACTCCCTGCCAAGCCGGACAACCTGAGTTCCATCCCTCAAACCCATAGGGTAGAGAGAGAGAAGCATCTTGTACAAGTTGTCCTCTGCATCAGGTGCTAAGGCACGGCACGCTCTTCCCTCTCCCCCCAACAAATAATTGTTTTGTTTTAAGTGTTAATTTTTTAAAGGGGACGGTAAACCAAAGGACAGATACCTTAGTCCCTTCTAATCATAAGCAAATGGATGAAGAGTGAATTAATGATATCAGAATCAGACATTCCAAACTCTTTACTACAGACTGTATAGGTTCTTGCTTCCTCCAAGCCCTTTTCCAAAATTAACCCTCTACCCAGAGCTTTCTCGGAGTGTGTTCTGCGAGTTATCTACATCACTTGGGCGTTTGTTTAAAACGCAGATTCCTTAGCCCAGAGCCCAGTCCTGCGGAGTCGCCTCCCTTGGAAGGTGGAACCTGTGACTCTGAACACTAAGTTCCCCCAGAGGCTTCTTCCGTCCAGGGCTGAAGTTGATGTGCCCCGTAAGTGGGGGGAACTGAGGCGGACACAGAGGGACATCCAGACCCAAGAATAAACTCCCTCTCCAGCACCCCATTCCTACATAGCCACCCCCCACCTCACGGGGAGGACTGAAGGCGGAGGTCTACAGGGCGGGGACCCGGGCTGCCTTGACAGGGCGGGGCCGCACGGGGCGGGGTGGCGTTGAAACGGGCGGGCCGGGCCGGAGGGGCTACGTGCTGCGGCCGGGGGACAGAGGAGTACCCAGCAGCTGGGGCAGCGGGGACTCGGAGCCTCCGCGTGTCAAGGTAAACTTGCCTGTTCTGGCGGAGTTCTCCGGACCCTTGCATGCAGTGTGGTCCGAGGACCGGAGGCCTCGAACCCGTGTCCGGAGCAGGGGTAGGTGGGGATGGGGGACACGGGTGGGAGAGCCTGGCACAAGGGACCCTTACCACCATCACCCCCTGCGCGTGTCCCAGAACTCGGGACTCACATCCAGGAACGCGAGTCGAGAAAGTTCCAAGGGCACTTGAGTTCCGAACCCACTGGGCTCCCCTCTGGGTTCTCCTCCCCGCACCCTTTTCTGTCACCAAACCTGTTGTCGGGTACCTCGTGGCTCCCCCTATCCCACACAACAACAGCTGGAGACCATGGCGCCAGCGGCTCCTGAATTTTTCACGCAGAGGCGGGCCGGGCACGCCGTTCCCATGGCACCAGAACACTCGGGTTACAGCCAGGAGATCCCCGGAACCCCTCGCCCTTGTAGGGCATCAATGCATCCCGGCAGTTCCTCTTCAAACTCGGCCGGCCGGGGATTTCAGGCAGCTGGAATAAAACTTACCAGAGACCTCAACCCTCCTCGGTGTCTCCCATCCCTAAACATGTGAAGACCAGTGGGGAAGGGGGAAGGGGCCGGTTTGATGCTTTCTGTGGGGAGGGTCTCAAATACCGAAGGTGGGGGACCAGGGTGGGCAGGATGAGTACACTATAGATGCTTCAGCTTCCTGTAGCCCTCACTGCCTGTCTGTGTCACCGGGAAAGGGGTCATCCTCAGACCTTGGGAATCTGCATCTGAGTGCGCATCTGTGAATGTTCACAGCCTATTCCCTCACCCCTTCTAGGCCTGAAACCAGCAATCTCTGAACCCAAGGAGCTGAAAGGTCTATTTCCAGTTGAACCAGAGAGGACTCTGGAGGAAATTATTTCCACAGTTTATCAGGCCCGAAGAAGGGACTCCGGGCTACAGACTTACTGCCACCCAGCCTACTTCTTTTGGAAGGAAGGAAGGAGCCAGGGAAGCCAGAGATTTCCTCACAGAGGATGACTCTTAACACCCAGCAGGAAGCAAAGACCACTCTGCGACGTCGAGCCAGCACACCACTACCCCTGTCGTCCAGGGGCCACCAGCCTGGCCGCCTGTGCACAGCACCCCCTGCTCAATCCCAGCATCCCCGACTGGGTCAGTCAGCCTCCCTCAACCCTCCCATTCGGAAACCCTCCCCTGCCCAGGATGGGTGGTCCTCTGAATCCAGCGACTCTGAAGGCTCTTGGGAGGCACTCTACCGGGTGGTGCTTCTTGGAGACCCCGGTGTCGGGAAGACTAGCTTGGCCAGCCTCTTTGCAGAGAAACAAGAACGAGACCTTCACGAGCAGCTGGGAGGTAGGAGCCCTGTGGGACAAGTCGGGCTGTGGTCACAGGACAGAAAAGCCTGTCACCAGGGGCACAGGATTGCAGAGAACAGATGTGCAGGTCACACACGGTTCATCTTACAAGGGTACCTTTCATGCTTGCTACGAAGTAAATGGTGCTCACCTAGGGCTGTGCAGGACAGCCTAGACAGGGCCTAGAGGAGAGACACTGGATGAAAGGTACATGATTTATCTCTATGTCCCGAGGGGAGAAAACCAGAAACTATGGGTGCCAAGAAATGATGGGCTTCCCCCCAGCTTAGAAACTCCCAGCCCCAAGACCCCCTGACTCTCAACCCCCACCCCTCCCATCTGTCAGCCACCAAGACCTACAACGAAACTAACATTCTTCCCAAACTGAGACTTCCAGACCTCCAGTTGTGAGCTCTGGATTGCTCCCCCCTCTCGCCCCCCCATGCATTTAGCACACAGCACTAGGACAGATGACATGAAGATAGACCTCTGCTGAACTGGCTTTGAGGATACAGGGTATATAGGGAAGGAGTGGCTAAACACGGAGCAAAGACGGAGACTGTCCGGCCTGGCCTGTTCTCCAGTGTTGACGTTCCTGGGAGTCATGTACATATGCACACCTGTGTGTCATAGGTGGGGAGACTGAGGCCCCAGATAACACGATCTGCCTGAAGGCACACTAATTGAGAGTCAGAGCAGGTTGGGGAGGATTCCCAGGCTACCCCGCCAGCCCACAGTCACTCAGCTTCTTGCAATTGCCTGCTATGTGCCAAGTACTATGCTGACAGCTGGTGACACATGGACACCTGGTGACACATGGACACCTGGTGACACATGGACACCTGGCAGAGCTTTGACCACCAGGAATGACAGGATTCCCTACCCCTAAGGAAAGGGAGGGAAGGGAAGCTTGTCTCCAGTGGTCTCCTCCACACTCATTTGACTCTCTCTCTCCTGACTGCAGGTGTGTATGAGAGAACGCTGTCGGTGGACGGAGAGGACACCACACTGGTGGTCATGGACACCTGGGAGGCTGAGAAACTGGTACGCACTGGTTAGGGGAGGGGGCACTAGAATTAATATTAGACACCTGTCTCCTTCTGGGGCATCCAGAGCGGGACCTAGGGCAGGGGCCTGCCTCAGCGCCCTTCAAACCTAAAGTTTTCCTAAAGGCTGAAGAACCTTGTAGCCCTGAGCTCTGCCCTCACTGATTCCCCTCCCAGCAGACATCCCAGAATGCACTTCTCCAATGCTCCTCATCCTCACAGCACTCCCACATCAGGAAAAACAAACAAACAAAAATAAGCAGTGCATTTGGCCCTGAAATGCCTAAGGATGACACATACCCCTTCCTTTTCCTTCCTAGCTTTGTGCAATTAATAGACTTACCCTGAGTTTCAGTCTTCTCATCTGATAAATGGGTCAAGCATTCCTGCCTTATCAGATGCTTTTATAACTACTACTGTTAGTTTATAAAAACTTCTGGGTATCAAACCCAGGGCCTAGAGCCAGCTCTGTGTCTCAACACTACGCAAGTTGTGCCCTAGCCACATGGCCGCCGGCTGACTTTTAAAACCCCAACGCAGTTGTGAAGGATGAGCCCAGCTTAGAATGCAAAGAGAGCTGCAGCTAAGCAGAACATGGGAACTGTCTGGGGTGACAGCTGGGGAGGTAGTGGAAAAGGGAAACCAGGGGTCCCCTCCCCCCTCCCGTCCCCTTCCAGAACAGGCCTGCAATGGGCCTCTTTCCTTTCATCACACAGATATCCGTACATAGTGTGGGACTGTGATAAATTAACTGGAGATGAACTGGGGAATACAGCTCAGTTAGCAGAGTACATGCTGGCCTGCTCTGAATTACAAGGCTCTGAGTCAGAGCCCCAGGACTGCACAGACTAGCCATGATTGCACATGCTTTTAATCCCAGTAGCTAAAGGCAAAAGGATGCAGAAGTTGAAAGCCATCATTGACTACATGGTGAGTTCAAGGCTAGCCTGGGCTACATGAGATTCTGTCTCAAAGTGATGGGAAGAAATTAAAACCTCAGTGGAGATATTCTCTCTGTAAAGGGGTTCAACCAACAAAACCCACTATCTTGCACCTGCCTGGCATGTGCTAAGTATTATATTCACAGCTAGGGACACAAGGTCACCTAGTGGGCACAGGAAACATGGAGAAGTGACTCGTTGTGTCACCTTTCTCCTAAACTTAAGCCCCATAAAGGAAGCTTAGAATACAGTGTTAGGCCTGATGGCACATGCCTTTAATCCAGCCCTGGGCAGGCAGAGGCTGATGGATCTCTGTGAGTTTGGGGCCAGCCTGGGCTACATAGTGAGTTTCATGACAGCTGGGGCTGTGTATGGAAACCCCGTTTTAAAAATAATAATAAGTGGGCAGTGTTCAGTGCTGCTGATAGAACCTAAGGGGGAATAAGGGGGCTGTGTAGACAGATCCGTCGTATTCTTTTAGATGGGGCCTCATGTTATACCACCACTGTTTTAGATTTTTATTGTATGGGCGAGGGGGGGGATACAAGCACATGTAGAAGTCAGAAGACAATCTGATGGAACCAGTTCTCTCCTTCTTCCAATTCTGGGAATCGAACTTGGGTCCTCAGGCTTGGCAGCAGGCACCTTTACCCTCCGAGCCATCTCACCAGCCCTGGCATCAAATTCTTGATCCTCCTGCCTCAGCCTCCCCAGTGCTGCAATCATAGGCATGCATCACCATGTCTGTCTTGACTGATTCCTTTTTGACAAATACAAAAGAAGGTGTGAGAGAGCCCACTGATGATCTCCAAGCAGCAACCGGGGTTTCAGAGCACCCTCTCCAGAGGCCAACGATGGAAACCAATGGACACACACTATGATGGGCAGGTAAAGCTATACCACCACTCTTCTTCCCTTCTGTCAGCGAAGAAGCTGATGCTCGGAGGGGCTGTGTCCAAAGCTCTCCCGGGCAAGTAAATCATGCCCAGATCTACAAACGCCACAGCTTACACTAGGATTATGTCCCCAACCGCCCTGGGAGCTACTGACCCTTCATCCTAGTCTTATATTGGTGTTTTTAGTTATGCAGCTTGATCAGAGAAAGAGAGACACTTCCGGATGCATTACGGCTTCCTCAGCAGCAGGGTGAAACAGTCTCGGATGGACTGAACTCCAAATCACCTCCTCGAAGCCTTTCCATTGTTACACAAAGGGCACGCTTACCCAGGCAGTTTCTGCATACCAAAGCCTCTGATCTCTGAGTTGTCTGAAGGAATTATTACCCAAGCAGTTCTCAGCCGTACAAGACTCCCTGGTTTGCCGGGTATGGGACGAAGTTATGCAAAGGCTCTGAGGATCCTTCAGTTAAAGCAACTCCATAAACCTCAGATAACAGTCACTGACTATTTACAAAAGGCTACGTCAAAGCCTAGGTGCCGTCACTCCGGAATCCATGCCAGATACAGGGCTGTGCTAAATTCCCCATTACTGTCTACTCGCTGGCTGTCTCCAGTGGGCCAGGATGCCGAAGACCCTGGTGAAGGAGACAGACAAGGTGCTAGCCTCGTGGAGCTCAAGGACCAGTATGAGAAAGAATTGCTTTCTGAATGCAGTATAACGCTACCCCATAGAGTAGTCAGTGAGTTAGGCAGACCAATCAAAAGCCAGGCATGGGGCCTGCAAGATGACTGAGCTGAGGAAAGGTGTCTGCTGCCAAGCCTGACAGAGATTTACCCCACACAGTAGAAGGAGAAAATCAATTCCTGAGAGTTGTCCTCTGACCTCACCACTGCACCTAGGTTTGGGGGGTGGGGGTGGGGTAGATATTTGATGTTTTTTTTTTTAAATGTGGATTCCAGGAATCAAATTCAATCAAACTCAGATCCTCAGGGGCAGGTGACAAACACTTTACACAGTGCGCTTTCCTCTAGGTCTGATTCTACTCAAAAGTTATTTGGCCTGAGAAACCATCAATACAGCTGTTGAGCATGCGCCCCTCCCCCACCAGGGACCTGACACCTCTCTGCTCATCTGTCCTACTTTCTAGCACCTTCCTCTCTTTCTACACACTCAGCCTCCCCCCCCCCCCACACACACACACAGCCATTAAGACTGACTCTTCCCTTCTCCTGGCCAGCCTTCTTTCCTCCTTTCAAACACTGCCCACAGGTTCACTGGGGAACTCCCCCATACTCTTCAGAATTCCCCTAACACCCCACGCCACCTCTCTGTCCTCCACCACTTTTGTAGTCCCTCCGCATGGCCCTCCCCGACTCTAGCCCATCCCATAACCCGCCTTCCAGAACATGAGCCTTGAGGACAGGAACCAGACCTCATTAAAGGCCTGAAATCTACCCTCCCAGAGCGCCGGCTGTTACTCTGCCTCTGTCCTTTCCCCTGGTAAAATGACTAGAAAGAGCTCTGCTTCTTAAGTGTCCCTTTCCATTCCTGTCCCCTTGTGTCCTCACCCACCACAGGTGACCTTTCAGCTATCCAAAACTATACTGAGAAAAGTCTCCCTGAATTCTTCTGTTCCCTCTCCCTCTCCCTCTCCGTCTCCCTCTCCCTCTCCCTCTCTGTTTCCATCTCTGTCTCTATCTCCCTCCCCCTCCACACACACACACTTTATTCTATTATCAGTTTTGTGTGTGAGTGCAGATGCAGGCTCGCCTTGTGTGGGTGTGAGGTCAGAGGACAACCTTGGGAGTTGGTTCTCTCCTCCCACTGTGGGATCCAGGAACGTTACCCAGACTTTCCCTGCCAACACTTTCACCCATTCAATGACCCTCTCTTCTCTTCCTTTTTTTTTTTTTCCTTAATTCTGGATTGCAGACAATGCCCCATCCTCTTCTTACACACTAGATAGAGCTGAATGAGCCAGGCCTGATAGGGCACACACTCCAGGGCCTGAGGCAGGAGAATTGCTTCAAGATTAAAACCACTCTGGGATATAATGGGAGATCTTGTCCGGAAAGAAAGAAAGAAACAAACAAACAAAAGGAGAAAGATGGGGTGGAGGAAGGAGGAAGAGAAAGGTGAGGAGTCTGAACAGCCAAAGGTATTCCTTTATTTGCAGGACAGAGCCCCCACAGTCAGTGGGAAGGAAATAAGGAAGTGTCCATCAGCCTTTTGAGGAAAGAAACTGAGGCTCAAGAGAATCCATGGTTTTCCCCAGGTAGCCCCGGGGCATTATGATAGAATGTGTCCACCAAAACCATTCCAAGTAGAACCTCTCCTACTCTGCCCTTTAGACCAACAGAGCCTCTTTCCCAGCCAGGGATAGGCACCCTCTGAGGATGGGCCTGGGGTCCCTCCCCCGCAGGATGAAAGCTGGAGCCAGGAGTCATGCCTGCAGGCGGGCAGCGCCTATGTCATCGTGTACTCCATCGCAGATCGCAGCAGCTTTGAGAGTGCCTCCGAGCTCCGAATCCAGCTGAGGCGCACGCACCAGGCCGCCCATGTGCCTATCATCCTGGTGGGCAACAAGGCCGACCTGGCTCGTTGCCGAGAAGTCTCTGTAGAAGGTGAGTCTCCTTCAGCCTGACTGCCCCTCCTCCAGTGCTTGCCTCAGAGAAGGTCTGTGCCCTCCAGCCTAGTCTGTCCTACTAGAAACGACTTCTCCGTCCGGTCCTCTCTCACCTCCCAAATCGGCACCCAAGCCCTAGAGACCCCTTCTCTCCCCTCTACATACCAAGCGTCTGCCCTGGCCTGGCAGCTCCCCTTTGTCTAGGCAGGTCTCTATTCAATCATTCTAACCCTATTTAATCATTCCTCCTTGACGGCGAACAGATTTCCAGAACCACAGCTTGCCTTGTGACCTTTGTTTAAAATTCCCCGGTTTCAGTCCCATAGCTGATAATCAGAGACGACCTGCCCACCCCCACCCAGTGCCTCCCAGCTTCTCTCAAAGGCTGAAAATGGCCGTTAGTGGCTCCGGCATAAATTTGGGGAGATTGTAAATTCAAGCTTTATATGAAACACTTAGTGTGTTGGCCAGGAACTACAAACCAAAACTTTTAAAGTTAGGTATAAATTATATTTACAATGGGCGAGGAATATTTTAATAAGTTTCATATTTCTAGTGGGACCCATAAGGGTCTTAAAATGGCCCTACTTACAAGGTCAAATCTTCCCAGCTTTATACTTCTGAGTATCCGTCCCTACACTGAGCCTATGATTTGCCCCTTGGTCCCCTGACACCTCAACTAAGTAGACACCAGGGAAATTGCTTCCTGAGAGTCTGAACACATCTCTTCCATCTTTACCTCTGCCTTCTGGCTATGGCTTTGTCCCCTCAGAGGGCCGCGCCTGCGCTGTGGTGTTCGACTGCAAGTTCATCGAGACCTCAGCCACTCTGCAGCACAACGTGACAGAGCTCTTCGAAGGTGTGGTGCGCCAACTGCGCCTGCGCCGCCAAGACAATGCGGCCCCGGAGACACCTTCACCTCGACGGCGGGCCAGCTTGGGCCAGCGTGCCCGCCGCTTCCTGGCACGCCTGACAGCACGCAGCGCACGACGCCGGGCACTCAAAGCCCGCTCCAAGTCCTGCCACAACCTGGCTGTGCTCTGAGGCCAGCGTCTCTCTGGGGCGATAGGACACTGTGGTGCCACTAAGGACAAAAGGTGCATCATTAGAGTTCTCGTGATTGACCTCTGCTGTTGCCAGGATGGCCAGGACGTTGCCAGGAGCTAGGGCTTTGGGGATCCTTCCTGCCTGGCAAAGTGATGAATAGACAGACTATGGGGCTATAAACCCTAGCTAGGCACAAGGTTTTCTGTTTTTGTTTTTCTTTTTTACAGGATGGGTGTCTTTTTGTTAAAAAAAAAAAAAAGACAAAAAAAAAAAAGCTTTCTTGTCCCTGGGCTGTGACCAACTCTCAGAATTTACCACAATAAGCCAGTTTGGGATGTCTTGTCTGATGTGTGGATGTCTCTCAGTGGGTTCTTCCAGGCATCCACCTCCTCCCCAAACGTCTAACTTGACTGTAGACTGTTTTGGCCTGCTGGCCTAGATGTCTTGGACAATCAATAAAGTCAATGAATTAATTATATGCTCAGGCCCTCCTCCCAACTTCCCCGTTTAGTTTCTACCTCAAGGCTTTGAGACGGACACACTGTGGATCACATTCACAGTACAGTTCTGAGTGGCCTGCTATTTCCTCCTTAATTTATTTTTTAGATTCCAGAGCCACAAAATGTTGCCTGTCTAGACTGGCACTGTAAGAGCTGCTGATTATGCCAGCCCGCTATGCCAACTTACCAACCTGTCACACATGCTAGGAAGTTCTACCGTGGAGCTGCACACCCAGCCCCTGTTATTTCTGTGCATATGTGTGTTCTGTCTGTACAACACCGAAGTGTGGCCCCTAACCTCCTCTGGCTGCTTCTAAAAAGGAGGTTCAGAGAGGGAAAGCAGGACCCCGTAATCACACAGCTGTTCTAAGTGAAGCCACTGAGATCCCAGGTCCTGTGAGCCCCTTGCCACATTTCTCTTCTGGAGGGGGTGGGGTGAGTAGCTCAGTAAACGAAGAGCTAAGGAGAAGTCCCGAGTTCCATCCCCAAAACTCAGGCAAAACTCGGGCTGTAATCTCAGTACCTTGGAGGCAGGAACTAGTGGATCCCTGGAACTCTGGCTGGGCAGCCTGCCTTATTTGGTGAGCTTGAGGCCAGTCAGGGGCTTTGTCTGTGGGGAAAAAACAAAAACAAAAACAAAACAGTAGGCAGGTAACCTCTGACCTATAGACACATAGAGTGACAGGAGGTAGAGGTATGACTGAAGGTCAAGCTTCCTAACACATGTGAGGTCATAGGTTTGATTCTAGCACTGCAGGGGGTGGGAGTGGGGTAAAATTCTAAGGGGGAGGTGGGAATAGGGGTGCATCCCATAATCCCAGAACTCAGGGAGTTGAGGCAGAAGAATCTAGAGTTCAAGGCCAATCCAGCCTACCAGGAAAGGGAGGTGGACATTAAATAAATACCCATAATTCTAACTTTCAGGGAATGCAGAGGCAGGAGGATCCCCCCCGAAACTTCAAAACCAGCCTGGTCTATAAAGCAAGTTCCAGGCCAGCGAGGTCTATGTAGCCATCTCAAAACAAAGGGAGGATACCAATTTTCTTACACGATGTTACATGTAATTTAAGGGGGGCGGGCATGGATTCCATGGAACTCAGTCCATTAATCCCGGGATGGACACTAATTTAGATCAGTGCATTCATTTTCCAAATGTGGAAAGTGAAGCCCTGAGACGTGCAGAGGATATTCCAGAATCACAGTCAGTGAGTTCCGGGCCCTCAGGACCCAGCCCCCTCCTCTGACCTCCCTTGGCTGTGAGGGATGAAGGACATACTGAGGTTTCCCGCCTGGCTGAGGACCCAGCTGCGTGTAGGGGTCAGGTCAGGAGTTTCCATCTCGGGGAGGATGGGGGAGGAGGGACTGTCACAACTTGGAGAAGAGAACAAGATGCAAACTGTTTAGACCATCCTGCCTCAGACACCCGTGCCTCCAACCAGCTGCCCTCCACCAGACTCCTGGACCCTACACGGAAATCACACGTGACCCAGTCCAGAGGATGGGGCACTGAAAAATCGTGCTTTGAGGTGCCCAGTTCCCCGATGCTCACCACCAACTCACTGGTCAGCAGTCATGCCCAGGAAGCGGAGGAGGGTCTCCCCGCCCCTGAAGTTGTCTCCGGCCTGCGGTCGAGAATGGGGGTGGAAGGCTGTAACTGTGGAAAGTTGGCAGAGGCCACCAGCAGCAGCCGGGAGAGTGGAAAAAATGATATCAAACCCGGAAAAATGCAGGCCGGATGGAGGGACGGGTGCGAGGGAGGGGGAGGGGAAAACAGCTGCCTGGACCGAGACCCGAGAGAGGAGGCCGACCAGAGTTTCCCAGTGGGCCTTTCGCTCTTGCCCCACGGGTTTTATTGAGGGTCTACTATGTGCCAAAGCAGAGAGCCAGGCCCCGGAGAGACACTGCTGGCTGCCTGGAGCTCACCCTGGATGGTGGGAAGGTCCGTTAGAGAACAACTAAGCACGTAAGAGAGTCACAGAGATTAGGGGTCATCAGGGAGGGCTTCTCAATTCACCCACAAAGAAAGAGAAGCCACTCAGAATGGAAAGGAAGCCAGGATAGCGAGTGTGGCTATGTTGACAGCCGAGAGCCTGCAGCCAGGGGTCGGCATTAGAACTCTGTTCCCTCCTCCTCGTCTCTGTGCTACATTTTCCCTCCCCACTATAAAATAAGATGCTTGGCAAGTCCCTGCCCCAAACCTGATTCGAGGATTAATTGTTTCAAGACATATCAAATGAGTGTACTGTGGGCTTCGGAGACCACACCACACCGTAACCCTCTGCCTCTGCCCTCCTCTCTTCCAACATCAAGGAGACAGGTGATTACCTCTCACACCTCATTTGTCCACACACCCCCAAAGAACCTCACCACCCCCACAAAGTACTGTGCTTCCTGATCCCAGATACTTGGAGAAACACCATAGCCGCTCTCTTGCATTCAAGTCCATGAGGATATGGGTTGGGGCTGGATGTGTGTGTCTTGGTCCTTCACCACAGGCAGACTGGGGATTCCAAAAGGGAGGCAAATGGGAATGGGTAAAGGTCACCGGGCCCTCAACACTAATAAAGAATGGCTTATTTAAAAAAAAAAAGACATATTAAATAGGGCTGAGGAGATGGCTTGGTGCTGCACAGGTTCAAAGACACAAGTTCCTCAGAGACCAGGCACAAAGCTAAATACCATGGCACAGGTTTGTGACGTCGACACCGAGGAGGCAGAGAGGCAGATTCCTAACCCTCCATGGACCACCATCTTAGCTTACTCTGTGAGCCGTAGGTCCCAGTGAGAGACCCTGTCTCAAATCTACAAGGTGAGCCCAGGTGGCAAACACCTTTAATCCCAGCACTGGGGAGGAGACCAGCCTGGTCTACACAGCAAGTTCTGGGACAGCCAGGGCTGCACAGAGAAAGCCTGTCTTGAAAAATCAAAACAACAAAATGTGGAATGGAGGTCTGCTGAGGCCCGGTACCTGAGATCTCTGCACATGCACGCTCTTGCATTTTAAGACCTTGGAGAAGTTCAGTGTTGAGCGGAAGTGAGTCTAAACTGAGGATTTGCCTGGAAGTCTCTGCCTGGATATGCCACTGGAAGGCTTTAGGAAAATTTCTCTCTTCCTTAGGCCTCAGTTTCCCCATCTGCATATCTTTATGTCCCTGTGTTTACTTGCCGTTCTCAGCCCAAGAAATGGAGGCTCACTAGGGTGAGGTTACACGCCGTTCTGTCACCTGCACAGCGCCTGCGGCTGTGACAGTTGCTGGCCTCTACAGACAGATACTCATGGACCTGTAAAACGGCCTTCCGGTCCAGGCATTAGGTGTCCATGAGTAAGGCAAAGCTGGGACAGCATGTGTACCACACGGCGCACCACCTACCCTGACTTAGAGAGGCCTTCCCCACAGAAACAAGCAAGAGAGTTAACTCTGAAGTATTTCTGTGTGTCAGGGTCCAGCCCTGTGCCTTGATACCTGTTTTCTCATCCCTCTGAGGTCCCTACCTCCTCCTCAGTAGGTTCTTTTACAGATGAACACGCTGAGGCCAAGAGAGCCTGAGAAATAGACCCAAGGCCAGTTGGACTCAGCCACTGTCAGGAGGCATCCTGGATGCTGAAGAAACTGAAGACGGCGAGAGGAGAGGGTCCGAGTTCAAGATCCTGGGATAATAACAGAAAGTATTACTTTTGCTGTGGGTCTTCCGGTCCCTGGGGATCAGTGGGGGAGAGACATTGAACAGGGGGTGGGGAAGTGGAGGGTAGGGGGGGGCAGTCTTGTGGGTAATAGAGTGACTACACCACACTGGGACCCGCAGTCAGTAGGAAGATCAACTTCACTTGGGGTGACTGAAGGCTTATAAAGCTTTGGGGGGACTGAGGGTAGGGACATCCGGGATGGACAAAGGTCAATGGCTGGGGGATTAGGATTAGAATGCCTCGTTAGCATGGGGAAGCCTTTTAGGACTCTCAGATGCTGGCTGAGCAGGCTTTGTCCAAAGAAAGGAAATTGATCCTATAAATTAATTGAGACCACGTGGCAGTCCTCAGGTGGAGGTGAGGGCGGGGGCTTAGGACTCAGACAAGATCAGAGAAGGAGAACGTCTGCTAATGAAGGAGGCCCCCCATAATGCACCGGGCCTCAGAAGGTTGTCAGGTCAGTGGCAGACTTCCACCCTAACTAGCACTTTTCCCACATTTTGCTATGTGCTAGGTACGATGATATAGGTGCTTTCAGCAGGAAAAATATTATATCCTCCAAACTGGTGATGTCATCACCAGGCCAGTTTTTTTTTTTTTTTTTTTTTTTTTTTTTTGGTTCTTTTTTTCGGAGCTGGGGACCGAACCCAGGGCCTTGCGCTTCCTAGGCAAGGGCTCTACCACTGAGCTAAATCCCCAACCCCACCAGGCCAGTTTTTAAAATTGGTTTATTTACTTTACATCCTGATTGCAGCTTCCCTTCCCCCTCCCCACTCCTCCCAGTCCCTCCCCCTCCTCTCCCCTCCTGTCATTCCTTCTCCCTTTCTCCTCATCGAAGAGAAGGTCTCCCAGGGGTATCAACCCACCTTGACATATCAAGTTGCAGTGGGACTAGGCGCTTCTTCTCCTATTGAGCCTAGACAAGGCAGCCCAGTTAGGGGAAAGGGGTCTAAAGGCAGGCAGCAGAGTCAGAAACAGCCCCTACTCCAGTTATTATAGGTCGCATATGAAGAGCAAGCTACACATGTTAACATATGTCTAAGAGACCTAGGTTGGTCCTGGGCATGCTCTTTGGTTGGTGGTTCAGTGTGGGGGCCCTCGTAGGCCCGGGTTAGTCGATTCTGTGGGTTTTCTTGCGTTGTCCTTGTCCTGGCCACCATGCCAGTTTTAAGGTGGAGAAATTGTAGCACAGAGAGGTTCAGTAACCCAGCCGAGGTTGCACAGTGAGCAAATAGCACCAGAAACCAAACTAGCAGTCTTGTCCCACAGTGGCTGGAGCTCATCTACGTCCCACTGCAGGCTGTCACCCCAAGCCCAGAAAAGTCGTGGAGAGAGGAGTCTTTGCTCTGCACCTAGTTGCCTGGAGTGGGGAGGGGCACAGAACAAGGCAGCTTTGAAAGTCCTCAGCCTCCAGCTGGGCCATTGCACCTCAAAGGGAGAGTAATGTTGTGGAAAAATATGATAAAGGCTGGGAAGAGGAATGTCTCCCCAGGGGCCCCAAGGCTCCGCAGAGTCCCCATCTTGCTGCACTGTGCTGGCTCGATCCAGAGAGATGAAGGCCACCTGCTTCTGAGACGACCCAGCCGCTGCTCAGAATACAGAGGCGAGTTAGTAGAATAGTTGGGGCTCTCCACCCAAACCGTGAGGCTTCTGCCTGGAGCCCCCAAAGGGAGCAAGTTCCATCCACGGCTTCCTGTCCTTGGGTAGCGGGAAGTTCAGGGTCTCAGAGGAACCGGCTCACCCATCTTCATCTGTGCTGTGAAGGAAGGCCTGGGGCATGGAGGGAACCCCTAGCAGAAGTGGAAATGTGCAAGCGCCTGGCTTGGGAGTGGAAAAGAGAGGGAGATGTGGGAAGAAACAACTCCTGTTCCGCTCCTTCAGGGAGATTAAGTGTCTCTAGACTCTGGCCATTTATGCGACCTCGGACAAATCAACATATACAAAAGGGGGAGATTATGGTGGAATTTGTCACATGGTGGTTTCTGTCTCAAGAACTACTGGAACATTCCATTTTAACAGCTTGAAAAAACACACAAGTTCCATCTCAATTCGAGCACTGTCCCCTTCGGTTCAGAGTTCAGTTAAAAATAACAGCATGATGGGATGGAAGCTTGGGGTTCACCGAAGTGTGTGGTTTCTCTCACTCCCATGCGGTCCAAGTTCAAGGGAAGGGGTGATTGTGTGTGTGTGTGTGTGTGGTGTGTGTGTGTATGTGGTGTGTGTGTGTGTGTGTGGTGTGTGGTGTGTGTGTGTGTGTGTGTGTGTGTGTGTGTATGATTCCCATGCTTCACGGATGAGACTATAGAAAGTACTTTAGAACTAGGAAAAAACATTTGATCCCATCTAGGAAGCTTGGTCTGCATGCACTTCCAGGCCTCACTCAGACTGCCTTCCTCCCGGAGGTGATAATTCCAATTCACAAAATGAAGTGGGGTTGCCCGGTACACAATGCACACCCTTAGTCATAGCACCCGGGAGGCAGAGACAGGAGGATCTCTGTGAGTTTGTTCTACATAGTGAGTTCCAGGACAGCCAGGACTACATAAAAAGATCCTGTCTCAAAAAATAAAAATGAAATGGCTCCAAGGTTAAGAGCACTGGCTTCGGGGTTGGGGATTTGGCTCAGTGGTAGAGCGCTTACCTAGGAAGCACATTCGGTCCCCAGCCCCCGGGGGGGGGGGGGAGCACTGGCTGCTCTTCCAGAGGTCCTGAGTTCAAATCCAAACAACCACAAGATGGCTCACAACCATCTGTGATGAGGTCTGGTGCCTTCTTCTGGCCTGGAGGCATACATGCAAATAGACTGCTCAAATAAATAAAAAGATGAATGAATAAATAAATACTTTAAAAATTAAGGGGTTGGGGATTTAGCTCAGTGGTAGAGCATTTGCCTAGGAAGCGCAAGGCCCTGGGTTCGGTCCCCAGCTCCGAAAAAAAAAAGAAAAGAAAAGAAAAAAAATTAAAATTAAAAATATGAAATGACTAAGTATTTGGAACGACTTGGTAATTCCCTTCATCTCTCAGAACTCAGTTCTCTCCTCTGGGAAATGAGTCTCTGGCCTCCCTTCTTCCCCTTGCCCCCTTTTCTGATGGGGGAAAACGGAAAGGCTTATTCAATTTTATGGATAGCAAAGACATCATGCTGGTTAGTATTTTTGTCAGTTGACACAAACTAGAGGCTGTTGGGAAGAGGAGGACTCAGATGAGGCACTGTCTCCATCAGACTGGACTAAGGATGGGCCTGTGGAGTTTTCTTTTTTCCTTTCTTTTTTTTTTTTGTTTTATTTATTTATTGAGAATTTCATTAATGTGTCTTAATTATATTCTTTCCTTACCCCGAGTCCTCCCAGATCACCTCTCCCTATCTGCCCAATGCCATGCTCTTTCTCTCTCTTGAAAAAAGAAAGGGGGAGGGGTGGTGGAGCTGGAGGGACTGCTCAGTGGTTAGAGCACTTGTTGCTCTTACAGAGGACCCAAGTTCAACTCCTCACACCCACACGGTGACTCACAACCACCAGTAACTCACTCCAGTCCCAGGGGATCCAATGCCCTCTTCCAGGCATGCATGTGGTACACAGACATACATGTAGGCACCCTCATACTCATAAAATAATAAAATATTTTTAAAAATTTCTAAGCACATACACACACAGAACATGGAGTCTGGTTTGTGTTGGCTAGCTATCCCTGAACATGGAGCCTGACCCCAGTCACTCCACTGAGGAAAACTGATTATCCTCTTTTCCAGCAGCTATTAATTGCAGACAGCTTCTTGAGTAGGGGTGAGGCTTTGCACCGTGTCCCCTTCCCCCTGCTGGGATCGCCGGCATACACTGGGAGTTCATGTGTGTGTTAGTTAGCCTTTTTAAGTGTGGAAGCTGTAGTTTCCCTGAAGTCATCTGCTGCCTCTGGACGACTCTTCCCTCTCTCAGATGAGAACTCAGTGATTGTTCCTTAGATGTTTCTCATGGTTAGTACTGTGTAATTTGTAGTTATATCTTTGTTCGATTCATTCTATCTGTTCCCATGTATATACTCTCCGGAAGCATGCTTTTAGACTATTCAAACGATATCTATATATCTATATCTATCTATATGTATATGTAGATATGTATCCATATCCTTCAGCATTACTTTTCATATCCAATATTGTATTTGTGATATTCCTTTGCATTGATAATTAACTACAGTTTATACCTTTTAGAGCTGTATACCATTCCTCTGTGTAGCTTATAAACATACAAGACTTTCTTCATCTTCCCATTGGACTTCTTTTGCTATTACAAACAGTGCTGCTATGAACACTGAGCACTTCTATCAGACTTTCCTTTTTCTGTCTTTCCTCTCTGAGTCCCAGCTTACCTGGGCTGACTACCTTTGAGATGCCAACACCGCCACCCCGGCTCCAAATATCAAATATGATCATGACGTTATCCAGGGGACTTGAGAGTGCTGCTTCCTGGACACATTCCTTTCACCAGCCAGGATCCTCTCCCAGAGGCTTCTAGCAAGCTAAGCTTTCCATAGTCACATGACCACCTTCGAACCAATCATTGGCTTGGATTAATCGGGTTTGTCCCTGAGCAAGCTGTTTTTTTTTTTTTGTTTTTTTTTTTTTTTAAATAAAATCAGTCTATGTTTTTAATCAATCTTATTTTTTTTTACTCAAAGAAGGGTATAAAATTAATTTATTTTTTTTGTTTTTTTGGTGTTTTTTTTTTATTTTTTTTTTTTATTAACTTGAGTATTTCTTATATACATTTCAAGTGTTATTCCCTTTCCCGGTTTCTGGGCAAACATCCCCCTCCCCCCTCCCCTTCCTTATGGGTGTCCCCCTCCCAACCCTCCCCCCATTGCCGCCCTCCCCCCATAGTCTAGTTCACTGGGGGTTCAGTCTTAGCAGGACCCAGGGCTTCCCCTTCCACTGGTGCTCTTACTAGGATATTCATTGCTACCTATGGGGTCAGAGTCCAGGGTCAGTCCATGTATAGTATTTAGGTAGTGGCTTAGTCCCTGGAAGCTCTGGTTGCTTGACATTGTTGTACATATGGGGTCTCGAGCCCCTTCAAGCTCTTCCAGTTCTTTCTCTGATTCCTTCAACGGGGGACCTATTCTCAGTTCAGTGGTTTGCTGCTGGCATTCGCCTCTGTATTTGCTGTATTCTGGCTGTGTCTCTCAGGAGCGATCTACATCCGGCTCCTGTCGGTCTGCACTTCTTTGCTTCATCCATCTTGTCCAATTGGGTGGCTGTATATGTATGGGCCACCTGTGGGGCAGGCTCTGAATGGGTGTTCCTTCAGTCTCTGTTTTAATCTTTGCCTCTCCCTTCCCAGCCAAGGGTATTCTTTTTCCTCATTTAAAGAAGGAGTGAAGCATTCACATTTTGATCATCCAAGCTGTTTTGAGGGGTCTGGTAAAATGGTTCTGCGGGCGAAGAACCTGCCTCTGAGCAGGAAGAAGTGACTTCAATCCCCAGGACCCACACGGTGGAAGAAGAGAACCATACACACACAAAATAAACAAACAAACAAACAGATGTAATAGGGAAACAACAAAAGTTACGTACAGGGAAAGCTACGTGTCAGACAAGAAAAGAGGGAGCCATGCTAGATGGGTCACTACTCCTCACTCTGGGCGGAGTTAAAGCTGCCCTGAAGTGCAGAAGCCTTCTAAACGCCACTATTTCTCATGCCCAGAAACTATGAGTCAGGAACTCACCCAGAAAAAAGTGGGTCTGAGGCAGAACAGAGAGATTGGGGAGATGATGTCCCATGGGAAGGAAAAGGACTCCTCTCTCTGGAGTCTGGCTGATGCCTCTCACCAGCTGACAGTCAAGGCTTCCAGCAAAATTAGTACCATTTGCTGTAAAGGTGGCCAATATAAAGACAATATTCGTTTTACATAGCGATTAAGCCAAATTAAGAAGTTAAAATAGCAATGAACCATGCACACAGGTATGGCCTGGCTAGATGTCTGAATATTTTCCAAGGATCTCACAAGCAAAGCTGTTAACATCTGCTTTCGGTAAAGCTGACCTGTTTCTTGAAGCCCCGTGAGCTGGGCTTTACCTCAGCAGCTGTAACCCCGTTCCAGTGCACCCCAGAAATCACCTGACAATGTATTTAAATTCCTTAGCAAACTTTTGAAGATAGTAACCTCAGACGTCACTAAAACCATAAATATGCTGTTGTGGAGATAAGGCACTATCAGAAGCCCACACCCACGCTCTTGGGTGTCTCTAATTCTTTTTCTGGGTGTATGTCCATTAATGTCTAATACTAAATCCATTTTAATACGCTCCAACTCTGCTCCACATGGGCTCATCCTGAAACTCCCTTCTACGTGAAGTCAAGGATCTAACCCTATCTGAGTGAAGGTCTCTGATAAGAGCTCCCCAGATCCAGCTGCGCCTGGGCTCTCTGCTGAGAGCAGGAGGTGATGCCACATGTTGGGGTGACACAGGCAGCTGGCAATGGTCTCCATCTACATGTGGCCTCTCCAAGTGGTTCGGAATATTTGTTCCTTACTGCTCCTACAACAAATTACCATACGTTCAGTGACTTCCCAACAGCACAGGTGTACTATTTTACAATTGGGTGAAATTGGGGCACGGGTCTGGTGAGACTCAGTACACAGCATCGTGAAGGCAGTACCTTGCAAAGAAGGCACTTCCTCCTCCTCTTCAGCTCCCAGAGGGCAAGCACGTCCCTCAGCTCACAGCTTTCCTCATCATCATCATCAGAGGCAACAATGTCAAACTAAGCACATGCGCCATCTCTCTGACCCCTCCGCTGCCTTCCTTTCCACCCTGAGATTACACTGGGCCCGCACGGATCACATGGGACTGCCTCCTTGTCTCGTGTGTATGTGTGTGTGTGTGTGTGTGTGTGTGTGTGTGTGTGTGTGTGTGTGAATATACAAACATATGTGCATGCTAGTACTCATGACTATACATGAATTTATCAAGTAGCATTCAGGGCTGTTTATTTGTTTGTTTGGGGTTTTTGTTTGTTTGTGTTTGTTTTGAGCCATTCACTCAGGAGACAGAGGCAAGAGTAATTCCATGAGTTTGAGGCCAGTCAGGTCTCTAAAGCCATTTTCAAGCCAGTCACACAATAAGTCTCAAAATCAGAACAAAACAGATGTAGTGTTTGCTTTTGGTTTGGTTTGGTTTTTAAACAGAATCTCACTGGGCAGCCCTGAAGTTGACTTGAAACTCCCTATGTAGACCAACCTGGCCTCAAACTCACAGAAACCAAGCTGCCTCTGACTCCTGAGTGCTGGACTAAATGTGTGTGTCAACATGCCTGCAAGATTTTCTTTTTAACTATGTACATATCGTGCGTGTATGTGTATGCCACTTTCCTGGCGCTGGTCCCCAGGGGGGCCAGAAGAGTGTATCAGATTACCTGGAGCTGATGTTACCGGCAGTTTTGAGTCACCCAATGTGTGTGCTGGGAATCAAACTCAGGACCCGTGCAAAAGTGGCAAGTACTCTTAACCACTGGTCCATTTCTCCAGGTGGACGTCATGAGAGGTCTTCCTCTGTGCCTCTTCACCTAATTTAGGAAGTCTCTCACAGAACCCAGCCCTCACTGTTTCCAGCTGGCCAGGGGTTCCTCAGGACCTGCCTGTCTCTGCCTACCACCAGTAGGGGTCACAGATGCACAGCATCATACCAGGCTACTACATCAGTGCTGGAGAGCCAAACAAAGGTCCTCATTCATTGCCCACGGCCATTTCCCCAGCTGCTAACCTCTTCAGATTAAAGTCATCTGTCTGGTGAGCAGGTGTAAGGCAACATGTCTTCACCATGTAATGTAACGGATTCTAGAGATTTAGACCTGGAAATTGTAGAAAGTTACTTATGTCTCCACCATAGTGAGGGAGAGAAATGAAGGCAGGAAAGTGATGAATGGACTTTTATTCATTCATACCTTCACCCTAGCCGTGTTCCAAAGTATGGAGATTTGGACATGCTTGGTCCAGGGAGTGGCACTATTAGGAGCTGCAGCCTTGTTGGAAGAGGTGTATGACTGTGAGTGTGGGCTTTGAGACCCTCCTCCTAGCTGCCTAAGGAGTCTGTCTTCTCCTGTTTGCCTTCAGAATAAGATGTAGACTCTCAGCTCTAGGGCTATTCCTGCCTAGATGCTACCTTGTTCCCACCTTGATGATAATGGACTGAACCTCTGAACCTGTAAGACAGCCCCAATTAAATGTTGTCCTTTATAAGAGTTGCCTTGCTCATGGTGTCTCTTCACAGCAATGAAACCCTAAGACGCAAGGGATATGAAGAGAAGACCTGGGGGATATTAGAAATGGGTCACTATCCGCAGAGGCTCATCTCGCCTCTCTTCCTAGAGCCCATCCCTTTATCCAGAAGCAATGCTTAAAGGTAGTCTGAAGTATCTCCCCCACACTCGGCCTAAAGGCTCTGGTGGTGTTTTAAGAGGCCCTGGGACTTTTGGAACATAAGGTCTAGCTAACCGGAAAAGGCTACTAGAGAGAGCCCTAAGAGGTGTAATCCAGCTCGGCTTCCTGGTCCAAGCCATGTGAGAAGCTAACACTGCAAGCTCCCATCACCTCAGAACCAGCTGCTTCTGCTAACCATGTCTTCTCTGCCATGGTGGACTGTGTGTCCCTGAAACTGCAAGCCAAACTAAATTTCTCCTACTTTAAGTTGCTTCTGACAGGTGTTTGGTCACTAATGTGCCTGCACTGAGCAAATCTCTCCCTCTTCACCTTTCAGGAAATCCCACTCCACACCCACAGAAGTAAACTTGTCTCACATTTAGCTTCCTCACAAAACAAGACGTTTCCCACAGTCTGAGCTACCAGGTCGATAAACACCCCACCCACCTCAGCAGGGTAGTGAGGTGCTAATGACTCCTTGCTAATGGCTCTTCCAGGCTTATACAAAAGTCCAAACACACACACACACACACACACACACACACACACACACACACACACACACACACGTTCACAGAGTTAAGTCACATAAATTATGGAGGTCATGGGTAGACTTTAGAGAGCATCTGACTCGGAACAACCTGTCCCATGTTATAGTTTAAATGAGCAATGCTCCCCCACAGGGCATTAGAACACGTAGCCCCTGTTTGGTAGAGCTGTTTAGGGAGGTTTGGGAGGCGTGGCCTTGGGAAGTGTGTCACTGGGACATGCTTTGGGAGTATAGAGCCTGCCCCACTTGCAGTTCACTCTCTCACTCTCCGCTTCAGCTCGGCGTTCATGATTCGAGCTCACTGCTCCAGCCCCCAGGGCTTTCCCGATATAATGGGCTCTTATTCATCTGAAACTGTAAGCCAAAGCAAACCCTTCCCTCTCCAAGTGGCCTTGATCGTGGTGCTTCATCCACAGCAATAGAAAAGTAACAGTTCGCCTGCTTAAAAGGAAGGGAGGTCCGAGCTGCTTGTCGCCCCTGGGCTGTCAGTTAGGAGGACAGAACCACAGATACTTCCAATTTCTTAAGAAAATCAGGAGCCAGATCTTTTTGTGGAATATCTCAAATCTTTAATGTACTCACCTTAGTTATTTCACTTTATGGGTATGAAGGCTTTGCCTCTATGTGTCTATGCACCACACGCGTGCCTGGTACTCACAGAGGCTGCGAGTGGGCATCAAATCTTCCAGAACTGGTCACAAACACTTGTAAGCTGCCGCGTGGGTGCTGGCAATTGAACACAGACCCTCTTAGAAGAGCAGCCTGATGGGGCTGGGGATGTAGCTCAGCGGTAGAGCGCTTGCCTAGCAAGCGCAAGGCCCTGGGTTCGGTCCCCAGCTCCGGAAAAAAAAAAAAAAAAGAGCAGCCTGTGTTCTTAACCACTGGGCCATCTCTCCAGCCCTCAAGGTTTTTGTTTTTAGTTTAATTTTGTTTTGTTTTTTGAGACAGAGTCTTACTATGTATCTCTGGCCGGCCTGAAACTCACTGTGTAAACCAAGCTGAACTTGAACAGAATCTTCCTGCCCCTGACTGCTAAGTGCTGGAATTAAAGATATGTATCTCCATACGTCTGTGGGCACCAGGCTCATACGTGACGCACAGATGTGCGTGTAGGCAAAACATCCATACGCATAAAATAATTTTTTTTTTAAAAATTGGGCAAGACATGTCTACCAGCCAGCAGTATGCACATCCTTCATCCGAAATCTAACCAGAGACTAGCATTTTACAGCCTCAGATGAAAACCCAAACAGAGATGAGAAATGGATGCCCAGCTGCCCCCAGTCTGTAAGACCTCTCCTCTCAGCTAGGACATGATCACAAAGAACAGTGTGTTCCTCTTGTGAACTCCTCACTAGCCCTCTTCCCAACACTGCCTCTTTCCTGCCCCTTGGAATATCAAGGATGCCCAATGCCAGGCAGTGTATATTTCAAGCTGAACTTGGAATTACAGCAATAATACATTTTCATTGGGAGGATAAATCAAAACAATGGAGAACATGCGGTATGAAATTTCAGAGATGCTTTATCTATGAAGTTGCCCGCAGCTATGCATGATACGAATCCTTCTAAGAACATTTTCTACCCAGGTCTCCAGAGGTGGGCAGCTGCGGGTTGACTCATCAGCCCTAAAAGGTGAGGAGCCTGGTCGGCAGCTCCGTAGCTCTCTCAAGCTTTTTCTCGTGCCTATGGTGTGATTACCACACTTCCAAGCATCCCAGCCTCAGACTAGTATCCCAAGCAAGTAGTCAGAACCAGCAGTGGTAGAAAGAGCGCTCTCTCTCTCTCTCTCTCTCTCTCTCTCTCTCTCTCTCTCTCTCCCTCCCTCCCTCTCTCCATCCCTCCATCTATCCTTCTTTTAATCAAGGGGGAAATTGTTTGCCAAGAGACTTTGGTTTATAGCTCACTGACCAAAACGAATCTTATTACCTCCAACTTTGAGGGAAGCTGGAGAAGCTACTTCAGGGCAGAAGAGAATGGGAATGAGGTTACCACACCTGCTTCATCCCCACTGTTCCAAACAAGATGATTTCTGTAAGGAAATGAAGGCCATTGGACAGAACTGTGGTATCTGCCATAGAACTCCTTCCATGCCCACCCCCATGCCCTCCTCCATGCCCTTTCCCATGTCCTCCCCATGCCCTCCCACATACCCTCCCCCATATCCTCCCCCATGCCCTCTCCCATGCCCTCCCCATGCCTTCTCCCATGTCCTCCCCCATAACCTCCCCCATAACCTTCTCTATAACCTCCCGTATGTTCTCTCCCATGTCCTCCCCCATGTCCTCCCCCATGTCCTCTCCCATGCCCTCCCCCATGCCCTCCCCCATGCCCTCTCCCATGTCCTCTCCATGCCCTCCCCCATGCCCGTATCCACCATCAACGGTGATATTTATCCTTTTTTTCGACTCCATGTAGAAGATGTTTGGACTTTTTTTTTTTCACTTTTTCCACATTAGAGAGCTACAGCGTTGTTCTCCTCTGTGGGATCAAGAAGATATTCTGATTACATTTAGCTAGAGACTGATCTAAGGAGAATCTGCCCCGTTCAGGGCAATGACACGTGCAGGAAGGTTTTCTGGGCTGCAGGGCAGATGTCTACTAAATGCTTGTTTGCTCTTAAGGATTTCAAACTGGATTTGAATTTACAGTAATAATTTTGTTACAAGAATAAACAAAACAACAGAAAACAGATGGCAAGAAATTTAAAAGGGGCATTTATCCACGAGGCTGCCTGCAGCTTCACAAAAGAAGAGAGAGCTACAACTGAAAGGCAGGTTCTCTTTTCCTCAACTGGTCACGATGTGGTGCCCAAGCCTGAGCCAGTGGGTAAGACATGGGGTTTTCTGGAGGACCCGAGCTCAGTTCCCACACCCATGCCAGGCAGCTTACGAACTCCTGTAACTTCAGCTCCGGAGGATCGGGTAGGCAGCTGAATTTGCATACATATGCCCATGCCCCACCCCACCCCTGACACACAGACGCATAGTTTAAAATAATAAAAAATAAAATGGAGAAAAGAACTGACTCCACAAAGTTGTCTTCTGGCTTCCACTTGGGCACCGTGGCATGCGGGTCAAGTCTTCCATGTACCCATCAATTTTAATCAATTTCCCCCTTGATTAAAAGTAACTATATGCCTCCTTTTAAAATCCACGCTGAGAAGTGTAGAAATCTCCAACTATAATTGTGGATGTGTGTATTTCTCCTCTCGGCCTGCCAGTGTTTTCTTTCTTATGATCTTTTTCATAACTGAGAAATATTTCACAGTATGGATATACTGTATCATACATCATTCACCCACTGACATCTGGGTGAAACACGTAGGAGAAACTAGGAGAGTCAAGCTGGCTACCCAAGACATGTACATTTTACAGGTCAGTTGTTAGATTGTCTGCCATGAGAGCTGTGCTGGATTTCCCACACCAAGGCCCACCTCATACAGCACCAGGCCTTTTTTTTTTTTTTCCATTTTGTTGGGGAAAGGGATGAGTAGAAACTGTCAGGAGGGTGTCCCATTGTTTACATGACATTTCCTGGATTACAAGAGTTGGGCAATATTCCCCTCTGTGACTGTGCCCTCAGCTAGCCCAAAGCCCAGCAAAGCTTTGAAAGAACAGCTTCTAAAAGCCGACTTGTGCTTTACTGTGGATGACTGCACTCTGTTGTCTGCCTAGCTAGAGAAGTCCTCTCCTGCATACCAGAGCCTCCTCTGAACATCGGGCTTGCAGTCACCTCCTGTTTAACCAAGAGCCAGATGAGATTAGGGGAGACACTTGGCCTCTGAAATGTGGGATCTGCTCAGGTTTACAAAGGACTGTGTTGGGGTTGGGGATTTAGCTCAGTGGTAGAGCACTTGCCTAGCAAGCACAAAGCCCTGGGTTCGGTCCCCAGCTCTGAAAAAAAAAAAAAAAAAAAAAAAACCAAGCAAACAAAGGACTGTGTTTAGTAGGCATTACACAGACTGAAACAGTCAGTGTTTACTGTGATGTTTTATATGCTAATCTAAAACTTAATTGTAATTACCTAGTTAAAAAATTAAAAAATGAAATAGAAGTTGACTGTGGTGGCTCAAGCCTTTAATCCCAGCACTAAGGAGGCAGAAGCTGGTGGATCTCTGTGAGTTCCAGGTCAGCCTGGTCTACAAAGCAAGTTCCAGGTCAGCAAGGACAGTTACACAGAGAAACCCTGTCTCTGAGAGACAGACAGAAAGACAGAGACAGAGACAGAAAGAAGAAATGGCTCAGTGGTCAAGAACACTTGCTATTCTTGCAGAGGACTTGGCTCCGTTTCCAGCACCCACGTGACTGCTCACACCATCCTTAACCCTTAACTCCAGTTCCAGAGGATCTGGTACCCTCTTCCAGACTCCAGGGACACCAAGTACACAAGCAGGTACATGCATGCAGGCAAAACACTCATACACATAAAATCAAAATAATAAGTAAATCTTTTAAAAATAAAATGGCCATCATGGCATATCCTTAAAATCCAGCACCGAGATAGGAAGATGGAGAGTTTGAGGCAAGCCTCGGCTACATAGGAAGTTGCAGTACATTTAAGCTATATAGTAAGACCCTGTCTCAAACATGCTGCTGGACGTGGTACCACATACCTGTAACCTCAGGACCCAGAGGCAGGATGATACTGAGTTCAAAGACTACCTTAACTGTATAGAAAGACCCTCTCTCAAAACACAACATCAAATGTCTGCGTTCTTGTCAGGCATGGTTGTGGTGCCTGCTTCTAATCCCAGCACTCAGGAGGCAGAGGCAGAGACGGAGGCAGGTGGATCTCTGTGAGTTCAAGGCCAGAATGGTCTATGAAGTAAGTTCCAGGACAGCTGGGGCTTTTACAGAGAAACCCTGTCTGGAAAAAAACAAAAAAGAAGAAGAAAAAGAAATGTCTGAGTTCTAACTAAGTCTTTCCCAGGTAGCTCATTGTGTGTGTGTGTGTGTGTGTGTGTGTGTGTGTGTGTGTGTGTGGTGTGTGTGTGTTGCATGCATGTGGTATGTGTGTGTTGTAAGCATGTATGTTTGTATGTGGTATATGTATATGTGGTGCATGGTGTGTGTATTAGAGAGTGTGATTGTATGTGTTGTATGCATGTGTGGTGTGTATGTGTATGGTATGTGTTGTATAATGTGGTTTGTGTATGTGTATGGTGTGTGTATATGTGTGGTGTGTATTGTATGCATGTATGTGTGTTTGTGGTGTATGTGTGGTGGGTGCACTGTGTAGAGTATATGGTATATGCATGTGTGTGATATGGGCAGGTATATGGTGTGTGTGTGTGTGTATCATATGTGCAGGTGTACATGAACATGTGTGTGCAAGTATGTGATGGTTCAAGGTCCACATCAAATGTCCTTCCTCTCTCACTCTCCACCTTTATTTTTGTTTCTATACCTCTGTATAGCCCTGACTTCCTGGAACTCCTATGTAGACCAGACTGGCCTCAAACTCATGGAGATCCACATGCCTCTGCCTCCGAGTGTGGGATTAAAGGCGAGCCCTACCACTGCCTGATTTCACCTTTACTTTCTGAGTCAGGCCTCTCACTGAACAGGCAGCTTAGTGGTTTGGCTAAGCTGTCCAGCCAATGAGATTCAGGGATCCGTTTGTCTCTGCTCTCTACCCCCAAGCTAGGGGGTTACAGGGCTGGGTCTTTGTGCGCAACTGTTGATTTAGATTCTGGAGATCCGAACTGAGTTCCTTGTACTTGTGTGTCAGGTATCTTACCAACTGAGCCAGCGCTCTCTCTCTCTCTCTCTCTCTCTCTCTCTCTCTCTCTCTCTCTCTCTCTCTCTCTCTCTGTGTGTGTGTGTGTGTGTGTGTGTGTGTGTGTGTGTGTGTGGTGTTTGTTTGGATGGATTTTATAGGTTCTTTTTATTTTTTCTTTTAGCATGTGTCTATGCATGTGCTGTACCTGGGTGTATACCTGCATAACTGTTCACGTATGTGTGGACGGTTATGTGTGTGCTGGTGTACATATGTGAATGTGTTCATGAAAGCCGGAGGTTGACATCAGTTGTCTTCTGCAAACTCTCTCCACCTTATATACTGAAGCAGGGTCTCTCACTGAACCCAGCACTCACCACCTAGACTAGGCTAGCTAACCAGCTTGCCCCAGGAAACCTCTCTCCAATTCCCTGAGTCCTGGAATCCTGCTGTGGCTGTCATGAGTACCTGTCAGTGATGAAGGTCCAAATCTGGTCCTCATACTTACACAGCAAGTACTTTTCCAATACCCAGGCTAGCCTCAACTTTCTCTTCTTGGCCTCCTTCTCTCCAGTGCTGAGACCACAGGCCTGCACCACCATATGCAGCCTGAGAACACTGAGGCCCAGAGAGGTGAAATGACTTCAAACTTAGTGGTGGATGAATAACAGCAAGTTGATTGACAGCATCCTCTCTTTCTGGGTGTGGGTCGCTAATGGGAGAAGATGCCGGAGAGGGCCAGCACAGCCAGAGGAGTCAAGAGCATGGAAAATGTCTCTTTCAGCCAATTTTCCTGAGGAGCCCTGGCTGAGGCTCAGTCTGGGAACGGAAAGTGTGCAGGGAGGAGGCGCAGCCGTGTCCAGTGTCCATCCGGAGAGACTGTTTGCAAAGTCCTGCTATGAAAGGCAAGGGGTGGGGACTGTCCAGCTTGCAGGGGGAAGGGCAGAGCCTGGAGGCAACAGATCTGGCATCTGCCCAGGGAGAAGCATCCAAGTTCCTTGCTTCCTCTTTGGGTTCCTGGGCCCTGCCATTTCATGCTGTGCCCCACCTGTTTCTAAAACCATCAGCCATCCCTGAAACCCAGAAAGCCAAAGCTGTGGAGACCAGGAAGAAGGGCAGTGATTATCTCTGTGCCAAGGCTGGACTTGAGAACCATCAGCTAAGCCAGAGGCAGCCTGATCTCTCTGACATCAGAAAGTGCAGTGCCCATGATCTCTTCTACAACAGACACAAGGAAGGCTGTTGTTAGCTTGGTGCTCGATACAAACACGTGGTCATACTATGGGCCGGGTGGGTGTGACTAAGTTGATAGAGCACTCACCTAACATTCATGGCTCTGGGTTCAATTCAAAGCATAGCATAAACTGGATGTAGGGACACATACCTGGACTCGGGAGGCTAAAGCAGGAGGATCAGAAGTTAGAGGCCGCCATGTTGATATAAGCAGAGACTAGCCAAAAGAAAAATTGTATATGGTTCTGATAATTATTAATGGCTCTATCTGGAGTTCCTAGTGCCACTCACCTGAAACAATGAACACTCCAGGCTCTTTGAAAGGACCCCTCTCCCCAGGCCTCCTCACAGCCACAGAGAGGGCACTACACACGTGACACATTAGTGTCATTGGGGCAGTAAGGACCAAAAGGGTCCTTGGGACACTTTTCACTACTTTCGTAACAACCATTTGGTTCCCAATTAAAGGCAACCTCAATTTACAACTGGAGGGAGCTTGCACAGTCTTTGAAATATCTAGATAGGGAAAGTAAGGCACAGATAAAGCAGAGATTTACTGTTATACAGAATGTCAGCCTACGCCCAAGTCTTGGAACACTAGGTCCCTGCTGCCTGACATCTCAGTTGATCACCACTGTGTCTGGCCACACACACTGAACTTTAGCAACTGTTGGCAGAAGGAATGGGAGGGGAAGGAGAATATGCCTCAAGGTGGAACTGTTAGCCAATCACTTGTCTCTTGTACCTTGCAGCCATAGTCATGGCAACTGTCTCCTTGGTTGCTATAGCACAGAGATAGTTGTCATGGCAACCACCACCAAGAGCTGGCAGCTTCCTAGCATGCAAGATCCTCTACAAAAATCCAGAAACAAGCCAGCACCGTAGCATGCTGACCTAAAGCCAGTTGGTGGTAAAGCCAGGCTTCCTGCATCCTCAACCCAGGCTCTCACAGCTGTCTGACCTTCTGAGATGAACACTCTCCCCACCCTGCTGTTCTGCTGCCTGGTGCTTCCCACATTCCTCAGGCCCACAGTCAGGATCTCCTTCCCACGGCATCTCATCTCGCCCTTGGCTGCTGGTCAGCCAGCTCACCCTCCTGGGAACGAGCTTGACGTGGGCTTATCAGAAGACTCATCACAGGAGTTTTCAACATGAACTGGGGCTCCCTGAAGACCAAGAGGCCTTCAGTTCCCTTCGCCCTCCAAAGGAAATGGCTTCCAATGCTGGAACTCCAAACACTGTGCTCAGAAACAGGAAGTTATTTGAAGTAGTCAGAATACATGGTGGCTGGTGCCTGACAGAACCTCTGGCTAGTTATGGAAAAAACTGTGGGCTAGGAGGCCAAAGGCCAAGAGCCTACCCAACTCTGAGCCCGATCTCCTATTTGGCTTTGTACCAAGTCCTTCCATCTGGTGCTCTGTCTCTCCACCAGAAAGCTAGAGATGAGGACAGGAGAAGAGCAGGTGAGGGCTCCGTACTTCAGTACTATCCAGCAATACTGGTGGTGGTGGTTTAATGAGCTGGCCTGCTGCCCTCCTGGGTTCCTTTTGAATTACACTAAGCCTAGTAGCTCATGCCAGTCATCTCAGCACTGATGACGTAAAGTGATCATGAGTGTAAGGCTAGCCTGGACATATAGCAAGATGCTGCCTTTAAAATTAAAAATGAGGGGTTGGGGGGCTGGGGATTTAGCTCAGTGGTAGAGCGCTTACCTAGGAAGCGCAAGGCCCTGGATTCGGTCCCCAGCTCCGAAAAAAAGAACCAAAAAAAAAAAAAAATGAGGGGTTGGGGATTTAGCTCAGTGGTAGAGTGCTTGCCTAGCAAGCGCAAGGCCCTGGGTTCGGTCCCCAGCTCCGAAAAAAAAAAAAAAATTAAAAACGATCAGTAAATAGGGCTGGAGAGATAACTGCCATTATGACCACTTACTGCTCTTCCTGAGGGCCCGAGTTTGGCTCCTAGCACCCACATCACGTGGCTCACAACCATCTTAGGGATCCAATACCCTCTTCTGGATTCTACGAGCACCTGTATGAACGCGATGCACCAAACTGCACACGGGCACACACGTATGGGTAAATTTAAAAATAAAATATAAAAAGAGAAAACTCCACGGCCCACAGAATCAGCTAAGCAGGGCTCAGAGGGGCTCACGGAGACTGAAGCGGCGATCACGGAGCCTGCATGGGACCGTAGGTCCTCTGCATGTGTAACGGTTGTGTAGCTTGATGCTCTTGTGGGACTCCTAACAGTGGGAGTAGGAGGTGTCTTTCTTTCACGAGCTTCCGAGACCCTTTTCCTCTGACCGGGTTGCCGCCGCCTCCAGCCTTGGTATGAGGTTTTGTGCCCGGTCTTATTGCAACTCGTTGTGTGTGTTCAGTTGGTATCCCTGGGAAGCCTGCTCTTTTCTGAAGGGAAAAGGAGGAGTTGATGGGGTGGGAACTAGAAAGAGTGGAAGGAAGGAAGGAAAACTTCAGTCAGGATATAATGTATGAGGCAAGAATAAATAAAAATTAATTGATTGATAGATTTTTAGAAAATCTTTCCAGGAATGGTGGCACATACTTTAATCCCAGCACTCAAGAGGCAGAGACAGGTGGATGGATCTGTGTGGTTTTTGAGGCCAGCCTGGTTCAGATATTGAGTTCTGTGACAACCAGTCCTACCTAGATAGATTCTGCCTCAAACATCAACAGAAAAAAAAAATTGAATGTTCGTGTTTAGAGCTGGAGAGATGGCTCAGCAATTAAGAGCACTGTCTGCTCTTCCGGAAGCCCCGGCGCCCACATGATGAATCAGAGCTGTCTGTAACTCCAGCTCCAGGGCATACAACACCCTCTAACTGCTTTCCACAGGCACTGGGCACGTGTGATGCCCATACATACTTAAAAAGCAAAATACTCGTATACCTAGGATAAAATGAATAGGTCTTTAAAATAAAATTAAATATTGAAAAATATAAGTAAATAAAAAAAGCAATGAGGAAAAGATAGAGGGAGATGGTCAATAGTTGGAGCTGCCGTGAAGGTGTAGACACCTATGTTCAACCTCCAGGACCCATGTGTACCAGTCAGGGTTCTCTAGGAGATCAGAACTTACAGAATGACCTGGGGTGGGGATTTATTAGAATGGCTTACAGGCTGTGGTCAAGCTACCCTAACAATGTCTGTCTACTAAAGGAAGGTCCAAGAATCCAGTTGTTTTTCAGTATACAGTGTCTTAGCTGGTCTTCAGAATGTGCCAGAACCCTGAAGAATTAGGCCCTCTTGCCAGTGAAGGAATGGACTTGCCAACATTAGAGCTGCCAGCAGAAGGTGTGGCCCAGATCAAAGGTGGCTCTTACCACCTCAGAGGATCTGGATTTAAAATGGGCCTTCCCACTTCTAATGTTTACTTAAGAAAATAAATCCCGGGGTTGGGGATTTAGCTCAGTGGTAGAGCGCTTGCTAGGCCCTGGGTTCGGTCCCCAGCTCCGAAAAAAAAAAAAAGAAAAAAGAAAAAAGAAAGAAAATAAATCCCTCACAGGTATACCCAGTGACTCGTTCTAGATGTAGCCAGGCTGACAGCCAAGAGTGGGCATCACCTGTGTAAAGATAAGAAAAGACCAACCCCAAAGACTTTCCTGTATGTACCATGTCATTCATGACCCCCACACACAAATGAATGAATGAATGAATGAATGAATGAATTTTACTAACCGGGGAGTTTTTACATTAACATTACAAAAATTACATTAACTGAGTAGTTTTTGCAAGTTGAAAGTCTGGGGACAAGAGAAATCAGGCTAGAGAGAGAAGCCAGAGGTGACATAAAAAGGACCAATTACCAATCCAAAGAATGGACATTGTCCTGTGGACCACAGAGACTCACCAAAAATTCTCTTCCCACCTCTAACCTGTGCGATTCTGTACTTTGCAACACAGCTGTGTAGGGTGAGGAATGAAGGTTGAGATACAGAGACCACAGTGGGCTCTGGGAAATTGCCTGTTCGTTGTTTTATTTAATAATGACTTAGAGCTAGAGAGATATTTCAGTGGTTAAAAACGTGTGGTGCTCTTGCAGAGGACCTGGGTTCAGTTCCCAGCACCCCCAAATCACATCCATCAGTAACTCCAGGTCCATGGGGTTTGATGCTCTCTTTTGACCTCCTCAGGCACCTGGCATAAACATGGTGGACATACATCCATGCAGGACAGGGTGGAGATGGCTAGGTCTTTCAGATACTTAAAGGAGCTACATGCTCCCCTTCTCCTGATGGCAGGACAAACAAAACAGCACATCTTGCAGGCACAGAGGACCGTTGAAGGGTTTCTAACAGCACACCAGGCATGCTGGGGAGGAACTGTGGGAGAGGAATATGGAGGCTGTTGAAACATTCCCAGAGAGATCGTAGGGCTCGGATTTGCCAGCAGCACTGGGCTTGATGAAGCCCAGGTTTCTCTGACTAGATTCAGCCTAGAGTCCAAAGCTGAGCCTCAGTCTTAGAACTGGCCTGTGGCTCAGGCTTCTCCATCACAAAGTGCGGCCTTCCCTTGGGTTCACGTTGCAAACAGCCACCCCTGGGAGGTCATATCTGTTAACCGGCCTAGACTGCCCTCTGCTGGCAAGAGAGAACACTAAGCAAGGGGAGCCTCTGCCTCCAAGAACTCCAGACAGACATTTAGAGGACTCCCTACTTCACTCTTACCTAGTTCGCTGTCCAGTGCAATAAGTCAGCAGCCCAGAGCCCAGCCAGGTATGACGGTGAGCACCGCAGCTCCAACACTCAAGAGGCTGAAGCAAGACATCGAGGGTTCAGGGCTAGCTGGAGCCACAGAGCAAGCCCTGAGAATGGAGATGCGCTGACACAACCCATCCTTCTCACACCCCCTCACGGGGCTCTTTTCACCCAACTTTACTTCTCCTTTATATGCCTTGAAGATTTATTTATTTTTATTTTATGTGTATGACTGCTTTGCCTGCATGTATACATACATGTGCACAACATGAATGCCAGTGCCCAAAGAAGCAAAAAAAGAAAAAAAGAAGAAAAAAGGCAGATCTCTGGACCTGGAGTTGGAAAGTTATGGGCCATCATGTGGACACAGGAAATTGAACTCAAGTCCTCTGCAAGAGCAGTGAGTGTCCTTACTGCTGATCTGCCTCTCCAGCCTTGAGATTCTTTTGCTCTGTGTGTGTGTGTGTGTGTGTGTGTGTGTGTGTGTGTGTGTGTGTGTGTGCTTGCATACATGCATGTACACCACATGTGTGCCTGGTGCCTGCAGAGGGCAGAAGAGAGCATCGGATGCCCTGAGATGGGAGTTACAGGAAGCTGTGAGCCTCCATGAGTGTGGCAGGTACCAATTCCGGGTGAGCAGTGTGCTCCTGCCCTCACTCCACTCCCTAAGCAGAAGTCTAACAGAGGTGCCTTTCTTTCCTAGCTGCATCTGGTGTCCATACTGTTTTCATACCTGGCCATGCTGACATGGCTTTCTTTCTTTTCTTCATGAACTCCCTTCCACTCTGGCCTTGGCCAATGCCAATGTGATGGCTCACATCTCCCCACTGGGCAGAACACACACAGTTCCCTCTCATTCCAGAATCTCTTCTCCTCTGTGTGAAGCTCCCCACACCACGTAGAGAAAGGAGGCACCGTGGTGCTCAGGGGCCTCCCACCAGGGTACTGGAGGTGTCGGAAAAGCTGTAAGAAGGCTCACAATCAGGATGTCATAAACAAGGCATCCCTACACACCACACACACACATGCCACACACACACCACACATGCACACATACCACACACACACATGCCACACACACACCAAACACATACACATCACACACACATACACACACACCAAACACACATACATATACACACATACACACTACAGACGTACACAGACTCATACCACATACACACACACCACATACATACACACACACACACACACACACACACACACACACACACACACACAACCAGAGAATGCCCCCTGTCAGTGGAGTTCCTCCTCAGGGCATCTCACTGGTTCCTCTCTGCTTCTGCAGCCCAGTCTTTTCTTCCCCTCCATTCCCTCCCTCCCACAAATTCCTGTTTGCTTCTACTCCAAAGCAGAGTGGCCATTTCAGCCCTGCTAGCCAACATGCTCAGGATCTCTCCTCCCTCCAGCAGGTTACCAAAGAATTTTCCCATACACAATCCTCTCCCTAGGAAAAACACCGGTGCCAGGAGAATGTTTCCAACCTGGTATATGTGAGGCTAACAGTTTGTGACTAACACGTTGTCATGCTGAGGCAGGATGGAAAGATGGAGAAATTAAGGGGACATAGGAAGGAAAAATATCCCCTCCCTCCAGAGACTGGTGAAGCCGCCCACCAGATGAGAAGCAACAGTTCTTGAGCAATTAGCATCTGCTGGTAAGGCTGGCAACATAGAGAAAATGTTCTTTTCATGGATATTTCGAATAAGAATGTTAAAATAAAGAGCATGCCTTCATCAATCCTAGCACTCACGCACGAGGCTGAGGCAGGAGCACCTCTTTCAAGGCCATCCTGGTCTACATAGAGAGTGCTAGACTGTGTAAAGCTACATAGGAAGACTGTGTCTCAAACAACAACAACAACAGAAACATGTTTTAGGTTAAAATAACGACGGACCATGCTTAAGGCCTAAGCATATATGACCAAGTATGGTCTTCCTCTTTTCCCAGCTACAAACCTGAAGACTTGGAATCTGCCAAGTAAGACTATAAACTCCACTCACAGTAAAAGGCTTGCTTTAACTCCCTTTTAAACTTAGCGGTTCATGGTTTAGAGGCAAGATGGAAGGGCAACAAGGGGCATAGGAAACCAAAGAGGCCCATCATCCCTTTCCTGCTGACAATCGGAAGATTCCAGACACACGCATGCACACACACACGCACACGCACACGCACACGCATACACCACCCAGGGAAAGCCAAATTTACCGATAGAGATGACACTTTCCTAATTTCCTAAAGACAGACATCTCTAACAAAATGTCAAAGACAATGGGCAAACTGGGGTCAGAAGGATATACGACCTGCCCTGTTGCCATTCCTAAAGCCAAACAACTGCCCAGGACGTCCACCCTAAAACTTGTTTACAGTGGGAAACCCTTTAACCTTTGACTCTGGTTGCAAGTTAATAGACCTTAAAAGCCTCAGGGTCACCCACACACCCACCGAGCCCACAGTGAAAACCGCAGGCTCCTTCCTCACAACCCTTCAGTCAGTCAAACTCTCCTGTTTGGAATCTGTGCTGCCACCTCTTTCAATAAACTCCAACTCTGTCTTACACTCGCCAGTTCTGAAATTCTTGGCTGCAGAGAGCGTGGGCAGGAATCTACTTTGCATGGGGAGGAGTTTGTGAAAGAACTGCTCGGGCTGCAGCCAGGAAGGGACATCGGGGGCTATGTCTCCAGCAGACCCACCGCTGCTAAGATCATTCACCACTTTGGCTGCTTGTAATCCTAGCCAGCGCAGCTCAGACACTATCCTATGGTCACTACCAAAAAGATTGGTTTTGGTTTTTCATTTAAAATTTTATTATTTAATTTTGCATCTGTGCACGTAAGTGCAGGTGCCAGAGGAGGCCAGAAGAGGGCGTCGAATTCCAGGGAGCTGAGTTACAGGTGGTTAGGAGCTGCCCAGTATTGGTGCTGGGAATAGAATGTGGGTCCTCTGCAAAAACACTACGTGCTCTAACCACTGACCCATCGCTCCAGATGCTAAGAAAAAAAAAGTTTTTTTTTAATAAAGATTCCTTGGAGAGCCTTCAGGCAGTGCAACTTCAGAAGCCACCAAAACTGTGTGTATGGCTACTGCTGAGACACCATGCACGTCTGTCTCTGGAAGCTGTTACCCACACCTGGTGCTGGATCTCTCTCTCTCTTAACTCCCATACTGCAATCTAAATCTATGTTAAAATCTCCCTTAGCGAATTCCATTTCTGCTTCCTACTGACTTGTCCTGAAATGCTTTTCTGTATCGAATCAAGAATTCCAGTAAAAGAATGCCTGCAGCTGCTGCTGGTGGCTGTGTGGAGCCGTCTCTAGCTGCTACCTGACTGCAGCTGACAATTCCAACCTCTTAAGTTAGACCTCAAATGGCTGCCCCCCCCCAACTTCAGACGCAGCCTTGTAAGATGACTTGCCCATCCCAAAGGACTTCCAATTGGGCACCCTGGAAATTCCCCTGACCCTCAACTCAAATTCTGGGGTCTGACATTTGTAGTCCAGTGTGTTTTAGGGAAGGAGAGTAAACAAAATGAGCAGAGCAGGGGTGGGGACACACAATCCTGGCATCACGGACACCCAGGCACCTGGGAGTTCTGAGGCCCAGCTCAAGCCCTGCCTGTTCTGTGTAACGGCTTGATTCTCTACCTCAGTTTAATTTCAATGCACTCCCTCCACTGCTAAAATGTTTCACCCTTGGCCTAGCCCTTTCAAACAGAAACTCAGGCTCCCCACTTGCCAGTCCTAGCCTCTCAGAGAACAAAGTACACTAGTTAGTTTTCATCATGGATTTGACTGGATTTAGAATCACCATGAAATGGCCCTTCTGGAAAAGTCCATGAGATCGTTTCCAGAGAGGTTTCACTGAGAAGGGAAGACCCGCCCTGAACGTGGGTAGCACCATCTCATGGCCAGATCCAAACTAAGAGGAAGTGAGCTGAGGCCTGGCATGCATCTCGCTTCAGTTCCTGACTGGGGACAAAGTGAACAGAGTGGTCTCTGCTCCTGTTGCCCTGTGGATGGGCTGTACCTGTGAGCACTGAGCAGAAACGGACCCATCCATCCTTCCCTAAGCTGCTTCTTGTCAGGTATTTTGTCAAAACATCAAAGGGGGTGGGGCACTTCAAGATGACAACTTTCGGGGATGGGGATTTAGCTCAGTGGTACAGCGCTTGCCTAGGAAGCACAAGGCCCTGGGTTCGGTCCCCAGCTCCGAAAAAAAGAACCAAGAAAAAAAAAAAGATGACAACTTTCAGGCTGGAGAGATGGCTCAGCGGTTAAGAGCACTGACTGCTCTTCCAGAGGTCCTGAGTTCAATTCCCAGCAACCACATGGTGGCTCACAACCATCTGTAATGGGATCTGATGCCCTCTTCTGGTGTGTCTAAAACAGCTACAGTGTACTCACATATAATAAATAAATAAATCTTTAAAAAGGGTGGGCAACGAATGACAACATGGCCCCATTATAGCCATCAAAAGCCCATAAAACCAGCATCTGTACAAATATGTAAATCTCAAAGGCAGTGGGGTGAGGAGTTAGAATATGATGCGATAATCCAGTTTTAGCAACAAGATGTTTCACAATAGGTAAAAGAAGCAACATATAATTGTATTATTAAAGTATATAACCATAACCTTGTCAACAAGCCAACTGACCAAGCACACCTGCCCAGTCCTACACGCACAATACCAAAGTAAAGCGCTAACAGTATTCAAAGATGAAGAAGTCGGTTCGCTTTGTTCCATCATCCCTGTGGTCCGCTTGCCAGGGGTGGGCTTTCCACTGCTTCTCCTGCACATGCTTCTTTGGGGATGGGACTCTCTTCAGAATGTTTGGGGAGAGCCTGGAGAATTTAGTTTCTTTTTCTTTTCTTTCCCTTTTCTTTCTTTCTTTCCTTCTTCCTTTCTTTTTCCTTTTTTAATTTTATTCTTATTTTATTTTTTTGTCAGTTGGGAATTGGGGAAACACAAACTGGATTCCTGTTTGCATAGTTTCAGTTTTCCTTGACAAAAAATGACAGAGAATCCCCAACAGATTCTAGAAGAACTAAGCATGCTCCTGAGAGCTGGAGAGGCCACCAGATTTCTGTCAGTGGCAGAGACACTGTGTTAGTGTGTACCATAGACGGCGAAATGCACTGATATCCCAGCCAAGGGTGTCTCGCCTGATAAGGAACTTTCGTTTTTGGTTTGTATTAAGGTCAGTTCTAAAGGCCAAGGCTGGCCTTGAACTTCTGACTCTCCAGCTACTTCTCCAGTGCTAAGGTTACTGGTGTTACAGGCATACGCCATGACTCCCAACCTTAGATTTTTTTCTTCTTTTCAGCCTCTTCAATCTATAATAATCGCCACTATTTCTTTTTGAGAATGAGTTTGTTATGTGGAATGTGTCTTATAGGATCTGAACTGTTTTGGCTTTTCCAGCTCTCTCTCCATAAGTAGATGCAGGCAGGGCATGGGTGCATGTTGTGTTTGGCACTACCTAGGTGATGTGGCCCATGTTGCACAGCATCGTGTCACTTTGTCCCAGTTTGGCTTGTACTAAGTTTGATCGTTCAGTTAACCGAGACTACTCTGTTGGAAGGGCACATTTCCCTTTGTGGCTGCTTAATAGAGAGTCATCTGGAAGGTGACACTGTAAGGCTCCATGAGTATCCTGTTCCTCAACTATCTGCCCCAAATGATTTCATACCCACTGATGACCTTTGCTAGCTATTAGAGGAAGTACATTTAAGTACATTGAACAAGGTGTGACAGTGTCCTCGTCTATGCAGATGAGCATAGATAGAGAACAAAGAGGGAGTGTGAGGTTTGCCCATAGAGAAATGAGGTGTGGTTGTACCTGTCTTTAGAATGAATGTTTGGTAATTTAACCATCCCAGATGCTAGACTCTGCCTTTAAGCATATATTCCACAGATGTAAGCCTACATAGAACACTCCCCCTTGGGGCAGGCACTCTCTCCCTCTTTCTGACTTCTCTATCACTCTCTCCAGGGGATAGCAAGACAGAGCATCTCCAAGTCAGGAACCCAACTGTCCACAGAGAAGCCTCGAGAGTGACTGCCTGAACTTGGGTCAGCTCCAGGACTTTCTACCTTGGTCACAACTTCCTGTCCAGGAGGGTGAAGGAAGAGGCCAGATACGTCATAGACCTAACCGAATCCAAGGCTCCACCCAAGAGAAATCAAAACAGTCTTAGGCCCTGCGTGCAGCACAGGCAGACAGATCAATAGGAGTTCCAGGTGAGCCAAGGCTGCTTAGTAAGACTCTGTCTCAACAAGCAAAAATAAAAGTAAAAAGTAAACTGTTTCCAATTTGTAGTCCCAAGCTATCAGATGAAGAGTCTTCCCAAACACCATGCCTGGCTCCTGGTCAACATTCTGCAATGGAACTATCAACAGCTGGGCTCATGTCACGCACCCTAGCCTCTGCGTAGCTGGGCTGTTGCCACAGAACCTTTGAAGGCCTATAGACCTACAGTCAAGGCCCCGCTCTTCCATGTCTGACTTTGTGACTTGCATGGACAACTTTGTCTCTCTGAAATCATTTTGGGACCGTGAGAAAATAAGAGTAAATCCATTGTCTAGTATGAATTACCTTCTTAACCTGAAGCAGGGATTTTGTTTTTATTACCATCTGTACTTTTGTCAACTTACTAAATCTCAGTTTCACATTCACTTTGCCTGCTCTGCCACAATGGAGTTGAGCTTTGTAGGCGTCTCTCTTCTGCAGCTTCTGTGTACTAAGCCTCTGTGATAGCATTTACTAAATTTGAACTGGAGGACCACAGATCTTCAGACTCAGAGTGAGGTCCTCTATTTGACCCATACTCTGTCCAGTGCCAGGCACCTGCAGGACACAACTTTCTCTTTTGCTTTCACAATGGACCTTGGCTAGGGCCACTGGGCATCACCGGAAGTCCCAACAGATTTTCTATTTGTGTGAAAGAAGCATTTTAGAACTCGAATAATTAATTATTGACTAGAGTCAGGCAAAGTGGCACGCATCTGTCATCCCGGCACTTTGAAGCCTGAGGCCAAAGAATCACGTTTGAGGTCAGCCTGCAGTATCCTGCACTTCCCCACTGCCCTTGCACACTATGTTACAAGCACTATTTCAGGTGCTTGAAATTCAGTGCTGAATATTAGTGACCTTGTTTCTGCCTTCATTTTTTTTTCTTTTTTTCCGGAGCTGGGGACTGAACCCAGGGCCTTGTGCTTGCTAGGCAAGTGCTCTACCGCTGAGCTAAATCCCCAACCCCTGTTTCTGCCTTCATACACTGTACCATTCAGCAGAAGAAAAAAAAAAAGATATTAAAAGAATACATACCGGGGTTGGGGATTTAGCTCAGTGGTAGAGCGCTTGCCTAGGAAGTGCAAGGCCCTGGGTTCGGTCCCCAGCTCCGAAAAAAAAAGAACCAAAAAAAAAAAAAAAAAGAATACATACCCTATAGGTACACATAACACCTTAATCTATCCTCTGCTTGGAATTCTTAGCTTTGTTCTGCTTCCCCGTCGTCTTTCAACATCAGGCTTCTGAACAACCTCTTACCAGGACCCTTCCAATCGCTCAACGCCTAGCTCTGTGTGTGTTTCATTCTTAACAACTAGAACCCCACACCTGAGTGGACAACTTCTTGTACACTAGGTATGCAATTGTGATTTGTTTAATAGATTAGTAAATGAATAATGCATGTGTTTATAAACTCAAGGAAAGTTCTAGAATGATAGACAAGAGGCCTAAGAATGTAGCTCAGCTGGTGGGCTGCAAGCCTAGCATGTCTGAGAGCTTAGGGTCAATCTTTAACATTGCACAACCAAAGAATAGTGGTGTACACCTGTAATCCCAGACCTGGGGAGTTTAAGAGGGTCAGAAGTTTAAGGTCATCCTCAACTACTTACAAAAGTTGGGGCCAGCCTTAGCTATATGAAATCATATTTCAAAAAAATGATACACAAGAAACTATTAAGACTGACTACTTTGGAGTTGGAGAGATGGTTCAGCAGTTAAAAGCACTGGCTGCACTTTCAGAGGACTAAGGTCCAATTTCTGGGACACACGGGATGGCTCACAACTGTCTGTAACTCCAGTGCCAGGGGATCT